>NC_090436.1:896830286-897134286 GCF_031143425.1 Pleurodeles waltl
GCCTAATACATTTCTTTGCATTTCAGAGCACCAATTTTCTTCTAAGGTCTGCACATTAATGCATTATTATTATTATTATGATTTACATGTAAAATGCTTTTGTAACCTCCTGCCTGTGATGGTTATCAACCATCATAAATTCTTCACAAATGAATCTTCAAAGTTCATCCTTATCGTCAGCTGAGTCTTTTATCTTTCTTTTTAAACTCTGATTTCCTTCAACCTTTGGTATTCTCGATTGATGTGCTCCTTTAAATCGAATTTTCTCTGCCTGTTTCTCTCTCTGCGCTTTCTCTTTTCAAGATAGCATTTGATACCTTTGTAAAATCCTAAAAAGTTTAGGAAACAAACATCGAAAATTAAAATAGGTACTAACATTGCTTTGATAATCCCTTCTCCAACTGTTGTAAACCAGTTTACCTAAACTCAGTAACACACTAGCTGTTGTAAACCAGTTTACCTAAACTCAGTAACACACTAGTGATTTCGAATTATGCTAATTCAGGATTCAGTGATGAAATGTTCTTTGTGTATTCTAAAGGTTTTCTTACTCTTGTTAGGTGTGTAAGTGCAGCAATGCTGAACCTGCAGCACCTTGCAGACTCTGCCTTTTTGCCGCAAGTAAAATGTCTAATGCTAAACAGTTTTGTAAAGCCATTATTCTAACAGTAACTCACTTTGTATTAGCAACTAATAAAGTGCCAGAAGTACTGTTTGCTAGCTTGCCCACTGCTGTTGAAAGCTTTTGCATCTTTTTGTCATTTAAGACAACTCCCTCCGGTGGGATGATTACTCCAAAAATGTCCAACTAATTGGGTTTCTTCACTTACACTACATGTGTGTCTCTCTGTGAGTGTCAGAGGACGCTCCAGACTTGCTAACCATCAATAATTTAATGTCCCTCAACAGATCCCATTTAGTTGATCTCATGTATATGAACCACACACCACCTATCACCGCCTGCTACAATAGAAAGCTGATATATGAAGATAGACCATCCAATTTTACAACTGATCAGTTCGGATGAATTTGGTCCAAGAAAGTCTTGGCTTGGTCTACTTACTGAAAGACATGAGTGGCCCTTATGTAAGACTTTCAATTTTGACTGTTGGACTATTCCTGCCGGTGCCCCATATGTCTTAAGTGTCAATCATGCCCTTTAGTTTTTTGCTGCGGTGAGTTGCCATAAGTGATATGCTAGAGAACACTCTAAATAAAAAGTTTTCAGCTGTGTGAAACACCCCAGCTTTGATCGCACTAGACTGGATATGCTCTTTTATCCGAAATGCTCCAAAGTGAACCAATATGGTTTGTGGCTGCTGAAAGTTAGGATTCTGATTTGGAAGCACACAAAGTGCTCTAGAAATAGTGAGATCCACCTCTTTAGCTAGCATGTCAGGGCAGATATATTTATTTATGAGCTCAGTTACAACCAGCCGTAATGGTGGTTCCATTCTCACGTCCTTCTGGATCACCGACCAAGCGCAGATTGGACCTGTGAGATTGATTCTCCATATCATCAAACTTCCACACTAAATCTGCCAGTGCGGACTATAATTTTAAAATTGCTGGATTAGTCTTCTGTTTCAAGTTCTCCAAGTCTAAGATCCTTTGCTCTTCCTGGGACATCCGGGTATTTAGAAGCTGAATATTTGAGTTAAGTTGGCTGATGTAGGAAAGTACCCTCTTTTTGGTATGGTTACCCCCACTTTTTGGTGGTGCTGTTAGTGTGTTTTGACTGAGTTCACTGGGATCCTGCTAACCTGACCCCAGTGATTGCGCTCTATCCATCAAAATGTGGGTGCTTAGGACTTAGCACACCCCACAATTAGCATGCTGGTACCCCCATACAAGTCCCTAGTATATGGTACTTAGGTGCCCAGGGCATTGGGGGCACTAGGGGTTCCCCATGGGCTGCAGCATGTATTGTGCCACTCATGGGAGCCCAGGCTAAATGGGTATGCAGGCCTGCCATTGCAGGCTATGTGAAAAGGTTCATGCACCCTTTCACTTCAGGTCACTGTAAGTCACCCCTATAGTAGGCCCTCCTAGCCCAGAGCGCAGGGTGTAAGAACCTGTTTGTGAGGGCACTCCTGCATGGGCAGAGGTGCCCCCACAAACTCCAGCTCCATTTTCCTGGACTTCGTGAGGGCAGGGACACCATTTTACACGTGTACTGGACATAGGTCACTACCAGTGTCCAGCTACATAATGGTAACTCCGAACCTATCAAACATATTGGAATTATACCCCAATACTGTTGCCAGTATTGGTTGTTTGATTCCATGCACTCTGGATACTCCTTAGAGGACCTCCCCCTCTGCTGCATTGCTCCTACCAGCTTTCTGGGGTTTTCCATGCAGCCCCTGCTGCTGTCACCCCTTAGATGGGTTTCGGCCCTCCTGCTGCTTGATCAGCTCAAGCCCAGGAAGCCAAAACAAAGGATTTCTTTTGGGGAGGGGGGGGTTACACCCTCTCCCTTTGGAAATAGGTGTTGCATGGCTTGCGGGGTGGGTAGCCTCCTCAAGCCACTGGTGTGCTTTGAAGGGCACATTTGGTGCCCTCCTTGTAGAAACCAGTCTGCACCGGTTCAGGGACCTTCAGTCCCTGCTCTAGCGTGAAACTGGACAATGGAAAGAGGAGTGGCCACTCCCCTGTACACCCCCCCCCCCCCCCCCCCCCCCCCCCCCAGGGTGGTGCGCAGAGCTCCTCCACAGGGTCCCTTGATTCTGCCATCTTGAATCCAAGGTGAGCAGAGACCTCTGGGAGCATCTGAGTGGCCATGTCAGGCAGGTGGCATCAGAGCCCCCTCTCCATAGGTGGTCACCTGGCTAGATGACCAGACCCCCTTCCAGGGCTATTTAGGGTCTCCCTGTAGGAAAATGGCACTGTTGGCATGGTTACCCCCTAACGTTTTGCCTTTTGTTGATGCCAGTTATGATTGAAAGTGTACTGGGACCCTGCGAACCAGGCCCCAGCACCAGTGTTCTTTCCCTAAAACTGTACCTTTGTCTCCAGAATTGGCACAACCCTGGCACACAGTTAAGTCCCTTATAAAAGGGAGCCCTGTTACCAAGGGCCCTGTGGCCAGGGAAGGTCCCTAAGGGCTGCAGCATGTATTATGCCACCCTGGGGACCCTCACTCCGTCTATGCACACTACATCACAGCTTGTGTGTGCTGGTGGAGAGAAAAAGACTAAGTCGACATGGCACTCCCCTCAGAGTGCCCTGCCCACAACGCACTGCCTATGGCATAGGTAAGTCACCACTCTAGCAGACCTTACAGCCCTAAGGCTGGGTGCACTATACCACAGGTGAGGGCATAGCTGCATGATCACTATACCCCTACAGTGTATAAGTCAATTCTTAGACATTGTAAGTGCAAGGTAGCCATATTGAGTATATGGTCTGGAAGTTTGTCAAAAACGAACTCCACAGTTCCATTATGGCTACATTGAATACTGAGAAGTTTTGTATCAAACATCTCAGCACAATATACCCACACTGATGCCAGTGTGGAATTTATTGAGAAATGCACACAGAGGGCATCTTAGAGATGCTCCCTGCATGCCAGCTCTACTGTTAGTGTGTGACTGACCGGTCTGTGTCAGCCTGCCACTTCCACACATGTTTCTGACCACATGGGATGAGTGCCTTTGTGCACTCTGTGGTCAGAAACAAAGCCTGTCCTGGGTGGAGGTGCCTTACACCTCCCCCTTCAGGAACTGTAACACCTGGCGGTGAGCCTCAAAGACTCAAGCCTGGTGTTACACCACCCCAGGGCACTCCAGCTAGTGAGATGCCCACTCCCCGGACACAGCTCCCACTTTTGGCAGCAAGTCTGGGGAGATGATGAGAAAAACAAGGAGGAATCACCCCCTCAGCCAGGTCCACCCCTAAAGTGACCAGAGCTGAAGTGACCCCCCTCCTTGGAAAATCCTCCATCTTGTTTTGGAGGATTTAGCCAATAGGGATAGGGATGTGTTCCGCTCCCCAAAGGGAGGGAGCACAAGGAGGGTGTAGCCACTCAAGGACAGTAGCCATTGGCTACTGCTCTGTGACCCTAACACACCCCTAAATTCAATATTAAGGGGCCACCCTGAACCCAGGATTTCAGATTCCTGACAAGCTACAAAGAAGCACTGCTTAGCTGAAAAACCCCGCATAGAAGAAGGAAGACAACAACTGCTTTGGCCCCAGCCCTACCGGCCTGTCTCCTACTTCAGAGAACCTGCACCCCAGTGATGCATCCTGCGGGCTCAACGACTTCTGCCGACTCAGGGAACTGCCATGCACCTAAGGATCAAGATCTCCAGTGGACAGCTAACCTGTCCAACCAAGAAAGAAGAAACCATCTTTAAAGGGACTCTCACCTCACTCCAGAAGCGTGAGTCCCCACCACTCTGCACCCGATGCCCCTGACCCATGTCCAGAGAAACCAACAACCCAGAGGGTACCCTGAAAAATTGAAACATGCTGTCTGGTGTAACAAATGCTGTAAGATGCTGTCATGGTCCATCTCTACTTGATGATAGGTTACCTTTAAATCCAGGTTTGTAAACAAACTGGAATGACTAATTTTGGTTATGCGATCCTCAATCCTTGACAGGGGACATCTTTTGACCCAGGTGGCATCATCAGGCATCTCAAACTACACACAAACACAACTTGCAAGTCTTTTTCCATGCCAAGATTATATGAGGCAACCTTAGTTTTCTCAGTGTACTGATTCGACTATCTCTGCAAACACATCTTGAAACATACATTATAGATCACTCCTTACACTGTACTCATCCTGTGCCTAAACTATATGGCATCATGCTTGATATTGGTTGACAGCATAAAACCTTTGCCTTAACCATTTGTTCTTAAAACATAGAGCTAGACTTCTCTCCCCATAGACTGCTACGTATCTCGTTTACCGATGACACACAGTCATCCCTAAACAGAGTATACTTTAATCCTGGGTTGATGGTACTCTGTAACTCCATGTGATGCTGCAAGACCAGAATGTTAAAATATTTTTTCTATCTAAACATTACCCCTAATTCTCTTAATCTGGATTTCAAAGTCCACCCAAAAATATTTTATCACATGAATTTTGCTTCCCCTTAATGTCGTGGTAGTGACATCGGGGGGTAGCAAAAAGTTTCTGGCCCAAAACAACATGATTTTGTCAGTTGACACTATTGTGGTACGAGCTGATGAATCTGATTATGTAATACACCTTTTCTTCTCAATCTTTACCTTAATGCCCAGATCTGTAATCATTTCCTGACAGTTAGAATCCCCATCACAGATCATAACCTGCACTAGCTCTTACGTTTTGTTAGCCGTTTCAAAACACACACAAGGTTCTGATTTTTCATCCAAATCACAACTTACACTGTTGCTTTGATGACCTAACAAACTCTGAAAATTTCCAGCACCTAACACTCATGTACACTTGACACTTGTTCATCTACTTCTCCATGATTCCCCAGCTAGAAACACCACAATCCAGCCCATAGCAATAAATCTGCAAATACAGCGATTTTGTCATACTTACTGAAAGCCCATATTTGATTCTGACTCTGTATCTCTTTATGTGGAAATTACTATCATAAAGCAGTTTATATGCCTTTAAGTATTACAGAACGAATGAAGTGATGTATTATATTCAAGTTACCAGCTACAAAACCTAATATAAACCATATGAAGTAAAAATGTTATGAAGTGGAATTTAACAGCATAAAGTAGCTGTTTGTTTAGTGGAAATTGTTAGAAAGTAGGTTATGGGGGAGCTTGGCCTAACAGAGCATGGAGTGAGATGCGTTTTGTTTCTGTTTTGGACCCATGCTCGCTTTCCAGTGCCATTCATGGCACCGGGACCTCGCCCACACAGCAAAAAAGTTGCAAAACATTCACATTCCCTCTGTATAAAGGGGGAGCTCTAACGGCTTTGAGAAAGAGACTGGCAGCAACAGCCTGGACACCTGGCAGCAGCCTACCTTAAGCCGCCATCTAGCCTGCAGCTTTCATTGACAGGCCTAGAGAGCAGAGGTTGCTGGGAAGATCTACCTGGCTTCCAGAACATGCTGGGGCCATGGCAGTCACAGTCGGAGCCCCCTGACTTTTTCATCCTCCAGTGCTCCCAGCAGAGGGACATAAACACCAGGGCATGACCCACACCTACCAGGCTGCCTCACCACAAGGAACATCCCGTCCACTATCACACCAGAGTGGGCCCTCCCGGCCGCCTGGTTTGACTCCCGTTCTGGGCCAGATCACAAAAAAAGAGGCGATCCTTCAGCCTCCACAACTTACTCCCTTGGCTGCTGAAGACATGTCCACTGGCCTGCTAATGCGGGAAACCCTGCACCGGAAGGCACAATCCCCAGCGATGTGGGCGGCGTGGTGATGTCTCTGCGACCTACATCTCTGCAAGTCTTTTGGGGTGAGGAAACACAGAGTGGACCAGTGTTGAGTCTGCGGCTGCAGATAATTAGGCCTCTCAGCTTTCTCACACTGCTGGGGTCCCCAGTGAATAAACAACTGTTATGGGTGCGGCTCTCATCTGACGGACCAACATCTCGCGAGGGACACAACGCAGTCTGCCGAGCCGGAGTGGTCCCTGCCAGGCCTATACATCAACTGCTCATAGATTGAACTGTACACATAAGGTGAGACTGGGCATTCTAACTCATTCCTCCAGCCCATCGAAGCATAACCACACTTGAATACACTTCCCTACTCTGAGCTACCTTGCAACATCTCTGAGCCTCAAAGCTGGGCCGCCCTTTATCGTGACATGGTGCCTCTACCCATCACACAGTGCCTTAGGGGGCTGCACAATGACCACCTTCACGAGCGTAGTATGTGCACCACGGCTTTTCCCTGCTCCCCCCCCTCCCCCCCCTCCCCCCCCTTGTTCTGGCATAGGGGAAGATTGTGACCGTACTGGGGACCCACTGCTCTTGTCCGCTGCTTCTGCTGAGTCTCACACTTACCCACCTCTGACTCCCCTGCTTACACTGACTCTGAACCCAGATACACTGTGACTGGGGCAGCATCCCCTTCACCTCTTCCTTGGGCCTCCAACTACCAGTGCAATCTTCTGTGGCAATTTTTTCGACTCCCACCACTATTTATTGCGCTAAGTCACCAAAATGTTGATCCCCTGTGCACTGCTGGAGGGCTGTTGTGGCCTTGCTGGTCAGACATACATCTCTCACCCCCTTTTTACAGCTATTGGCTGCACCTTCAGCCTACACCCCATCACCTGCCAAGGAATCTTGCACAGGCTGCCCTCATAGACACTCAATGCCCACACAGACTTAAACTGCTCTGCAGGCCGAGTACAGTTTGCCACTGCACTCCTGAAAGGACTTTGGCCACCTCTCTGCTTGAGTTTATCATCACTGAACCCTTTGAGGGGGGCTGGAAGACCTTAACATGTGCTCAGTGAATTTTTCTATTTGAGGTGCTGCCCTCCAGCCTGGTCCTGGAAGCACACTGTGATGCCTGTACCTCAGCTCTAGCCCGTACTTGCTATATCGGAAGAGCGCTCGCCACTTCAACGAAACACTGGCCTGTTCTCAACTTCAGCCCCCCTTTAGCATCAAATATTGCTTTACACTGCTCTTCTGCTCTCCTTGAAACGACCCCCAATTGTCGTGCTATGCAAAACATTCTAATTGAGCGCCATCTGCCCCCAAGGCGCCCATTGTTGCTTGCCATGCCACGCAGCAAGTCTTCAAAAGATGCTGTAAGTGGGCTGCTTAAATACAACCCAGTTACCTTGTTGTGGCACAAAGCATCCCAAGGAGCCATGGACTCCTATGCTCAACCTGCAAATGTGGCAAGAGACATGGTTCCCCGTGCCCATATCTTAGACTTACTTGGACTGCTTTCTTCAAGTCGTGCATTCAGGACATTAGGCATGATGTCAACAAACAGGGGGAGTGGCGAGGAGATGATTTAGAGCACTCTGTTGACATTGGATCAGAAGCTAAAGAAGCACAATGGCCCAAGGTCAGCATTAGAAGAACAGCAAATAGATCAACAGATGAAGCAGGAAGATCTTGAGAATAGAAGTCAGAGAAACAACATCCGAAACCTGGGAGTACCCAGGGGTGCAGAGGGCACTGACACAATGGACTTCACTGCCGAGCTGCTACACACAATCCACGAATATGCGGATGCCTCTCCCCGTCCATTGGACAAAGCACACAGCATGGAATCTATACCAGGATGCCCTGATTTAGTCCCGGATACTTTGACAGGAGCCCACCTCTTTACTGAAAAGGAAGCCATCTTGAAGGCATCACGGAGTAAAGCTGATTTGATCTTCCTAGGCCACACTGTTCAGCTTTTCCAAAGATCTGTTGCCTGTTATTCTGTGATGGTGCAGGGACTTCAGACCTGTCACCGACAAACTGTAGGAAGTTAACATCCAATACCAGTGGGGCAACTGCTTCGCTATTTTCACATGGGAGGGCAAACACCAGGTCCTCCATTTACTGATGCTTTTGAAACTAATGACGAGCTCCCAAGAGGAGAGCCCAACCTCACCTTGCTCCACCTCTCATGAATCACTGCCCCCCATTTGGACCACAGAGAAATCCCAATGCTCTGATAAAAAAAAAAAACAAAGCAGCTGCTTCTCGGAAAACCAAAAGAGACATCATCCAACACCTTCACAATATAGAAAGGGGCCCCTTCCCAGCCCCCTCAGTCACTGGATCCTCGTGTGTGAGCTGCCTCTTTACATGCTCACTGTAGGAAGCTGGCTATCTATGTAGTGTACCAAATGTAGGGGTATACTATGCAGATATTACAGGCAACCCTTTTCAGTTTACAGGGTTAACCCCAAAAGCTCTCTTTTGTGGTAGTATGAGCAAGCAGTTAGGCTTATCAGACGGTAGTGCTAAGCATTTGTTGAACACACAGTCAATAAACCAATTGTTTAAAAAATGTTTTTACTTTATTTATAGTATGTTTCAAAACCAGAATACTTTCAAGAGAATAAGTGCTGTCTTTATGAAGATTTGCAAGTAACACGTTTACACAAATGTACTTTTATGTTGTAGAGGTTCCAAGGTACTTTTACTGCATAGGGGTCCTTGCAATCAGTTCTCGGGGTCGCCTGCAGGAAGTAGGGTGCTAGAGGTGTAAAGTAACAAACAAGACCTGCAGTTCAGATTTATCTGCCCTGGGGCATCAGTGTACAGTGATGGTAGTTGAATCATGTTCCTATGCACCGCACAAACTTGGCAACGAGGGTGGCCACCTAGAGGGAGAGTGCAAGGGTGGACTTGGGAAGAAGTCCGGGAGCTCCCAACAGGAGGCTTGGTCGGTGGGCATCTGGGGAGCAGGGGGACACCATTGGAAGCCATGGACGCAGGCCTCAGGAGCAGAGAAACCTTAGTAGCGGTGCTCCTGTATCAAGGCACACACTGTTCTTTGGGTGGCCTGCAGAGGGAGAGACAAAACAAGGCAGCTGGATGAATGTGAAGGATGCCCTCTGCGATGCTGATGTCCCTTGCTGGCAGTTCTTCAGATGCGCTGTTGGAGTCCGGGGTGGGCTTCAACAAGCCTTGGTTGGTGCAAGGGGTCCAGTGCCCCAGGTATTGGTGCAGCTCGGCTTCAGTTTGTGCTGATGTCTTCTCACTTAAAGGGGAGTCGGTAATGGCCTCTTTGAGCAAGCTACCACCTACTGGAAGGCTGCTGTGTTGGTGGACCCAGTGGTCAGCAGAGCGATGGACCAGATTTTGCGGTTGGTGCCTGCTAGAAGCAGGGTAGAGTACGCTGGCGAAGTGTGCTGGAGAACCTCCGAGGCTTTAGGAGTCCCCACAGCAGCAGGGTGAGATATGATGTTGCAATTGGCAGGACAGGAGCAGGTAGGGAGGCAGGGTTTGTGCCACAAATGTACCAGTCATCCCCAATTCTCTCTCTTCCTGCCCTTCTGTGTCCTTTTTTTTGTGTCACTCGAATCTGTTCTATTGGTGTTGGGGGGCAACTAAATTCTCAATTTAGGGGAGTGTAGATTAGTAGCCAATGGGCTACTTACCCTTTGAGAGACTACACCCCCTATTTGACCACTTCTTGCGGAGAGGGGGCATATCCCTATCCCAGAAGGTATAGTACCACCAAAAACAAGATGGTGAAATGCTTACTCATGTTTCCTCTTTGGGTAGCCCACCATAGGGGTGTGGCTAGCCCAACAGTGGTACACCTACTGACTAACTAATTTTCCCACCTGTCCAGGTTCTAAGTGGTCCTCAGGGAAGGGGGTGGCTACATCCAGGAGTTGCCAGTGACCGGGCCTTTGGTATGTCCCCCGACCTTGGTATGCAGATGTGCTAGCCATTCTGCTGAAGTAGATGACAACACCTCTTTCCAAAGCAATCTTTGTTTCTGGCCTCTGAACGTGAAAGTGTAGGTTCTCACCTCCAGGGGTCAGAAACCTGTCTGTGGCTGCATGCTGGTCGAGACCAGTCAGCCAACACACTCAGAGACTGGTGGGGTTCAGGGTGCACCTCTATGGTGCCCTCTGGGTGAATGTCATACTAAATCTGAGGCTGGCATCAGCCTAGCTGTATTAAGACAAGGTGTTTGATACTAAACGTCATAGGTTTCAGTGACTCCATTATGTAGCTGGGTAGCTTGTGATGTTGAGTGTCCAGCACATACCTTAAGATGGCTTCCCTTCTCACTTGCAGTACTCAGTAACGGGGCTGTGCATCACAAGGTCATATCTGCTCATGCAGATAGAACCACACATCAAATAAATGCACCCTCCCTTAGGGCTCCAAGGCCTGCTGTAGAGGTGACTTACATATACTTAGATCGAGAGACTGGGGGATGGCACACAGTGGGTGTGGCATGTCTTGCTTCCACCTGGCTTGCATCAGGACATGCAGACTACAATGGCAACTGCATGCATCTTGTTTTAGGGGTCACTGAGGGTGGCACAATGGATGCTGCAGCCCTTAGAATCCCTCTCCACTACCTAGGCCCTTGCTACCATGGGTGCCCTCTACTATGGACTTACAAAAGTAAAGGGTTGTGTACCAGTTGTACATATTGTTACCTGTTTTAGGGAAAGACACTGTCAGTGGGGACCTGTTTAGCAGGGATCCAGTGCACCTCAGTCAAAAAACCTCAGTACCAGTGAGCAAAAAGTGGAGGTGACCATATCCAAAAGGGGCACTATCCTACACTAACCTGATCTAAACAAGACATGTTACTGCCCTTCCCACATTGTGACTTTAGCCTCCTTGGACAGATCCTGCACCACCAGCATTGTGCACCTTCACGTGGAATGAATGTATCTCCGCTTCTCTTCCAGAGACATGGTGTATGACTTGCCACCACAGACTCCTCCACAACTTTTCCTTTCAGCTCTCTAACTGTGGTTCTGCGGTTGCAAGAAGTCATGGGCACCTAATTGGCCTCCTTGCACCTTCAAATGATATAAATGTTAACCTTCACCAGCTGAGACGGTCCGGGACAGTCGGAGAACTAACTGTACCGCTGGACACCCTCCTCCCGCCATCGATTCAACCTTAGAAGAGTGTATTTTTCTCTAGGTCAACAGCTACCCCAGGGGTACCCCTTTCCCACCCCCCTGTCATATGCGGCACAATACTGTTCCCCTCCACCCCAAAACTTGCCGCTCCAGCCTATTCCTTGCCCATCCACTTCACCTTTTCCTTCCTTCATTCCTACCCAGATCCTTATCCTAAAGCTGCGGTACATCAGCCCCTCACTAAGCCCCCGCGTGGCACATTCGCTCAATCTAACTTTTCCTATACTGGCTGCTACTCACCACACTAAACTACTATCTTTAATGTTGGGGGCTTAAACTTGTCCAACAAACGACGGCTGGTCTGGTATTATATCCTCTTGCAAGAAACCGAAGTCCACTTTATTTAAGAAACTCACCTCTTGCGTGAGAATGCCCGCTGCATGTCCCATCTTTAATACCCAACCTGTATCTGGGCCTACACTTCAACCAAAACAACCAGGGTCACCATCAAGTGCAAAGCCAGGTTTTGTACCAAGGTTCTGAAATTGGTAAGGGATGTAAATGGCTTCTACTTAAAACTCACGCTTCAACAAGGAGTCTGCTGCCTCAGCCTCTTGAACATCTACTCCCCAACCAGGCACAGGACATTTACTGTAGGGACCTCCTACGACACTTGGTAGGCAATGAACGGGGAGACCTCCTAGTGAGGGATGACTTTAACCTAGTTTGAGACCCAGGCCTCAATTGTTGTGCTGCTTTTTTTCCAGGGTACAGGGGCAATGTCTGCTGCTCTTAAACGCAACCTTGCTGACCTGGGGTTAGTAGATGCAGAGCGCGGTAAGCACCCTGACACCTCTTCCTCACCCATTCACTGCTGCATGACTAAGACACAGCCACTATCTCAGACATTTCTACTTTGGATCGCACCCATTTAGAATTGGTTTGGATCAGAGGAGGGAGTCTGAAACCAGATCACCAGCGCTGGCCCCTTCCTCCACATCTATTTAGGGACCCTGTTGATGAGATCCAAAAATAAATCATAGACTACTTCAACTTAAACGACCAGCCAAAGATATCAAAACATACACTCTGGGGTGGCTTCAAGGCCACCATAATGGTAGTTATATCCTCCATAGCCATAGCCCATACAGGGGCATCTAGACTGGTCGAGAAGGGGTTAGCAAACAAGATCAATAATCGTGAGCGCCTTGATCTATCCGCCCCTTCCAGATGCAACAAGAAACAATTGTTTTTTCTGAGGATCCAGCTAAGGGCATACCAGATTAATAAAGCTGAATGGTCCCTACTTGCCCTGAAACAATGGTGCAGGGAGACAAAGTGAGGTCTTCCCTTGCCTGAAAACTACAACAACAAGCATGAGTCCACATTCCAAGATCAAAACAGGGGAGGCAACCTGGGCCACCAATGAACAGAAGAAACCGCAAGCATTCCATAGATTTTACGAAGCCCTATACAAAAGGGAAGATGCCCCACAAGCTCTCATTGGCTCTTGTTTTAGCAAATATGCTAAATCCCAAGTCCTAAGCCTCACCATCCCCACCTCGGACCTCCATACTAGGCAATCTCTTGCCCCCTTCCAGTGGGCCCCACGAACCATAAGATATCTAGGTCTCAACTTAACCTCTTTTTTGACTACTTGGATGCAGGCCAACTTTCCCTAATTCTGGAGTTCTGTTCTGAAAGACCTCCGCCGGTGGAGGCTGTTACATGTGTCCTGGCTGAGCTGTCTCAGTGTAGTTAAAATGTCCATCCTCCACAAGCTCCTCTACTTATTTCAACTTTTGTCCACCCCCAATCCCCAAGATGACATTGCTCACCTTCACGGGGTTGACCTGCCCCAACTTTCTTGAATACTACTGGGTGGCACACCTTTGCTATATTTCGGATTGGGCCAACTCGGAGAGTGAAAACAATTGGTTTCACATGGACCGAGCGGTTGCCTGTCGACCTCTCTCGGACATGGCGTAGCTTCCCAAGCATGCAAGACCACGAAGCACCTACATAGCGACTCCCACTAGAACTGTCCTGGATATTTGGGACAAAATAGTGCTTTAATGGGGCCTAACCACCTTCCCCTCCCCCAATACTTCACTTGCTCACAACCCGGATTCACCCAGGCCTTGCCGACCCACTCATTCCCCATCTGGGAAGAGGGAGATTGTCACACCCTTTGTGACTTATTAGAGGGAGAGAACATCAAGGCATTAGAGCAATGCAAAACAGACTTCTACATACCAGAGTCTGCCTGCCTACAATTCTATCAGGTGTACCATTGGAAGCTCAACTCCTCTAACGCACAAGGAGCAACACAACAATACACCGCATTTGAAACTCTTGTTAGGGCTTTCAATGGGACAAGAGGCCTTATATCGCACACCTACAAGGTGCTTCAACATTCAATGTAGGTAGGAGCACACACATACCAATCGCAATGGCGGACTGACACCAACGAGGGAATCTCCTAGAAACAATGGCAAATAAGGTGGCTCAACAAGATTTATAGAAGCATACCCTAGCATGAGACAGCATACAAATTGATGACACAGTTGTATGGTACTCCTACGTGCCTTTGCACTATCTACTCCACTACCTCAGCTCTATGTTGGCTCTGTAGTGGAACATCCAGAGATTACCATAACATATGGTTGCCATGTCCCCCTACTGGCCACATATTGGTAGGAGGTCCTTGGTCATATCAAAAGGGTGGTGGACTACCCTCTTATGGACTCTCATAACACAGAGGTTTTAGGCATGTGCCCCATACACTTAGAAGCAATGAATTGGCGACTAATTAGTCATATGTTAGGCACCCTCAAACAGCTCATTGTTCTTTACTGAAGCCCAGCGGTTTACAGATCTATGGCATGTCATGGCTATGCAGCTTTTATCCCACTAAAAAAACACATGGGAGCTACGTTTACCCACACTTGGCAGTTCTTGATAGCTTATTTTAGTGCCTGAGAGACTCCTGTTTTACACCACCCAGGCTTAGAGCGCTACAACCTTTCAACTAGGATACCTCATAGCTATAGCATCAAATCTCTCAATGGTGACAGCCCGTGTCCACCTGCGTCCCTTCCCTTTCTCACCGCCCCCCACCCCCTTTGCCCCTACCCTCCTCCCTAAGTCCCTTTTACTTCCTGGTGTTTTGCCAGCCCTTGGAGGCATCTACTTGACCTTCTCTGTATAAATTTCTCTTTGTATTCTTTGGTTTATTATTTGCAGATATGCGTGCAGACTCCATACTGGCTGGGTCGCTTTTGTTTGGCCTCCTATTTTAGCATCGTATTGTTTGCCAAATCTGCACAGTCTGAGCCTGCCCAGTCTACTGTGATATTACACTGAACTGCATTGTGCTGGATACTTTTGTACGTTATCATCACATAGTGTTCCTTGCCATCTTGTTTTGTGAAACAAAAAACTTCCAATAAAAAGATTTCTAGTAAAAAAAGTAGGTTGTCAAAAACACAATGGACGGAATGTGAAATAGAAAGAAAAGTGGCATTTAAATACCTACTGGAGCAGAGGGGGAAACTGGTGCTTGTTCAGTAATGTTCTCAGAGTAGAATGTGAAATTGTAATATAGAATATGAACCCTCTCTTGGATTTATACTCTTTGTAATGTAAAGTACTGTTGATTTGTTAATGTTTTATGAAACATCATATTTCAACGTTGATATCCGGACATTATGTAAATATGGGATTAGAGATACTGGGATTAATGATGTCTAATGATTTGATAGCTACAAGTCCCGAACCCTTTGATCTGAATTTCTGGCAAACCAAATTGATCACGTGCAGCTCAAAAACAACTTCTGATCTGATGCATTAGGGATCTATTATCTGGCTGATAATTATTAGCTCACAGTTCCTGGAGTTCAAAAAGTTATGTCTTTAGGTGGGATACGGTGCTATTTTGGAACCATTAATTCCAAGTAAGGACGATGTAGTTGTTCGTGACCGTGGTGTTTGTCAGTCTTGTCAATGATTACTCCAAACTTGTTAAGGCTGAGTGCCCGAACATCAGTCAGGGATCCAACAAATGATGGACCCTCAGGTAGCCAGTGACTAGAAGGTGGGGGATGGAGCTGAAGGTCTACCAAACCTATGAATCGTCTTCTACAATCTGAACTATGTTTGTTAGGAATTGGACAAAAACATAGTCCTTTCCTATGTCATCTTATTTGATAGGATGAATTGATTCAGCCCTTTAGCCTGTTTGGGTGAGCCCCATGCGGTGTGCACAATCTTTCTCCTACTTCATGGAAAACAATCCTAGGTGCTTTCAATATCAATATCTGCATACTTCATATGTCACTACTCCGGCTTAGGCAGTGAGCCAAATTATCTTTATGGCACCTCTCTGTCACTTGCTTGACTTTTAGCCTCTGTGAAATACAACAGAATAATCGATACTTCTTTTATGAAGGATAGAAAATGTGCTATTTACCAATGTGTAGATTTTCATATCCCAACACAAGAAGGTCAACGAAATGCCTAAAGTGTCTTTGCTGGCTTCTAAAACTACTTGCCAATTGCAATTGTTTAATTGCATGATTACCTGGTATGCCAAATAAACTGTTTGAATTTCGGCTCAAACGATATGGAGCTAATTACTTTGCATAATTAATAATGTTCCCCATTCTTGGATTCTTGGCAGATCCGGAAAAGACTGAATTTAAGGAATTTCCAGTTACTCTGTAAAGCACTTCCCAAAAGGAAAAGAATATTATTAGACTAAGTGGTCCGTTTGTTAGACCAATGACATTGAGTTTTTCTATATCGGCGCCTACAAATCTTCTTTTCCTCCATGCATCTTCCATTGATATGCATTACAAACAGCATAACCTGCAACCAGGGCACTTTCATCCTTTCTGAGACAGAATCCCTCAGTAAAATTGAGTATGTCATATCAACAAGGGACTTGGTGATATGATCAGTAGCAATTAGACAGTCATATGGCTCTCCCTCCTCGACAGTGAGCATCAGAGAAGCAGAGTTCAGAGTTGGGGAATGTGCAAGGTGATGTGAGAAGTGGACAACAATAGAATTGCATATTGGGATAACAGGGCGGTACATAGGTGTTGAGTCTATGTGAGAGATGACTGCTGCAACAGCATGGGGTACCGCAGCATTCAAGTAAGATCTCAATAAGTCAAAGAGTGTAGAGTGGCACAAGACCAGCTGCAACTGGGTCCAAGAATGTGGAAACATTGACTACACTCTTTCTCCAATACCCATGGTTTTGGACCAGTACCCCAAGAGAAAATCCATTGAGGATGTGACAGTAGAAGTTAAAAGGTTTAGCATAACCGGGAAGTCCTAATGCTGGCACAAACGTCAATGCCTATTTAATTTGAACAAATGCATTTTTGGCTTTCTTAGACCACTGCAAGATTTGGTGGGTGTCTTTTCTGACACAGTCCTCTCATGGCTTTGCCATAGCTGCATAGCCCATAATTCATTTTCTACAGTATCTAGCCATACCAAGAAAAGTAAGTCCATTGGAAACGGTGAAGGGATGGGGCAAGTTACAGAGTACTTCAACTGTGTCAGGCTACAGGTTGTGCTCACCAGCAAAAATTTCATGACCAACATATCATATTTGAGGAAGAAAGGCTAAAGTTTTTTTTCTTGAAGCCGTGCATCTCTTTTTAGGCACTTCATTGAGTAGGTAGACAGAGTCTAACTTGCAGTGGGCCAGAGTGACAGATACCAATATTAAATTGTCAGTATACTGAATTAAAGTAAAACCTGGGAGAAGACCAACTTGTTCAGATCTTTGTTTAAGGCTTGGAAAAAGATTGATGGAGATTCTATAAATTCTTGAGGGAGTCTTTGCCACAAACGTTTAGAGCCTCAGAATGGGAAAGTGAAGAGGATCTTACTTCTTCATTTATAGATCTAGGAAAAAAGGCAGAACAGATGTCTACTACAGTAAGCCCCTAGAAGTTTGAGGTAATGCAGTAAAGGATGGTTTCGTGGTTGCAGACCACATGGAAACTTGAGATGCCCTCATTATTAATCACCTTAAGACCTTGCACGAATCTTACACGCTTTCTTTACCCACTTTGCATATCAGCACAATCAGGGTGTTGCATCTGCCAACAATCGGCACCAGAATCCCTTGCTTACTCAAATCAGCTATTCCAGGACAGCTACCTGCCTCTTCTGGTTTCAATGCTTACTGGGGTTATCCTGAGTAACATTTTCTGTGGGTCATTGATATCAACCCCATATCATTGGACTGTGGTCCTAAAGCTTAAAGGAGGAGAATGAGCACTGAGGCATGGTCTTGGTTAGCAGGAACCCAGCACACACTGTCAAGGTAGCATCAATACCAGGCACAAAGGGCCTGATAACAACTTTGGAGGAGGTGTTAATCCGTCCCAAAAGTGACGGATATACCACCAGCCGTATTACGAGTCCATTATATCCTATGGAACTCGTAATACGGCTGGTGGTATATCCGTCACATTTGGGACGGATTAACACCTCCTCCAAAGTTGTAATCAGGCCCAAAGTGTGTGTGTGGGTGGGTAACCATTGTAAAAGGGGTACTTTCCTACAAACACCTACCTGAAATGGATCACAGCCAACTCCATGAAGTTGTCTTGTCCCTTTTCCCAGCAGCTGATGTAGCAACATCACTGAAGGTGATAAAATCTACAGAAGGCGCCTGCAATTTTCAAATTGGATGCTCTCTCTAAACTGAAGGGAGTCTCAGGGAGTGGAGCTTACCTATTGATAATCCTTGCATGACTGGAGCTGTGTAGTCTGCAGGCAAAGTAGAGTTTTGGAGGTGACAGAGATGAAGGAATGCATGAAGAAAAACACACAAGACAGTTGTCTTAGGGTAAGCCAGAGAAGCCCACAGGAAGAAGGTGTAGTGGCCGTGGGCCTGAAGTAAACTGCCTAGAATGAGGCCCCCTTTCTCCACCTAAAATTGATTTCTAAGTGTGGTGAAAAAGGTCCAAGCAAGCAGAATACTCTGTGCTGATGGAGGAATTGGAATCAGAAATAAAGTAAGTAACAAAAAATTAGAGGGACTAGTTTTTAAAACCACGATTTTCCACAGAGCCGTCTGTGGGACCAAAAGTAGCCCCAGCGAAAATGCTCAAACCAGCCCCACTTCCTTGCTCTTTGTAGGAAAGTGCCTCTTTTGACATGGTCACCCCCACACACTTTTTGCCGAGTTGCTGGTGCAATTTTGACTTAAAGTGCACTGGGTCCCTGCTAAACATTTCCCCAATGCCAGATCTCTTTCCCTAAAACTGCACAGTCATTTTTCCCAAATGGCAAATCTTTAACTACCATTATAAGTCCCTAGTAAATGGTACCACTGGAACCTAGGGCATGGGGTACTAAAGGAAGCTCCCTGAGGGCTGCAGCCCGAATCATGCCATTCTCAGGGACTCCCTCAGTAAGTGCACACAATGCTGCGGTTGCAGACTGTGCGTCTTGGTGCAAAACTAAAATGAAAACATGACACAGCACACAGCTTGTGTGCCCTGTCCCTTTACACTGCTTGCAATATATGTAAGTCACTTCTGTAGCAGGCCTTCTAGCCCTAAAGGCAGGGTGAAATATATTACATGTGAGGGCATACCTACATACGCAGGTATGCCCCTGCTATGTCTTTATCGATTCTCAGACATTGTAAGTGAACAGTTAAGCCATTTTAATGACACGTTCTGGACACTGGTCATTACGAGTTCCCCAACTACATGATGGCTACACTGACCATAGGGATGTTTGCAACAATTGTCTCGTATTAATAAACCCTCACTGAATCCAGTGATGGATTTCTTAATGCATGCACTGAGAGGGCACTTTAGAGGTGCCCACTGAAAAGCCTACCAGCTCCTAGCATGGGCACTGACTACTCAAAACCAGTACTGCCACCTTAGGCAGAGTTCTGGCCCCTTGAGGTGAGAGCCAATGCTCTCAAGGGCTCACAACAAAGGCCTGCTCTGGGCAGAGGTGTGACCTCCTCTCCCAGGCGGGAATGGACATTCCAGGGCAGGGAGCTTAAAGGCCTTGTCGTCTTTGAAATGTAACCCAGGAGTCTCCAAATAGTGGAGTAGGTCGACCACCAGTTCTTGACCCCACATTTGCTGGCAGGACTGGTGGGAAAATTAAGTAAATTAGGAGGAGTGCCCACTACATGCCAGTCCCACACCTAGGGTGGATGAGCTGACGTGGACACTACTTTTTAAATTCCTCCATCTTGCATGGAAGGAATTAGGCCAATAAGGAAGTGGTCAAGGAAGGGTGTAGTCACCCTAAAGTTGAGTAGCCCATTGGCTACCACCTGGTACTACCTGTAACGCCCCTGAATTCAGTATTTGGAGGGCACCCCTGAACCCTACAATCAGATTCCTGTAACCTAAGAAGAGCTGGACACATCACCAACAGAGAAGACTGAAGACACCATCTGACTTGGCCCCTGCACCACCGGCCTGTCTGCAGCCTTCAAGGAAACCTGCATCCGAAAGATGACTATCCAGCAGTCCAGAAACCTCCAAAGCCTTGGGAGGACTGCGTGCCTTCAATAAAGACCAAGAACTCCTGTGGACAGTGGACCTGTCCAGAAGAAACCATCTTTAAAGAAGGGAAGCCTACCTGAGGAACATCGAAACATGACACCAGAAGTGAGCACTGTACCCGACTCCCGAGCCCACATGACCCACCCATCCAGTGAAGGTTACCCGGCACTTCTGACCAAGAGTCTACTGCATGCTGACCCAGGCTTGACTCCCCAGTGACACCTGCAGCCTGAATCTGAGGACGTGCCCCTGACCGCAACCTGCCAAGTAAGCTGACCCTGATGCCTAAAGACACCCCTGCACCCGGAGCCTCTGGGCCTTGGGGAGCTGAACAGTCAGTGCCCCCATGACCCCTGGCATCTCCACTTACTGGGAAGCTGTGGGTTGACCTCTCTCGGCCTCCTGGCCAGAGTCTGCAGACCATTTCTGAAAGTAATCTCCGCCATTGAATAACATTGGGCTCCCAATGCTGCATTGGCACTCTGCACCCAGCTGCCTCCGTGCTGCTGAGGGTGTAAGTTTGGTGTTGCATTGTGGCCATCCTCGTACTTACCTCAACTCCAGCAGATTGACTCTTGACACTGCTTTACTCACCTGTAAGCTGCAGTTCAGCAGATGTCTCCATTGGGTGTCCGACGCTGTGTTGCCACTCTGCACCCGGCCACCCCTGTGCCACTGAGGGTGTAAGTATGGTGCTGCCTTGTGGCCCCTGGAGCTTGCCTCAACCCCCGGAGTCTGACCACATACACTGCTTGCACTAACCTCTGCGCAATGCATCAACACTTCCCCCGCCCCTGTCTCCTTTGACTAACATTGGGCACTGACTCTGACTTTGGCCTCTGCACCCAGCCACCCCCAAACCCCTGTGGATGCAACCTTGGTATATACCTGAAGCTTGCCTAGTGATATCCTAAACCCCTGAACACTGGGACTGCAAGTCGTGTACTTACCTGTGAAACTGCATCCTTGATTTCCCTGTAGGATAACATAGAAGACTGAAAATTGCACTGTGTTGATTTTTGAAACAAAGTATTTTTAATTTAAAAACTGCTTACCTTATAACGAAGTTATTTGGTTCAAAGCATATATAAAAGCAACTGTTATTTTTCTAAATTGGTCTTGAATTTATTCCTTGAGTTTGTGTCTCTTTTATTGCCTCTTTGAGTACAACAAATGCTTAACAAGACTCCTTGATAAGCCTAACTGCTCGCCAACACGACCCCAAAAAGAGCACTAGGCCTATCTATTTATACCTCTGCAAACCTTTGGGGATCCACTGCTCTCTCTGCAGAGTGCAATTCATTTTAGTGCACTATATAGATAACCAGCTTTCAAAACTCTTCCTGCTTTAGCTCCCTATCCATACATCCTCTCTCTCTCTCACTCTCTCCACTATCTCTGATCTTTCACTCACTGTCCATGCCTCACTCTCTTTTTCTCTCTCTCTCTCTCTCTCTCTCTCTCTCTCTCTCTCTCTCTCTCTCTCTCTCTCTCTCTCTCTTCAAGACCCTTTTGCCTGTTGCAGTTATTCTTGAGGAGCTGGGGCAAGTGACAGAGGCACCTGGAGCAGCACTGGGGTTTCAAAACCAGCCTACAATGGCTCCACCGCACCAGGAAAATGCCAAAAGGAATAAAAAGCCAGTCCAAACCGGACTCTCACTGAGCAAGGAATGCCAAAGCAGGCTACAACCAATGCCTCTATGAACACGTAGGAGCTCTTGAGAGGTGAGACAATGCTGCTTAGATCTACAATCTACACTGAAGTAGAGTTTACAGGCAATACTGGGTGACTATTGATATGGTGCAACCTGAAATGGAGATACTGTCTGCTAAAATGCCTGCTTTGGAGCAAAACACAATTGAGCTGAGGAATGAATCAGCTTCCTTGGATGGGTACGATGCTCATCAGAGACCTCTTTTGGGGGCGGTTCATCAATATTGCCACCATTTTAAAATTTGAAGTACTTTTGGGAATCCATACAGAGGATCACAGATCAAATTATTGGATTCTCACTTGATTTCAAAGAGAAACCCTCGTGGAAACAATGGCAAAGCTGTAAAGCTGTATCAGGAAAGATCTGGTGTTGCAGTGGTGGTTCTTCCGAGTCCTTAACAAAGGGGTAAAAGATGGTGATGTAAGCCGAGGACGCAATGCTAATTGTCAGATCTCCTGTAGACATAGACAAAGTCTTGAGCACTGCCGAAAAAATGACAGTAATCATATATGGAGATTGTCCTATTCGCATATTCCCTGTTTTAAGCCCAGATGATGCACACCATAGAAATGAGCTTTGTTGGTCTTCAGGAGAGTTACAGATTATCACCCAAGACTCAAAGTGACCCATTAGGGGAGAATGTCTGTGGTGATGTAGGTCGAGGACGCAATGCTAATTGTCAGATCTCCTGTAGACATAGACAAAGACTTGAGCACTGCCGAAAAAATGACAGTAATCATATATGGAGATTGTCCTATTCTCATATTCCTTGTTTCAAGCCCAGATGCACACCATAGAAAATGAGCTTTGTTGGTCTTCAGGAGAGTTACAGATTATCACATAAGACTCAAGGTGACCCATTAGGAGAGAATGTATGTGTTCATACCAGAGTAATTGGCCAGATCTTCATTAGCAAATAGAATTTGCTATAAAGTCGAACCCAACCCCCTCTTGCATGCCACCCAAGTGGCATGTCAAGATGTTGGCTAGGTGTGAATCTCTTAGCTCTGCTTCAAATGTAGTGGGAGGTTTGCACTCACTGAAAACTGCTGAGAGTATTCCAACACTTATGTCACTCTGCTTTTTTCTTTCCCAGTATCTGGACTCACCAACATACCTTGTTTTTAAGGCATGTGAGTTGTCATTTGAGTGTGTAATATGGGTAACTTGTCACTGATAAGTGAATGTTGACAAGTGATTTTTCAGGAACAGTGAAATGTTGAGTTTAGGATTTAACAGCACTAGGGTACTTGAGTTAGGTAAACCTGGATTCTGTGGTGATATGCTTATGTGTGCGCTGGGCCCTGGGAAAGCTCCATAACAGTGCTGCACCCAAAATTTGGGTGGATCGGGGACAGTGTTAATCTCACAATTTATGAAGCAATGCATCCCTAAAGACAAGATTCAAAACAGAATTTCAAAATACAGTCAATAAAAGGATGGACTCAAAAAAGGGAGTTTGAGATTAGACAATAGAAAACCATGAAGGTTTATTACGTTTAAAAGTACAATACAAAAATAATAAAATGCAGTTGCAGCAATAATCTCATTCAGCCACATAAAAAATCTTTGGCCATGAAGGAACTCAAATACAGAATGATATAATAATGGGCAAAACTCAGAGGAATGCAAAGTCTCTGGCAGCATCCCTTTTAGAGGCCAAAAGAATTATCGTTCACTCCCAATTCAAGGGTTTATATGCAGTTGTCTTGTATAGAAATTATTAAGACTCCAAAGTTACGATGGTATTATCATTGCTCCAACGAATTACATTTTCACATTTTAAAATGTTACATAACTCTATCATGTATCATGTCTATCATAGCACTAACCCACTTTATGAATATTGATTTGCCCCTTCTGACCTAAAATTGTCTGTGTCATAACAAACCAGGGCCTCATTACGAGGCCCTAGCAGCAAACTGCACCACCGGAGCATCAGTTTTTTTTGTAATACTCTGGTGGCGCAGTGTGCCAGCCCATATTTACAAGGCTGCACAAAGCCACCATGTGTGGCTTTTCATGGCCTTGTGAATATGGACCCCTTCTACGTATAACACTGTGTAAGAGGGGTGTTCCATGGGTGTTGCTTGGGCTGTTCCCACAGAACACCTATGCAACCCAAAGGAATCTGATTCATTCCCAGACTTACATTAGTCTGGGAATTCATCAGATTCCTACGCCACCTCAGGGGTGGCATAAGAGTGATAGAAATATTATAGGGAGTGCTGGAAAGTGCAAGTCCCTTGAATATTGGTTCAATGCACCAATTAGTGCAGCCGCCTAAGCTGGTCAAGAGTCATGTTCAATCCATTTATGTACAGTACAATCTCATAGACTCTTTTAGTACTCAAAGCAGCTTTTAATGAGCATCCAACACGTGTTACGCCCCCTAACTGTCAAGCAAGCATGTGGCTTTTCCAAGACAGACATACAGGAGTAAATTCAGTCGCACTGCTATTTATATGCAAGTGCCAATTTGACAGAATCTCGCAGTATCCTGGGACGGATGCTTGGTTCCTAAGCGCAGTCAAGTTACTCAATTTGAGAGAGGGCGGGTGTTCCGCATATATATATATATATATATATATATATATATATATATACACACACACACACACCATGAGTATAGTTTTTACAAAGGAGCAGCAGCCCTTCCGGTCGCAGGTGGGTTAATCTGCTTTTCTGTATCTCCATCACCGTGTTCTATTTGCATGCAGCACCTTGATGCTAGTAAATAGATCACTGTGCTATACAAGATGATTGCAACTTCTGTTGAAGATAACAAAAAATGGTATTTATTCTGTGATTTCAAGCTTAAACATTTCTTGAACACTATGACGTCACTTATTGCACAGCACATGGTGTAAGAGTGACACCGCAGGGACAGATATCTTTATTTATCCATGTTTTTCTTCTTTCTTTGTGTGCTGCAGGCTGCAGGACACATAGAAAGAGGAAAGACCTCTTGTGGTTGTTTTTGTTAAGGAAGGTGTCCCTTCCTGCACAAAAATAATCATCCCCACAACGCAGGCACTCTTGCGCCATGGAGAGGGGAGGGTACAGAAATGTACTGTATCTTGTGCATTTCCGTTCTTTCCTGATGGCGCAGGGTGGGGCAGCAAGGTACTTGTTGCACCGCCCTGTGCCACAGGCCTTGTAAATGAGGTCCTAGATACATAAACAACACAGAGCCATAGTATTGAACGCAATGCAATGTGTAAGCAGGATGACCTTTGAGATTGCAGCAAAAGGCTTCCTCTAGTGAACCCTTGGCAAACAACATCATGCATAAATAAAAAATTCATATATTGATGCATGCAGTTGCAGGTGAGAAATATAAACACAGAATGAACATCATGATACGGCATCCGTTTTTAACCGCTTCTATGCCTTGGACGAGATGATCTCATCCAAGGCTACAGTTCCCCTGTGCCTTGGACGACATCATCTCGTCCAAGGCACAGGGGAACTTGGGGGAGCGCTAGCGCGCCCCCCCGTGCACCCCCCTGCCCCCACAAGGCGGGGATGGAAGGGGAAGACCTTCCCCTTCCACCCCCGCCCCCCCCGGCAATCCGATGACATCAGCGCGCGCACAGCATGCTGACGTCATCTAGTGTTGCCGGGCGCGCTGGAAGTCATTTGCTTCCAGCGCGTCGTCGGGAAAGGACCTAAAAGGTGAGTCCTTTCCGTTTTAGGGGGGCGGGGGTGGTGAAAACAGACACGGGGGAAAGGAAAGGGTTTTTCCTTTCCCCCTGTGCCTGTTTTCACAAGATTCCTGCTCCACGATCGCAGGAATCTCCACTAGACCCCAGGGATTTTTTGTAATAGGTGTATTTTGGGGGTGACCCCTTGGGCAAGGGTCGCTCCCCTGGGGGGCAATTTTTTCAGTATTTCGCCTCCCCCCCCACCCCTGGGGGCAGATCTGGTGATTTTTCGGCGGATCTGCCCCCAGGGGGGGGGCGAAAACCACTAGACACCAGGGATTTTATTTTTTGTGTGTATTCTGGGGGCGACCCCTTGGGCAAGGGTCGCCCCCCCCCCCCCCGGGTCAATTTTTTTAGTGTTCCCCCCCCCCTCCCCCGGGGGCAGATTGCCAATTTTTGGGCTGATCTGCCGCCAAGGGGGGGGCGGCGAAATCCACTAGACACCAGGGATTTTGTTTTTATTGTTTATTTTGGGGGCAACCCCTTGGGCAAGGGTCGCTCCCCTGGGGAGATATTTTTTTTTCTGTTTCGCCCCCCCGATGGCAGACCAGCCATATTTTGGACGATCTGGCCCCCGGGGGGGGTGGAAGCACACTAGGCGCCAGGGATTGTGTGGTGTGTGTGTGGTGTGTGTTTGGGGGCACCCCTTGGGCAACGGTCGCCCCCCTAAGGTGGGGAAAGTTCGTATTGGCCATCTCTGCCCCTATTTTTGTAGGCCCATCTGTCCCCAAGGAGGGCAGAAAACACCAATACGGCAGGGATTTTTTTGTTTTGTTTTGTGTTGTGCTGGGGGTGCCCCCTTTGGGAAGGGTCGCCCCCTAAAGGGGGCACAGAGGTGTTGCCCATTTCTGCCCCCCTTGGGGGCAGATTGGCCAATTTTGTTACGCCCATCTACCCCCGAGGGGGGCAGGATCCACTTAGGTACCAGGGACAACTTCTAAGTTCTTGGTGGTGTCTTGGTGGTGGGGTGTTTGTCAACTGGCAAAGTATTTGTATTTGTGATTATAACAATTTATTTCTTCTTTTTCTTCTAGTTCAACACTTTTGCTTCCTTTGCTGTGGATCTTTGCGGTTTTGGCAGTAGTTGTCCTGCGGTTTGCATAGTTGCATGTTTTAGGTAAGTGAAAGCAATTTACTCCAAAGGAGTATTGTTGACATGCATGAATGACATGTTTGTAGGTGGTGTACTAAATGCAGTATTGTGTGTTTGACATTGTCCTTAGATTTGAGCACAGTGATGTTTGTGTTGTCATATGTCTAATTTGCTTTTTTCTTTTTTCTTTTTAGTGGGATATCATTGGTGATTGCTGTGTCTGTGCAGAGTAGTTGCTTGGTGAGTAGCTATTTCAGGCAAGTGAGTGGTATAGTTTTTTGTAGTACATAACTCTTTGTGATAAAGCTACACTTTGTTTATTACTTATTTTAGTGCTAGTTGTTGTTGGCAATCCATTTGTTGTTAGGATCATGGCTAGCCGCAAAGTGACCGCTCAGCAGGTTGTTCGCATGCTCTTTGAGTCGTCTTCAGACCATGATTATGACACTGACTCTGCATCTGAGGCAGAGGAGGAAGCAGGAGATTCTGGAAGTGAGTTTTCTGTCTGAGAGTATTCTTCTGATGAGGAAGCTACTCTCAGTGCAGATGAAGGGCCTGTGTTAGAGGAGGACATTGATGTGCCAGGAGTGCAGCAGCCTGGGGCTGAAGGGTTTCCCATTAGAAGACCTGACACCTAGATTGCCCCAAACATGGAGCAGCCACAGTTACCTGCATTTACTGGTCTCGCAGGGTGTAGAGTTAATACGGAAAACTTTTTGCCTGTCCATTTCTTCCACTTGTTTATGGACGATGTATTTTTGGAAGAGATTGTGGAGCAGACAAATGTGTATGCAGAGCAATATTTGCGGGACAACTCTGCCAGACGTAAGCCTCAGTCTAGAGCTACTCATTGGGTTCCCACATATCTGGAAGAGATGAAAAGGTTTTTAGGTTTGTCTTTTTTGATGGGGTTGATCAGGAAGCCGTCACTGGCTTCTTATTGGTCTACTAGTCCCTTGATGGCAACTGCTATATTTCCTGCAACTATGACACGTAATTGGTATTTGCTTCTTCTTCGTATGCTGCATTTTGTAGACAATGCTTTAGCCTTGCCATGAGATCACCCTGATTGTGGCCGCCTTTTTAAGATTAGGCCTGTCCTTGATCATTTTGTGGATCGGTTTTCAGAGGTCTATGTTCCAGGCAAAGAGATAAGTGTGGACGAGTCTTTGGTCCTTTTCAAGGGGCGTTTAGTTTTTAAGCAGTACATTCCTAGTAAGAGGGCACGGTATGGGATTAAATTGTATCTGCTGTCAGAAAGCAGTACAGGGTATGTGTATAATTTCCGGGTCTACACTGGTAGGGATTCCAGTATTGACCCTCCTGGTTGTCCGGCCACTTTTGGAGTTAGCGAAAAAATTGTGTGGGAACTTGCTAGACGGCTGTTTAACAAAGGTCACCATTTGTACGTAGATAATTTCTACACTGGAGTGCAGTTGTTCAATGAGTTGTTTAGGGTGGACACTGTTGCTTGTGGCACAATCCGTTCTAACCGGAAAGGCTATCCAAGGGAGCTTGTCTGTAAAAAACTTGAGAGGGGACAGTGCAGTGCCTTGCGGAATAATGAGCTGCTAGCTCTGAAATTTTCAGACAGGAGGGATGTGTACATGCTATCGACCATCCATGATGAGAGTACTTCCCCTGTGGCTGTTTGGGGTCAGGTTCCGGAAGTGCGCAAACCTGCGTGCATTTTGGACTACAATAGGCACATGGGTGGTGTTGATAGAGTAGATCAGAGGTTGGAACCTTACACTGCTCTTCGTAAGTCTTATGTGTGGTATAAAAAGTTGGCCCTACATTTATTTCATTTGGCAACTTTTAATGCCTTTATTGTATACAAGGATTGTTCACCTGAGTCAAGGATGACATTTGTTAAATTTCAGGAGTCAGTGATAGAAAGCCTTATTGTGGTGGAACCGGCAAGAGTTCCTAGAGTAGAAGTGGTGGAGGATGTGGCTAGATTGAAAGATCGGCACTTTCCAGATCACATTCCTCCCACTCCCAAAAAAGACATGCCCACAAAGAAATGTAGAGTATGTGCCCGGAGATCAATCCGGAGGGAGAGCCGGATGTACTGCCCCGAATGCCCTTCAAAGCCTGGGCTGTGTGTGCCCAGCTGTTTTAGAAGTTACCACACAAGGAAATACTTTTGGGAAATACCGTGAGCGTAAGCTGTCTGTTTTATATTTCCATATGTTTCACAGTTGGCATCTCTGTCGTGTATGTAGTTAGAGCTTTTGTGTTGGTAGTTTTGTGCTTATTTTATAATTAGTGGTTTCTTTGTTGTTTATAAATAAAAAAAGTGATTGCGGTGTGCGTGGGGTGGCGCTTGGTTGGCGGTGTGCGTGGGGTGGCGCTTGGCTGGTGGTGTGCGTGGGGTGGCGCTTGGCTGGCTGTGTGCTTGGGGTGGCGCTTGGCTGGCGGTGTGCTTGTGGTGGCGCTTGGCTGGCGGTGTGCTTGGGGTGGCGCTTGGCTGGCGGTTTGCTTGGGGTGGCGCTTGGCTGGTTGTGTGCGTGGGATGGCGCTTGGCTGGTTGTGTGCTTGGGGTGGCGCTTGGCTGGCGGTGTGCTTGGGGTGGCGCTTGGCTGGCGGTGTGCGTGGGGTGGCGCTTGGCTGGCGGTGCCAGCCAAACGGCAGTCCACGCTCCCATCAGCTGGTGTGATTCTTGTATCAGGCATGTGGGCGTATGTAAGTGATGGGCCCTTGAGTGGCGCGGTCTGTCGATGTGAGTGTTGTAATATGCTGGGCCCGTGGCTGGCGGTGTGAATGGTCTTGTGCGTGTCATGTATGAAAGGTGTGTGAATGGACTGTAAAGCGGTTGGTGCCTTGTCGCGGCTTTACAGCTCACAAGCTGTGAGTCATTGGTTCACTTTTTTGCCTTTCAGTTATTAGCAGTGCATCTCTTGTTAATAAAATTTGATCCACTGAACCATCACTCACCCTCGTGCCAAAACCAACCAGTATGTGTGCTAAAAAATGACAAAACCTGCTCCGCTGTAATCAGGCGTCGCAGCACACCTGTGACACGCTAGGTGCCTCGGGTGGGACCCCGATGATGAAGCATGCCACCAACTTGGTTGGTGGGTGAGGGGTCTTCTTCACATAACCTAAGTGTGTTTCTTTTCACAATTTTTGTGTTTGGCACATCACGGACGTATGTGCACTCATCAAAATGATATATTACAAAAATACCTGTGTTTGGGGGGGAGGGCCCACCTATGTTTTTGGTCCTGGGTGCGGCCTTCATCTAGGGAAACCTACAAAACCCAGAAACTTTTTAAAACTAGACACCCCAAGGAGTCCAGGGAGGCGTGGCTTGCGTGGCTCCCCCAACATTTTCTTACCCAGACTCCTCAGTAAACCTCAAAATGTGCATAAAAAAGCATATTTTCCTGACTTTTCTTAGTAGGATCACCGCTCCAGCACAAAATTCCTACTCCCCAGTTTTCCCCTTAGTCTCCCAAGTAAAATGACACCTCACTTATGTGGCTCCCCAAAGCAGAGTCCGTCTAAAGATGTATAAAAGAATATGCCCTTATAAACTTGCTGTGCTATCCCTTCTATCTCTTCAAGTTTTTGGCCTTATTCGGTTGCAGGCACCTGGCCCACCCACACAAGTGAGGTATCATTTTTATCGGGAGACTTGGGGGAATGCTGGGTGGAAGGAAATTTGTAGCTCCTCTCAGATTCCAGAACTTTCTGTCACCGAAATGAGAGGAAAGGGTGTTTTTTTAGCCAAATTTTGAGGTTTGCAAAGGATTCTGGGTAACAGAACCTGGTCCGAGCCCCACAAGTCACCCCATCTTGGATTCCCCAAGGTCTTTAGTTTTCAAAAATGCACAGGGTTGGTAGGTTTCCCTAGGTGCCGGCTGAGCTACAGGCCAAAATCCACAGGTAGGCACTGTTTTCTTTCAAAAAATGGGATGTGTCCACGTTGCGCTTTGGGGCGTTTCCTGTCGCGGGCGCTAGGCCTACACACACAAGTGAGGTATCATTTTTATCGGAAGACTTGGGGGAACGCTGGGTGGAAGGAAATTTGTGGCTCCTCTCAGATTCCAGAACTTTCTGCCACAGAAATGTGAGGAACATGTGTTTTTTTAGCCAAATTTTGAGGTTTGCAAAGGATTCTGGGTAACAGAACCTGGTCCGAGCCCCGCAAGTCACCCCTCCTTGGATTCCCCTAGGTCTCTAGTTTTCAGAAATGCACAGGTTTCGTAGCTTTCCCTAGGTGCCGGCTGAGCTAGAGGCCAAAATCTACAGGTAGGCACTTCGCAAAAAACACCTCTGTTTTCTTTCAAAAATTTGGATGTGTCCACGTTGCGCTTTGGGGTGTTTCCTGTCGCGGGCGCTAGGCATACCCACACAAGTGAGGTATCATTTTTGTCGGGAGACTTGGGGGAACGCTGGGTGGAAGGAAATTTGTGGCTCCTTTCAGATTCCAGAACTTTCTGCCACAGAAATGTGAGGAACATGTGTTTTTTTAGCCAAATTTTGAGGTTCGCAAAGGATTCTGGGTAACAGAACCTGGTCCGAGCCCCGCAAGTCACCACTCCTTGGATTCCCCTAGGTCTCTAGTTTTCAGAAATGCACAGGTTTGTTAGGTTTCCCTAGGTGCCGGCTGAGCTAGAGGCCAAAATCTACAGGTAGGCACTTCGCAAAAAACAACTCTGTTTTCTTTCAAAAATTTGGATGTGTCCACGTTGCGCTTTGGGGCGTTTCCTGTCGCGGGCGCTAGGACTACCCACACAAGTGAGGTATCGTTTTTATCGGGAGACTTGGGGGGAACGCTGGGTGGAAGGAAATTTGTGGCTCCTCTCAGATTCCAGAACTTTCTGCCACAGAAATGTGAGGAACATGTGTTTTTTTAGCCAAATTTTGAGGTTCGCAAAGGATTCTGGGTAACACAACCTGATCCGAGCCCCGCAAGTCACCCCTCCTTGGATTACCCTAGGTCTCTAGTTTTCAGAAATGCACAGGTTTGTTAGGTTTCCCTAGGTGCCGGCTGCGCTAGAGGCCAAAATCTACAGGTAGGCACTTCGCAAAAAACACCTCTGTTTTCTTTCAAAAATTTGGATGTGTCCACGTTGCGCTCTGGGGCGTTTTCTGTCGCGGGCGCGAGGCCTACCCACACAAGTGAGGTATCATTTTTATCGGGAGATTTGGGGGAACGCTGGGTGGAAGGAAATTTGTGGCTCACCTCAGATTCCAGAACTTTCTGCCACAGAAATGTGAGGAACATGTGTTTTTTTAGCCAAATTTTGAGGTTTGCAAAGGATTCTGGGTAACAGAACCTGGTCCGAGCCCCGCAAGTCACCCCATCTTGGATTCCCCTAGGTCTCTAGTTTTCAGAAATGAACAGGTTTGGTAGGTTTCCCTAGGTGCCGGCTGAGCAAGAGGCCAAAATCTACAGGTAGGCACTTCGCAAAAAACACCTCTGTTTTCTTTAAAAAATGTGGATGTGTCCACGTTGCGCTTTGGGGCGTTTCCTGTCGCGGGCGCTAGGCCTACCCACACAAGTGAGGTATCGTTTTTATCGGGAGACTTGGGGGAACGCTGGGTGGAAGGAAATTTGTGGCTCCTCTCAGATTCCAGAACTTTCTGCCACAGAAATGTGAGGAACATGTGTTTTTGTAGCCAAATTTTGAGGTTTGCAAAGGATTCTGGGTAACAGAACCTGGTCCGAGCCCCGCAAGTCACCCCATCTTGGATTCCCCTAGGTCTCTAGTTTTCAGAAATGCACAGGTTTGGTAGGTTTCCCTAGGCCCGGCTGAGCTAGAGGCCAAAATCTACAGGTAGGCACTTCGCAAAAAACACCTCTGTTTTCTTTCAAACATTTGGATGTGTCCACGTTGCGCTTTGGGGTGTTTCCTGTCGCGGGCGCTAGGCCTACCCACACAAGTGAGGTATCATTTTTATCGGGAGACTTGGGGGAACGCTGGGTGGAGGGAAATTTGGGTCTCCTCTCAGATTCCAGAACTTTCTGCCACAGAAATGTGAGGAACATATGTTTTTTTAGCCAAATTTTGAGGTTTGCAAAGGATTCTGGGTAACAGAACCTGGTCCGAGCCCCGCAAGTCAACCCTCCTTGGATTCCCCTAGGTCTCTAGTTTTCAGAAATGCACAGGTTTGGTAGGTTTCCGTAGGTGCCGGCTGAGCTAGAGGCCAAAATCTACAGGTAGGCACTTCGCAAAAAACACCTCTGTTTTCTTTCAAAAATTTGGATGTGTCAACTTGCGCTTTGGGGTGTTTCCTGTCGCGGGCGCTAGGCCTACCCACACAAGTGAGGTATCATTTTTATCGGGAGACTTAGGGGAACGCTGGTTGGAAGGAAATTTGTGGCTCCTCTCAGATTCCAGAACTTTCTGCCCCAGAAATGTGAGGAACATGTGTTTTTTTAGCCAAATATTGAGGTTTGCAAAGGATTCTGGGTAACAGAACCTGGTCCGAGCCCCGCAAGTCACCCCATCTTGGATTCCCCTAGGTCTCTAGTTTTCAGAAAAATGTACAGGTTTGGTAGGTTTCCCTAGGTGCCGGCTGAGCTAGAGGCCAAAATCTACAGGTAGGCACTTTGCAAAAAACACCACTGTTTTCTTTAAAAAAAATTGGATGTGTCCACGTTGCGTTTTGGGGCGTTTCCTGTCGCGGACGCTAGGCCTACCCACACAAGTGAGGTATCATTTTTATTGGGAGACTTGGGGGAACATAGATTAGCAAAACAAGTGCTATTGCCCCTTGTCTTTCTCTAAATTTGTTCCTTCCAAATATAGGAGAGTGTTTAAAAAAGACATCTATTTGAGAAATGCCCTGTAATTCACATGCTAGTATGGTCACCCCAGATTTCAGAGATGTGCAATTAACCACTGCTCCTCAACACCTTATCTCGTGCCCTTTTTGGAAATACAAAGGTTTTCTTGATAGCAATTTTTTTCTCTTTATATTTCAGCAAATGAATTGCTGTATACCAGGTATAGAATGAAAACGCACTGCAGGGTGCAGCTCATTTATTGGCTCTGGGTTCCTCGGGTTCTTGATGAACCTACAAGCCCTATATATCCCTGCAACCAGAGGAGTCCAGCAGACGTAACGGTATATTGCTTTCGATAATCTGGCATTGCAGGGAAAAGTTACAGAGTAAAACGTAGAGAAAAATTGATGCTTTTTTCACCTCAATTTCAATATTTTTCTTTTTCAGCTGTTATTTTCTGTAGGAAACCCTTGTAGGATCTGCACAAATGACCCCTTGCTGAATTCAGAATTTTGTCTACTTTCCAGAAATGTTTAGGTTTCTGGGATCCAGCATTGGTTTCATGTCCATTTCTGTCACTGACTGAAAAAATTGCAAAAAATGGGGTATGTCCCAGTAAAATGCCAAAATTGTGTTGAAAAATTGGGTTTTCTGATTCAAGTCTGCCTGTTCCTGAAAGCTGGGAAGCTGCTGAGTTTAGCACCGCAAACCCTTTGTTGATGCCATTTTCAGGGGAAAAACCACAAGCCTTCTTCTGCAGCCACTTTTTCCAATTTTTTGAAAAAACGAAATTTTCACTGTATTTTGGCCAATTTCTTGGCCTCCTTCAGGGGAACCCACAAAGTCTGGGTACCTCTAGAATCCCTAGGATGTTGGAAAAAAAGGACGCAAATTTGGCTTGGTTAGCTTATGTGAACAAAAAGTTATGAGGGCCTAAGCGCGAACTGCCCCAAATAGGCAAAAAAAGGCCTGGCACAGGAGGGGGAAAAGGCCTGGCAGCGAAGGGGTTAACAAGATGGCATTGAGGCCTAACTGAGGCCTGGTTAGCCTAACCCATAAAAACACTGTGACGAAGGACCATCCTTACCTATCACGTCTTCAGGTCATAGGAGCTCCAAGGTGTTCCCCGCCTCACGCCGTTTCAAGACCTGGAAAATAAACTAAACACCAAGGGCGTGGAGGCTAGGGAAGTAGTTCAACCGACATTAACAAAGGACTTCTCATTTCAGGGGAGAAGACCTGGAAGTACAGCAAGTGTGGGAGACCCGCATTGGAGGAATAAAGAGGAAGGCTGCAGAATATGTGAGACTTCTGGGGCCCAGGACGAGAGTCCGAGAAGGAACACGATGAGGGAAGGAGTGGAGGAACAGGAACACGGAGGCCCAGGACAGGTGGAGCCGACGGGCTATCCCGAGAAGGTGTCAGAGAGAGGTGAAAAGGACAACGGTTGCTCCAATAGGCAAGCGATAGTGTAGAGCAACCCCAGGAGTGAAGACGAGAACCAGCATGATGAGGAAGAGACATGGTTGGAGGACGGATGGTGTCCACCACTGCCATTCCCCACTCCTGCGCCCGATAAAACTCACAGAGAGTTGTGGCAATCAAAGTAAGTGGGTAGGAAGCCAACTATTCATTTTTTACATTGGGGTGTCTGTTTTTGCTTGTTTGATTTTTTTTTTTTCTCTTGGTCTTTTCCTTTAATTTCCCTTATTATTCCTGCACAAGTTGAGGGTCTATTTGAGACAGTGTCAAGCCCGCCCTACCCCCTTTGCTACGGTAATGGAAGCATGCTGCTTGGGGAACCGTTTGTGATGGTACCCAGGGAATTCTCATCTTTTGTTGGTTACGCAAATGGCACCGCCTTTCCAGAACACTCCAACCCTTTACAGCAAGAGCGCAAAGACGACAGTGTACTTTTCTCTCCCATGCAACACTCCCTGGGTGTTATGTGGTGGAATAATATATTTAAATTAGCTAGCTACTCACTGCGTTGTGTTTCTTCTCCCGAGGGCATTGGTGGGCTATAATACCTGGAGGAAAAGGAAGAAAGCAGACAAGAGCTACCCTACTGACCCAGATCTGCCAAGAAAAACCAAGAAAGTTCCTCAAGACAAAGGAAATGTACACAATCAGTTCAATAACCTTTGAGAGTTATTGCCAAATACTCATATGCAAATATTTTTTTTTGTGTGTTGGTCGAAATAAACTCCAATATTCACCAACGAGTAAAGTCTCGTAAGCCATATTTCCAAGTCTCCCTCGGGCAAACACACTTCAACATATTATAATGGTTTGTTTGAATTGGAATAGCTCTAGGCCAGTATAATCATCTGTGTTAAGGTGCAAGGCAACTAATGTTAATGCACATTTTAGTCCAAATGCACAAAAGCTCCCTCAGTTCCCCCTCTCCGATGATTAGGTCATCACTAATATCCAAACTATTTACAATACAGGATGCATCACTTTCTGTCTCTTTTGTCTTGAATCTTCCAAGATCTTAAGTCGATCATATACACGCTCTTTGACATCTTCCAACTCCATTTCTTCTCCTTTCCTCTTGGACATTGCTGACTGTTTCTTCCTGCACCCACAATTTAGACCTATTTCAGAAATGATTAATCCAAATAATGTAAACAAAGCTAATAGCACCAAATAACACAATGATTAAAGGGTTTAATATGGCACGTAACATGTCTCCCCCACAAACCATCAAACCATTTTCCAACCTTTCAAAAGCCTTTTCCAGTCACATCAAGCCAGGAACCCTCTGTTTCTCACAGGCCACACTCTTCAAAAGCTTTGACTTCACGATAAATGTTTGTGATGTAATTAATAGATGCATCTATAAGCTTACTGTTACTCAGGATGAAGATACAGCACTCTTTTACTCTCAAAACCTGACAAACTCTGCCTTTCTTCACAAGAAGAATGTTTAGTGCAAATTGATTCTGAATAATTATAGCACTCAATGCAATTATCTGGGTTAATGCTTCAACACTGTTAGAAGCAAGGCAATCTACAAGCGTAGATAACATTATAATCTTCACATCACTCACAGCCACTCCAATAAATGGAATCATAGCACCCAACACGCCTAACACAATTTATCCAAATCCATGATCTACTCTTTTCAAACAAATAGCATCACTCATCTCATTTACATGTTAAACCCTCAGGAATACCAAAGTAAGATAAACGATACCCACCCAGTTACGAGGCAGGTTAAAATAAACAGTCTTGCCACACACACAATACATCCCTCTAAATATTGGCGCTTCACCAGCCAAAAACTAATCAAAGACAACATAACTTCTTTCACACTCACTCTCTCCAAAACATTCTGCTGAGCTGGTTCTCTGTAGACCCTTATTTCCTCTCATTATATTCCCTAAAACAATTTCACTGCTCTTCACTAAAACTACATACATGCCCAATTTTGGTCTATTGTCTTTCAAATTAATGTGTGCAATCTTCTTTAATTATTTAGAATAAGTCACATGATTCCCAGAATTTTCAGCAATAGGACATTCTTCCAGCGAAGCATTGAAATCCCAAGGATATGGCAACAAAAACTCTTCCTCATGAAAAACACTAACAAACGCATTTCATGTTAGGCTACAGGACACTGGTAACTGTAAATAAGTAGAACCTTCTTCAGCTGAAGAAAGAAGAAATGTACTTGTGAAACAAATTGAATATTCATTATTTTTGTGTATTCGAATAACAAATTGCAATATACATTTTACCTAACGCTATCTAATGATCTTTCCCTATGTGTAAATCTCATGTGTTTTACGTCATTATGTTTTCATTCTGCGAAGGTGAGACATATCCAACTGGAGAAATCAGACATAACATTGTGCCAATTAAATCAATAAATTTTGTTATCAACGCAAGTATGTCAAAACGTTTATAGCATCTACTGTATGCCATCTTCTACTAAGGAAAAAAAGGTTTGAAAGGCTCTGAAAATCAAACTTTGAAAACATACTTCAAGTTTCTCTCTTTTTTTAAAGATTAAGTTCCTTGAATTCAGAAACAATATTGTCTTCTTCTAGATATATAAGATAGAAAATAAAAATCAATAATTTCTGCAACATTCAAGAGCTTGAGATACAAAAACTCATTAGGACCAAGTAAAAGTTCAAGGTGGCTTTTCTTCTTCTTCTGGTTTGACTTCCAGAATAAATTGGCCTAGGTTGTCAGACCACAGATTTCTACATTTGATTCCTCTTCTTCGTCTGACACAGTTATTAGCTACGTCCATTTAAGCGGTGTTTATGTAGGTGCCACTTGGCACCCTTTTTCTTGTTGGTTTTTAGCAACACCCAATTCAAATTCACTCTTACTGTTTTCAGAATCAATTTTATTTGACTCTGGTTCTTTTCTGATTGATTCTGGTATTTGAGTCTTCCAGTGTAGCCTTTTACTGTCTCTTTTTACTGACTATGGCCACGTACCTCCTTGATGCACTCTCTTGATTCCTATGTCTTAACTTGTGACTACTGCTGACTCTTCTCCTCTTACTACCGAACTTGTGATTTGATCAGCAACTTGAATCATCCCCAACCGCTCTCCCTTGGGGTTTCTTGAGACTCAGATTTTCAGCTTAACTTTTTCACAAACTGGAACAGTTCAATGTCATGCTTTTGTCGTAGTTTGGACTCTTGCTGTGGGCAAGACTTTTGATTTAAGGATGACAGTACGTATGTTTGTAGGTGACTATGCCTATCCTACAACAATTTGCAACTGTAGTCCCAACCCTTCCAGGTCACTATCAGTACCTCACCAACAACGCAAACAGTTAAAGGTGATTTGTGGCAGCCTTTAAACATGGACTCAGAAGTATGACAACTCAGGGAGTGTTGTTGTTAAACGGAGATTACCCCTTTCTCACAGATATATTATGTCTCAACCAAACACAGGCAATAACAAAGATTCAGTAATGTTTCAGTCGTTTTTATTTAATACAATGCGGCAAATTGTATTGGCTGCAATGATTAAGATAATGAACAGTACAAGAGATAGAATAGTAAAGACGAGTGTAATGATTATGAAGACCCTCACCCTCTTGTATTAGCATAGAAACACATAAAGTGTATCATATGCACGTGTACCCTATCATAATAGGCTTAACCTTCTACCTAGAGGAGAGCTGGGTATGTTAAACCTAATCTACCAATGCCATGTCCCTGGAAGGAGCTCCCAACCCTGGTTACTTTGAATGAGGTCTTGAGCTCAGACTTCGGAAGAACACGAAGTCCGGGTCAGCATCAAGGCGACGTGCAGCATCAATAGCAGTGATGGTATCTGGCCGGAATCCCTCTAATTATCTGTCTAAAGTGTGATGTATTTATACAGATCTACTTGGACCCTTGACGTAGGTTGTTCCAAAACAATAGATAATGCTGCATGCTTGGGACAGTAATTTCTAATGTGAGCACCTACAGTTTGTTTGTCTTTGTTGCATGAGTTTACGCCTTTGCACGGTGACACTGATAACATAACTCTAAACAAAAAGGCCTAACTATAAACACAGTAGCCATCTTAGAAGATTTAATTAAATAAATGGTCTAAGACAGAGCAAGCTAAGTAGGTTAAAAGTCACTAGGTGATGGGGGCACAAGTCTGCAAGCCAAAGGCTAAGCTAACTCCTGTTATCCCCTTAAAACAAACTAGGATTCAATACACTTTTAACTTTGGTATGTTTCTTCTTGATTTTCAACTTGCTGATTTTCAAACTGGTTACTTGTACCTTCACCAGGATCCTCTTCTCTCCCCTGTGGATCCATGCAGCAAATGTAGCTTCCCTCTCTTTGTGTGAGTAGCATTGATCCACTGTTGAATTCCTGTGCCTTTCAGAACAGTGTTTATCATAAGCACAAATTGACATGGCCTCCTCACCTTGACTCTAGACAATTTAAACAAATGTGCTACTTAATTTGAATCCAGTCTCTTGATTGCAGTGTGTGACAGTGGACTTGATTTGTTGATGTTGTTGTTAAGTTCACCTGATGAAAGGCAGATTTTACCGCATAATCCAACACACTGTTATCAGTTATTCACACAAGTGCTTCTGAAGGGAAATATGGGATTTACATAGCTCGGCTTATAAGGATTTCATAAGATGAGAGACCAGTCTTTTTATTTGGAGTACTTCTAATGCTCATGACAACAAGGGGAAGGGCACCAGGCCACTTCAGACTTGTTGAGGCACACACTTTGGCAAGTTTGGATTCAATGGTGCTATTCAACTTCTCAACAATGCCTGATGCCTCTGGTCAGTAACTGCAGTGGAACGTTTGCTCTTTATGTAAAGCCGTGCACAGTAGAGATATGGCCCCCTCAATGGAGTCATGGACAAGAGGTATGGACTGGTGTGGCAAGCTAGAAAATAGGATTTACAAAGCAAGGGGCTGTCCCTGCAAATATGATAAAGTTTGGAAGAAATGGTGGGATTACCACGGACTAGAGGGTTAGACAAATCTGAAGTGATGCCCAGAATGTTTGGAGGGACAAAGTGATGAACAAGACGTGGGAATATATTATTGAGGTGGATCAGGCTGCAAGTGAATCACCAGTAACAGAGGAAATGTTTTGTTTATAAGCTTGCAATAAAGTGTTTCTATAAAAGCAGTGCACAGTAATTGTAGGACCTAATTTTCAAATGAATTCCTTGTCTGCCGCAATAGATGTAGACATGCCGAAAACGGGTATTAACTCCCTCAACAAGAGTTTGGCTACAGTCAGGCCATCACTTCTCCTGGTCATATAGGCCTTTACCCATTTAGAAAATAAGCAATCACAGGAACATATCAGAGCCTATTGCTAACAGGCATCTCTAAGAAGTCAGGTAGAATTCATAGACCTTCAGATTTGCCTACATGACTCATGGTAACTAATGTATGTTTGCTTTGTTTAATTCTCTAGCAAGAAATGCATGTTTGACATGAATCTTCAGCTATGCTTCTGAACTTTGTGTTGTGACAAAATTTCTTGAACAACGTGACCTTACCATTGCGCCATACATGAGTCTGGTCATGTAGGTATCTTGCCATATTCTGAAGCATAAAGTCAGGAAGGACATTTTGATGATCTAAAGTTACCCATATAGCATTAAAATCCCTCTTACAGCCAGCTAACTCCTATTTTTTCTTTTTATGCTCTGGTACCTACTCCTGTAATTGAATGAGTTCATTCAGTGTAGCCTGCATTGGATTGGACAAACACAACGTACATTATTCATCAGTCTTTGTCTTAATGTCACATTGTTCTGACTCTTGTGTTTGTTTCTGTATATTTGATTCGATTGTTACATTTTTAAGAGCACAGTATTTTGCAACCTCATCAGCATAGATATTGCCCAATCTGGTTCCTTCATCACCAGACGTATGAGCAATGGATTTACAACCAATATCTCCTGAGGTTGCTGTACACACTCCAATAATCCCAGATTTGTGATCCATTTTAGATAGGAGAACCAGATGTCATAACGCCCCTTTGTGACTATAACTGCCCCAAATCATGCACCACTCAAAATCCATACTATCTGTCTGTATAAATTGTCACACTCAATTTGTTAGCCAATCACATGCTTTGTTAGGGCGGTTAGCTCATCTTCTTGTGCTGAAATTACATCAGACCAATAAGATGCTTGAATAGTTTCAGGAATAGAACAGTCTGCATAGGATGCTCTCAGTATTCCTTGATGATCTCTCAGACAAGAACCATCCACAAACAAAATCAGATTAGATATCTTAAGGGGAACGTCTTTAATATCTGGCCTTGGTTAGGTACTCAATTCTGTCACATTAATGCAATCACTGTTGGGATCTTCATCATTGTTTGGAATCTCAAGCAATGTTGCAGGATTTAAAATGTTACATCTCTTGATTTAAATATCCTCAGCTGCCACTATCATTTACTCTTACTTTGAAGGGCAGCTGTTTGCCAAATGCTGAGTTTGTGTATGAGTCAGCAAAATCTCAACTGAATGAGAGACTAACACAATGAGAGTATGACACATGACAATACCCTCACTCTGTCCAATTGCAAGGCAAAAAACGGCAATGGATTTCAAACAATCAGGAAGAGCTATGGCTGTACGATCTAATGTAGCAGAGTGCCGCTTTACTCCACCATGCTTTTGTACCAAGACAGAAAGAGCACAACTTTCTTTTTTGTGACAAAAAAGGTAGAATTCTTTATCATAATCCAGTATTCAGAGAGGGAGTACACGACAAAGATTTTCTCTGAGCTCTAGGAAAGCTTTCATGCATTAACTGTCAAATGGCACTGGATCTTTAATGTTAGAACAACTGAGCATCAGTAGAGGATTTGCACTCAGGGAAAAGTTTGGAAGCCACTGAAAACAATAGCCAACTAGTCCCAAAAACCTTTTTCTAGTTGATATGTGGAGTGCTGGTTACGATACTGGACACACGTTCAGGTGTAACTATATGATACAGCCTACTTTAGGCATGTGGACTGACTATATATATAAATAAATGAGAAGATGGATCGATTGGAAATAAATGATTTATGATGCTATTGGAGTAACATAGCACTTGCTGTGTTGGATGATGTTTGAGGATATAAACTTTGGAGACTAAACAACCTGATGCAGTTCGATGTTCAAACAAAATGCGTTGGCTGTGAGATACCCAAGAATTTTGGAAGAAAATAAAGAAGATACAAGAAACTTTGAACTAATTATTTAGGACTGTTTTAGGGATGCACCTATATATTTGTGAATCTATACTGGTTTGCCTTGCAGTTTAGTGGCTGATGTTGAACAGTGTTCACGCCACATGTATTGTTAGAGAACAGAGGAAGAAGTGTGACTTGCATTACCTGGCTGTGGAGGTTGAATGTTTAAATTCTCAAAAATATCCTCATTTCCCTCTGGGTAGTTAAAGGATTCATCTTTAGGATTGCAGAAACCTGTTCTTTGGACACTTTCCTTGCGCCCCCCTCTTTAATATGATGACCAAAATAAATCACATATCTTTTACAGTAAAGCATCTTTGTAGGTGAAACCCTTATGACCATAGTCAGCAAGATATTTCAAGAGCACAATTATCTCCAACTTGCAATCTTCTTTTGTCTTTTGTCTTCAATGCCACTAGTAGGTCACACTTACAGGACAGTTTCAAGTTCTCCACAACTTTTTTGGAATGTAACAAAAAAATTTGGGATTTTGTTATACCATTGTAGGATTCGACACAAAGAATGACTTTATTAAGGAACCAAAAAGATACTGGCTAGCAGGTATGGGTTAAAAAATGCCTACTCTTTCTGGCTTTTCGACACCAATGCACCTACTATAAATAGGCCAGTCTCTCATAATAAGCATGCACCACCTCCTTCAGCTCTTATGTGGCTCTCATCTTTGTCTAATTGACTTATTTTTCCAGCACATTATTTTTCAAATACTGTATCACTACTGTATATTTTTCCATCATTTCCATCACCCAATCAGCTGGAACATTATTAGGTGGAACTCTAGCTGGTTCATATGTCAGTCAAGTGAAAGCAGGCTAGCATTCTGCCCACACATCTTTTGGTACAACTTCAAACAACATATCCATATCATCCCAAAACACCTTCGAAATTGTCACTACTTTGTGAACCTCTTTTTACCATTTAGCAGGTTTCTCTCCCAGTTTCAGAAACTTTGTCGTAAAAGCACAGAGATCACCCCTGGACCAAAAAATATGCACATAATTCTCTCCATGTACTTCTTGGAAAGGAAACTTTGTCACTGATTTTGCTTCATGCTCACTCATGACCATGTTCACTTTCTTTCCTGTGTCTATATTCTTCTTTTTAGACTTAGATTTCTTCTTCCATTCATCCTTGTTTATTTGCAAGTCATGTCTGTCCTTTATATTCTCAACTAAGTCTCTGATATTAGCTTTCAGGGTTATTAGACCCCATCCACAATTTATGTTCCACTCAGTTCCATTTTGTAATTTTTATGCAAACTACTGTTTGTTTAAACCCCCCCCAAATTCTTCAGCTAAATCTTTAAGCTTATTTTTAGCCTCTTTGGTACATTATACTGCTTCTTTGCTCAAATATTTAAATTTACCTGACATATATATGAGTCCCATTATTTAATTCAATTCAAAATATATTTATTCGACCTTTAAGAGAAGAATCATGAAAGCACATAGGGAAAACACAAACTTCACATCATTAGACATAATATTTAAAAGACAGTTCAAATGTTGCAATGAGATCACATGACAAATCAGGATTAAAAGAAACAAAAAAAAAGAAATAAAACCAGTTACAGCAACTCAAAGCAGAGCAATCTAACCATAAAGTGCAGAATCAGGTACTAAACCATCATCCCATTTATGACCAATCCATGGTTTTGCTACTATGAATCGATATTTTGAGGGAACTACAGATGCTAAAGCATACAAGAGGACTATCAAGTGACTGAAGGTATGTTAATGCAACCCTGCACTTCTTAAAAGCTAGCAATTTCAAAAGTTGCTTAAGGCAGGGTTGAAAGAACTTGCAATAAAAATAGCAGGAACATATGAAGGGCAATAAGGATTGCACTGACCTCCCATCACAGTGGTATAGGGGCAAGTTACTAGTCCATGCCCCAGTGCTCTCAGAAAAACACATTTTGTGCCAAACTGTACCAGACCGCAATCTGAAGGGAAGAGACCTCTCCCAACGAGTGAGCTCCAAAGGTAGATATGGAGCATGGGCACCAAGAGATAAAAGTGGTGTAGGAAGTTGGCTCTGTATATACCATCTCAAAGTGAGAGATAGTGTGCGCAGAGTCCCAGGGTTCCCCTTAGAGGTTGATAGTGGCAAAATTACATAACACTAAAGCTCTATTTTGTGGTAGTGTGGTCGAGCAGTAAACTTATCAGAGGGTGGTGTTAAACATTTGTTGTACACACACAGGCAATAAATGAGGAACACACACTAAAAGTCTTAACTCCAGGCCAATAGGTTTTATATAGAAAAATATATTTTCTGAATTTATTTTAGAACCACAAGATTCAAGATTTGAGGTAAGTACATAAAATGCAAGGTACTTCACACAGGTAAGTATAGAACTTTGGTTTGAAACGGTAGTACACACAGTTTTGGTTAAAATGGCAATCAGCTATTTTAAAAGTGGACACAGTGCAAAAATCAACAGTTCCTGGGGGAGGTAAGTTTGGTTAGTTTTTGCAAGTAAGTAAAGCACTTACACAGTTAGTATCCTGGGTATAGGCAGCCCACCGTTGGGGGTTCAAGGCAAAATGCAAAGCCACCGCACCAGCAACACAGGGTCGGTCAGGTGCAGAGGTCAAAGGAGGGCCCAAAACACAGGGGTGCTCCGGTTCCAGTCTGCTAGCAGTACCTATGTCCGGGGGGGTTTGCAGAGCACTAGGGGGGAACACACAAGCACACAAAACACACCCTCAGCGGCACAGGGGTGGTCGGGTGCAGTGTGCAAAGTAGGCGTCAGGTTTGCTATAAAGCAATGGAGGGACCCGGGAGTCACTTAGGCGATGCAGGCAGGGCACAGGGGCTGCTCGGGCCAGCCACTGACTGGGCTAGGATGAGGGCCGCCTGCTGGTCACTCCTGCACTGGTAGGTGGTTCCTCTCGGTCCTGGGGGCTGCGGGTGCAGTGCTTGGTCCAGGCGTTGGGTTCCTTTGTTACCAGGCAGTGGCAGTCAGGAGGAGCCTCTGGATCCTCTAATCAGGCGTCGCTGTGGGGGTGCAGGGAGGTTGACTCGGGGTGTCCACGTCAATGGAGTCACCTGGGAGTCCTCTTTGCGGTGTTTGTTGTCCTGGACTCGAGCCGGGGGGCGTCGGGTGCAGTGTGTGAAGACTCACGCTTCTGGCAGGAAGTGAGAGTCTCTTTAAAGTTGCTTCTTTTTTGCAAGTTTGTTGCTGTTTCTGAACAGTGCCGCTGTTCTCGAGAAGTTTTTGGTCCTTTGGGTGCAGGGCAGTCCTATGAGTCCTCAGAGGTCGCTGGTCCCGCTGGATGCGTCGCTGTGCAGGTTCTTTGAGTCTGGAGGAAGGCCGGTAGGGCTGGGACCAAGTCAGTTGTCGTCTCCGTCGTCTCTGCTGAGCTTTCAGGTCAGCAGTCCTTCTTGTTGTAGGTTGCAGGAATCTGATTTCCTGGGTTCAGGGTCACCCCTAAATAGTAAATTTAGGGGTGTGTTTTAGGTCTGGGGGGCAGTAGCCAATGGCTACTGTCCGGGAGGGTGGCTACACTCTCTTTGTGCCTCCTCCCTGAGGGGAGGGGAGAACATCCCTATTCCTATTGGGGCAATCCTCCAATCTCAAGAGGGAGGATTTCTAAAGGCAGGAGTCACCTCAGCTCAGGGCACCTTAGGGGCTGTCCTAACTGGTGGTGGTGTTTTTCTCATTAGCTCCTCCAACCTTGCCACCAAAAGTGGGGGCAGTGGCCGGATGGGCGAGTGTCTCCACTAGCTGGGATGCCCTCGGGTGCTGTAACAAAAGGCATGAGCCTTTGAGACTCACCGCCAGGTGTTGCAGTTCCTGCAGGGGGAGGTGAGAAGCACAGGTACAGGTGAGGAGGTACAGGCTTTGTTCCTGGCCACAGAGTGACAAAGGCACTCGCCCCATGTGGCCAGAAACTCGCCTGGTTGTGGCAGGCTGGCAGAAACTGGTCAGCCTAGCACTAGGAGTTGGACTAGTATTCAGGGGGCATCTCTAAGATGCCCTCTGGGTGTGTATTTTACAATAAAGTGCACACTGGCATCAGTGTGCATTTCTGTTCTGTGAAGTTTGAAACCAAACTTCTCAGATTTCAGTGTAGCCATTACGGAACTGTGGAGTTCGTGTTTGACAAACTCTCAGACTAGATACTCTTCATGCCTACCCTGCACTTACAATGTCTAAGGTTTTGCTTAGACACTGTAGGGGCATAGTGCTCATGCAACTATGCCCTCACCTGTGGTATAGTGCATCCTGCCTTAGGGCTGTAAGGCCTGCTAGAGGGGTGACTTACCTATGCCACAGGCAGTGAGAGGTGGGCAAGGCACCCGGAGGGGAGTGCCATGTCGACTTAGTCATTTTTTCCCCACCAGCACACACAAGCTGTGAGGCAGTGTGCATGTGCTGAGTGAGGGGTCCCAAGGGTGGCATAAGACATGCTGCAGCCCTTAGAGACCTTCCCCGGACACAGGGCCCTTGGTACCAGGTGTACCATTTACAAGGGACTTATCTGTGTGCCAGGGCTGTGCCAATTGTGGGAACAAAGGTACAGTTTAGGGAAAGAACACTGGTGCTGGGGCCTGGTTAGCAGGGTCCCAGCACACTTTCAATCATAACTGGCATCAACCGAAGGCAAAAAGTCAGGGGTTAATCATGTCAAGGAAGGCCTTTCCTTACACATATCATACTCTTCAGCACTCCACACCTCCTCAGACCTACTCCTACCAGCGACAGTGGGCGACTGCTCCTACCGAAGAAATAACATCTAAACAATGGGAGAAGCTGTGGAAGGACATTCCTAAAATCCCTCGCAGTCTCTCTCTTAAAGAAACTGCCTACAAGCTCATGTATCAGTGGTACTACACCCCCTCGCGACTGTCTGTTATCTACCCTGGCATCTCAGACTGTTGCTGGAGGTGTTGTGCCAAGCAAGGCAACTTCCCTCATATATGGTGGTCCTGTTCTCTGATCGCTACCTTCTGGTAAGAAGTCCTCAGCCATATCAAAGACGCAGTGGGATTCCACCTACCAGCCATATAGCATATGGCAGTTGTTGGGCTACGGCCTGCTCACTTGAAAGCCATGCCCAACGCAGAATGGACTCTCATTAGGATTGTGATACACGCACCCAGACAGGTAATACCCTTAACCTGGAAACAGAAAGAGTCACTATCCTTAGCCCAGTGGTTTACCCACCTATGGCATGTGATGGTGATGGAGAGGATCTCTCATAGTTTGTCCCCTTCCTGATGGTATATTTCAGGCCACTTGGAAACCACTGATACATTGCCTCTCTCATATCGATTTTACCTGCTTCAACCCACCAAAACTGCGAACGTTGCAAGACTTCCTATGATAACTTGTCACCAGAATGAGTGTTGCTACCATCACCCAGCTGGCCCCGCCCCCGAAACATCTGGGTGCGCCATTTCTAGTGCACCACACACCAGAGTACTCACTGCGCCGCCTTCATTTCATTGGACCTGAATGATGACCTGTGAATGTTTTATGTTCATTGTTAATGGTTATCTCTTGCCTTTGCTGTCACCCCTTCCAACTCCCTTCCCCCCTTACTCCCCCTTTTTCCCCTACTCCCCTGCCTTTCCTCTGCAGACTTGGGCTGGCCTATTGACTGTTTGGCATTGTATTTAATGCTCTTACTTGTGCATGTGGCTATGCTAACTGATATCCTTTGTATTTACCTCTTGTGCGTCCGCAACAAGGCGCTGATTGTCCTCAGCATACAGCTTTGTTTTCAACTGTTAATTCTAATAAAGATATTCTAAATGAAAGTTAACCAAAATAATTTCTATCCCGAAATTGATTAAAACCAGCCACAATTTACTCCTGAGGGCATGGTGGAATACAGAAGACAGGTCCATAACGGCCAGATACTGAGGGCAGCGCCTGGCACTGGTATACTTTCCTGCAATCAAGTGCAGGTTAAAGGCACTGCTCCACGGTACCAGGCCTAGGGGGGAAACCATGCTGACATGGAGATAGAATTATATTCTCAACCCCAGGTCTGAAAATGATGAAAGCTAGCCCTTCCCAAAATCTTTTCAGAGCTGTTGAGGAGAGAGATTGGCTTGTAACATTTAGGGGATCCTTATCACCTTCTTTAAATATAGGAACAATGATTGATAGAGACCAAGACTCTGGGGTCGCGTAACAACAGCACCAGGAATTGTTAAATAAGTTAGTAAGCAGAGGCCCCTACAGTTCCAATTTACATTTGAACAAGCCCATTGGTATCCCATCCGGCCCGGGGGCCTTTTCACTTGGACTTGCCCTAACTGCAACTTCCTCTTTGTGAAGCGAAATCTGGAGGGGGAGTGATCCAGGTGCTCCCGCAACTTATCATTGCACACTCTGTCTCTTGGAATGCGGTATATAGAATTGAAGTGCTTCACTCACTCCTGTCCCACAATATTACCCATCAAAAAGGTGATTAGGGGGATCCCCTGCTGTCTAAGTGTATTAACTGTGTCCCAGAATACCTTACTGCAGTTGTGGGCAGCCGCAAGTTCTAACTTTTCCCAGTCCTGTTTATGCGGAAATTGTTTCCTCCCTCTAAGGGTGTGCTTGTATACCAGCCTGGCTTCCTGGACTTCCCCAAGGTCCCTGGGGGACCTCAACAAAGCTTTCTTAAAGTGGCAAAGGGCCGCTGAGCAGGTTGCATTAAACCAATGGGGGTGCTCGGAGGCTGGATCGTCAGGCTTTGACAAATGGTTCCTACTATGAATACATAAAAGTTGGAAACAAGAAGATAGTGTTTTCCTAGGGTCTTCAGCTAAGCAGCCCAAGAAAACCAGCAGATAGTCTTCAAGAAGAAGCCCCAATGTGGCATTCAGATCTTTTAAAAGTCAAACAACCCTAAGACCATCTCTGAAGTGTTGGCTAATTCCATCATGTGCTATATGTGTTTTGTCCCTACACATCGGGAAGACCTCTTCAATCAAAATTACGTTAAGATCGCCCCACAACGTCCCCATTATAGCACCACTGCAAAAGAGTTTTGGTGACAAACATGTACTCAATAACTGATGCCAGACCCATGCCCGGATACGTATGTTTACTGAGTGCCTCGTCCTGAAAATAATTGATGGCATCAACAAGATAAAGCGAGGAAACAAACTTCCTCAATTCCAACCTTCCAGCATCTTGAGTTGCACTCACAGCAACAGAGCTCACCCTGCCCAGCTCCAATACTTCAGCCCTTAGCTTGGCATTGAAATTTCCACATATTAGAAGTTGTGGTTGCAGTACACTTTGCTTTCATGAAAGACCTATAACAAATCTAAATAGTTCCTCAAATAAACTACGATAAGACCTTGAAAAATCAATATTATTAAAATTAATCATATAAAACAAAAAAGGCTATGGCTAACCTTAATAAACAGGGCTTGGAATGTATGATTAAGTGTGTGTACCAAGAAGACAACAAGCGTAAGGTTTAATTTGACCCAGACTCACCCCCCCACACACACACACACACACACACACCTGGCACTCCCTTTAGAAGTTTAGAAGCCACTGCAGGACACTAACAACAAGAAGAACCCTCACATGAGATAGTGGAAGTGGCCCAGGTCTCCTGCATAACCACAAAATCATATTTATTAATAAAGGCCAGCCGCTCTGGATTATCTATCTTGCCTTTCAGCCTAACCACATTCCAACTAATGAGGGAAAATAATCTACCTGATTAGCCTCACTAACCCCAGAAGCCCTACCCTTGGTTGTACCTCCTTTGGAAACCGAAATAGGAGCGGAAAAATGAGAATGCATACATGAAACCACAGTGGGAACCCTTTGATCAATACTAGACCCGTTCCAAGGGGGCCCCATAGGACAGTCTAGAAGGCCGCCTGGCCTGTGCTGAATAAGAGACCCTAGATCAGATGCCAGTGACTTTTTCCTGGGAGGCAAGGGAAGTCAGTCACACTAGTTGAGATCCTGTAGTGGTGTAAATTGGTTCGCACATCGGAAGAGACCACCCCCCTGGACAGTATTTACTAAGGTCCCAGAGGCAGGGGATGTAGGAGGCTGGACTGGCTTGTAGTGAGTACCAAGGGGTACTTACACCTTGCACCAGGCCCAGGTATCCCTTATTAGTGTATAGGGGTGTCTAGCAGCTTAGGCTGATAGAAAAGGTAGCTTAGCAGAGCAGCTCAGGCTGAACTAGGAGACGAGTGAAGCTCCTACAGTACCACTAGTGTCATATGCACAATATCATAAGAAAACACAATACACAGATATACTAAAAATAAAGGTACTTTATTTTTATGACAATATGCCAAAAGTATCTCAGTGGGTACCCTCAGTATGAGGATAGCAAATATACACAAGATATATGTACACAATACCAAAAATATGCAGTATAGTAATAGAAAACAGTGCAAACAATGTATAGTTACAATAGGATGCAATGGGGACACATAGGGATAGGGGCAACACAAACCATATACTCCAAAAGTGGAATGCGAACCACGAATGGACCCCAAACCTATGTGACCTTGTAGAGGGTCGCTGGCACTGTAAGAAAACAGTGAGGGTTAGAAAAATAGCCCACCCCAAGACCCTGAAAAGTGAGTGCAAAGTGCACTAAAGTTCCCCAAAGAGCACAGAAGTCGTGATAGGGGAATTCTGCAGGAAAGACCAAAACCAGCAATGCAACAACAATGGATTTCCAGACGAGGGTACCTGTGGAACAAGGGGACCAAGTCCAAAAGTCACGATCAAGTCGAGAGGTGGCAGATGCCCAGGAAATGCCAGCTGTGGGTGCAAAGAAGCTGCTACTAGGAAGTAGAAGCTGAGGATTCTGCAGGAACGACAAGGGCTAGAAACTTCCCCTTTGGAGGATGGCTGTCCCATGTCGTGAAGAGTCGTGCAGAAGTGTTTTCCCGCCGAAAGACCGCAAACAAGCCTTGCTAGCTGCAAGCTTGCAGTTTAGGGTTTTTGGATGCTGCTGTGGCCCAGGAGGGAAAAGGATGTCGCAAATTGTGTGAGGGGACAGAGGGGGCGTCCAGCAAGACAAAGAGCCCACTCACAAGCAAGCAGCACCCGGAGAAGTGCCGGAACAGGCACTACGAAGTGGAGTGAAACTGTGCTCACCCGAAGTTGCACAAGAGAGTCCCACGCCGCCGGAGGACAACTCAGGAGGTTGTGCAATGCAGGTTAGAGTGCCGTGGACCCAGGCTTGGCTGTGCACAAAGGATTCCCTCGGAAAGTGCACAGGAGCCGGAGTAGCTGCAAAAGACGCGGTTCCCAGCAATGCAGTCTGGCGTGGGGAGGCAAGGACTTACCTCCACCAAACTTGGACTGAAGAGTCACTGGACTGTGGGAGTCACTTGGACAGAGTTGCTGGATTCAAGGGACCTCGCTCGTCGTGCTGAGAGGAGACCCAGGGGACCGGTGATGCAGTTCTTTGGTGCCTGCGGTTGCAGGGGGAAGATTCCATCGACCCACGGGAGATTTCTTCGGAGCTTCTAGTGCAGAGAGGAGGCAGACTACCCCCACAGCATGCACCACCAGGAAAACAGTCGAGAAGGCGGCAGGATCAGCGTTACAGAGTTGCAGTAGTCGTCTTCGCTACTTTGTTGCAGTTTTGCTGGCTTCCAGCGCGGTCAGCAGTCGATTCCTTGGCAGAAGGTGAAGAGAGAGATGCAGAGGAACTCTGATGAGCTCTTGCATTCGTTATCTAAGGAATTCCCCAAAGCAGAGACCCTAAATAGCCAGAAAAGAGGGTTTGGCTACTTAGGAGAGAGGATAGGCTAGCAACACCTGAAGGAGCCTATCAGAAGGAGTCTCTGACGTCACCTGCTGGCCCTGGCCACTCAGAGCAGTCCAGTGTGCCAGCAGCACCTCTGTTTCCAAGATGGCAGAGGTCTGGAGCACACTGGAGGAGCTCTGGGCACCCCCCAGGGGAGGTGCAGGTCAGGGGAGTGGTCACTCCCCTTTCCTTTGTCTAGTTTCGCGCCAGAGCAGGGCTGAGGGGTTCCTGAACCGGTGTAGACTGGCTTATGCAGAAATGGGCACCATCTGTGCCCATGAAAGCATTTCCAGAGGCTGGGGGAGGCTACTCCTCCCCAGCCCTGACACCTTATTCCAAAGGGAGAGGGTGTAACACCCTCTCTCTGAGGAAGTCCTTTGTTCTGCCTTCCTGGGCCAAGCCTGGCTGGACCCCAGGAGGGCAGAAACCTGTCTGAGGGGTTGTCAGCAGCAGCAGCTGCAGTGAAACCCCTGAAAAGGCAGTTTGGCAGTACCCAGGTCTGTGCTAGAGACCCATGGGATCATGGGATTGTGCCAACAATGCCAGGATGGCATAGAGGGGGCAATTCCATGATCATAGACATGTTACATGGCCATATTCGGAGTTACCATTGTGAAGTTACACATAGGTAGTGACCTATGTGTAGTGCACGCGTGTAATGGTGTCCCCGCACTCACAAAGTCCGGGGAATTGGCCCTGAACCATGTGGGGGCACCTTGGCTAGTGCCAGGATGCCCACACACTAAGTAACTTAGCACTCAACCTTTACCAGGTAAAGGTTAGATATATAGGTGTCTTATAAGTTACTTAAGTGCAGTGTAAAATGGCTGTGATATAACGTGGACGTTATTTCACTCAGGCTGCAGTGGCAGGCCTGTGTAAGAATTGTCAGAGCTCCCTATGGGTGGCAAAAGAAATTCTGCAGCCCATAGGGATCTCCTGGAACCCCAATACCCTGGGTACCTCAGTACCATATACTAGGGAATTATAAGGGTGTTCCAGTATGCCAATGTAAATTGGTAAAATTGGTCACTAGCCTGTTAGTGACAATTTGAAAGAAATGAGAGAGCATAACCACTGAGGTTCTGGATAGCAGAGCCTCAGTGAGACAGTTAGTCATAACACAGGTAACACATACAGGGCACACTTATGAGCACTGGGGCCCTGGCTGGCAGGGTCCCAGTGACACATACAACTAAAACAACATATATAAAGTGAAATATGGGGGTACCATGCCAGGCAAGATGGTACTTTCCTACACAACCCCCCCCCCAAACGAAGGACAATAAGACTAGCCATGACCTGATGAGTCTTCATTGTCTAAGTGGAAATATCTGGAGAGTCCATCTGCATTGGAGTGGGTACTCCCAGGTCTATGTTCCACTCTATAATCCATTCCCTGTAGGGATATGGACCACCTCAATAATTTAGGGTTTTCACCTTTCATTTGTTTTAGCCAAAGTAGAGGTTTGTGGTCTGTCTGAGCAATGAAGTGAGTGCCAAACAGGTATGGCCTCAACTTCTTCAGTGCCCAGACCACAGCAAAGGCCTACCTCTCTATGGCAGACCAACGCTTTTCTCTAGGGGTCAACCTCCTGCTGATAAAAGCAACAGGTTGATCCTGGCCCTCAGAATTAAGTTGTGATAAGTCTGCCCCTACCCCTAATTCAGATGCATCAGTTTGGACAATGGATTTTTTGGAGTAACAGGGGCTTTTCAGGACAGGTGCAGAGCACATGGCCTGCTTCAGCTCCTCAAACGCTTTCTGACAGCTAGCTGTCCACAATACCTTTTTAGGCATTTTCTTGGAGGTGAGGTCATTAAGAGGGGCTGCAATGGAGCCATAGTTCTTTATGGATCTCCTGTAATACCCAGTGAGGCCTAAGAAGGCTCTCACCTGGGTCTGAGTTGTAGGGGGAACCCAATCTATAATAGTTAGGATTTTCCCCTGAAGTGGTGCAATCTGTTCTCCACCTACCAGGTGTCCCAGATAAACCACCTTCCCCTGCCCTATCTGGCACTTTGAAGCCTTGATAGTGAGGCCTGCCTTTTGCAGGGTCTCCAAAACTTTCCATAGGTGGACCAGGTGATCATCCCAGCTGGAGCTAAAGACAGCTATATCATCTAGATATGATGCACTAAAAGCTTCCAGCCCTTGTAGGACTGTATTCACCAACCTTTGAAAAGTGGCAGGTGCATTTTTCAATCCAAAAGGCATTACTGTGAATTGGTAATGGCCTCCGATGGTTGAAAATGCAGTTTTTGCTTTTGCATCTTCTGATAATTTGATCTGCCAATACCCTGCAGTCAAATCAAAAGTGCTTAGATACTTGGCAGATGCCAGTGTATCTATTAGCTCATCTGCCCTGGGTATAGGGTGAGCATCAGTTTTGGTTACCTGGTTGAGACCTCTATAGTCTACACAAAACCGCATTTCCTTCTTTCCATCCTTGGAATGAGGTTTTGGTACAAGTACCACAGGAGAGGCCCATGGACTTTCAGAGTGCTCAACCACTCCTAGTTCAAGCATTTTCTGCACCTCTTGCTTTATGCAGTCTCTGGCATGGTCAGGCTGCCTATAGATCTTACTTTTGACAGGCAAGCTGTCTCCAGTATCTATAGTGTGCTCACATCAAGAAGTGGTACCTGGCACAGTAGAGAAGAGTTCAGAAAACTGACCTAGGAGATTTATGCAGTGGTCTTTCTGCTCAGCAGTAAGACAATCTGCCAAAACTACACCTTCCACTAGAGCATCTTGTTCTGTGGAAGAGAAGAGATCAGGGAGAGGGTCACTCTCTTCTTCCTGTCCCTCATCAGTTGCCATGAGCAGGGTGAGATCAGCCCTGTCATAGTAGGGTTTCAGGCGATTGACATAGAGCACCCTAAGGGGACTCCTGGCAGTGCCTAAGTCAACTAAGTAGGTGACTTCACCCTTCTTCTCAACAATTATGTGGGGTCCACTCCATTTATCTTGGAGTGCTCTTGGGGCCACAGGCTCCAAGACCCACACTTTCTTCCCTGGTTGGTACTGAACCAAAACAGCCTTCTGGTCATGCCATTGCTTTTGGAGCTCTTGGCTGGCCTGAAGGTTTTTACTGGCCTTTTTCATGTACTCAGCCATCCTTGATCTGAGGCCAAGTACATAGTCCACTATGTCTTGCTTTGGAGATTTTAAAGGTTGTTCCCAACCCTCCTTAACAAGTGTTAGAGGACCTCTCACAGGGTGTCCAAATAGGAGTTCAAAGGGGCTGAAGCCCACTCCTTTTTGGGGTACCTCCCTGTAAGCAAAAAGGAGGCAAGGTAACAGGATATCCCATCTCCTGCGGAGTTTTTCAGGGAGTCCCATAATCATGCCTTTGAGAGTTTTGTTAAATCTCTCCACCAGTCCATTTGTTTGTGGATGATAGGGTGTGGTGAACTTGTATGTAACACCACACTCCTTCCACATGGCCTTTAAGTAAGCAGACATGAAATTGCTTCCCCTGTCTGATACCACCTCTTTTGGGAAGCCCACCCTGGAAAAGATTCCCAGGAGGGCCTTTGCCACTGCAAGAGCTGTAGTGGTCCTTAGAGGAATTGCTTCAGGATATGTGGTGGCATGGTCCACTACCACCAAGATAAACCTATTGCCTGAAGCAGTAGGAGGGTCAAGGGGGCCAACTATGTCAACCCCTACCCTTTCAAAGGGAACCCCAACCACAGGCAGTGGGATAAGGGGTGCCTTTGGAGTGACACCTGTCTTGCCACTGGCTTGACAGGTTTCACAGGACTTACAAAATTCCTTTGTGTCCTCTGACATTCTAGGCCAATGAAACAAGGGAACAAGCCTGTCCCAAGTTTTCATTTGCCCCAGATGTCCAGCTAAGGGAATGTCGTGGGCTAGAGTTAGGAGGAACTTTCTGTACTCCTGTGGAATCACCAATCTCCTGGCAGTTCCAGGTTTTGGATCCCTTGCTTCAGTGTGCAAGAGGTTGTCCTCCCAGTAAACTCTGTGAGAGTCACTGACATCCCCATTAGCTTGTTTGACAGCTTGCTGTCTTAGACCCTCTAGTGTGGGACAGGTATGCTGTGCCACACTCAGCTCCTCCCTGGCAGGCCCCCCTTCACCCAAAAGCTCAGCAGTGTCTGCTTCCAGCTCCTCTGGTGTAGGTTCTGCACAGGGTGGAAATTCTTCTTCCTCAGAAGTAGAATCCACTGTAGAGGGAGGGATAGTAGGTAGTGATTTACTTCTACTAGCCCTAGCTTTAGGGAGCACTTGGTCCATTCTTCCAGGATCCAAGTCACCCTGTCCTTTTTGCTTTTTGGCCTGAGCCCTGGTTAAAGCAAAAATATGCCCTGGAATGCCCAGCATTGCTGCATGGGCCTCCAACTCCACATCTGACCAAGCTGATGTCTCTAAATCATTTTCTAGTAGACAGTCTACAGGTAAATCTGAGGCAACCACAACTTTCTTTGGCCCAGTAACCTCCCCCCCCCCCCCCAGTTGAGATTTACAACAGCCATGGGGTGGCTAAGTGTGTTGTTATGAGCATCGGTTACTTGGTACTGGTGACCAAGTAGGTGTTGTTCAGGGTGGACCAGTTTCTCTATTACCATTGTAACACTTGCACCTGTGTCCCTGTAGGCCTGAACATCAACACCATTTATTAGGGGTAGTTGCTTGTACTTCTCCATGTTAAGGGGACAAGCAACTAAGGTGGCTAAATCAATAGCCTCCTCAGAGACTAACACAGCCTCTGTGGTCTCCCTAATCAGACCAACCCCAACTAAGTTACCAAAAGTGAGCCCAGCTACTCCCTTGGATTGGCTATTAGTAGGTTTGCTCCCACCACCACTGCTATTACTAGGGGCACTAGGTGTAGCAGCAGGGGTTGTAGTGGTAGGAGGCTTGGTGCTTTTCTTTGGACAACTGGGATCTGTTGTCCAATGGCCTTTTATTTTACATAAATAGCACCATGGTTTCTTTTCTTTGTTTTGATTTGAAGAGGATTTGGACCTACCACCCCCACCAGAGTGTTTTTGTGGGCCTGATGAAGACTCATTTTTAGATTTGTCCCCACCCTTGTCAGAAGATTTACCATCCTTCTCCTTGCCATCTTTGTCACCCCCTGTATGACCTTTTCTGTTCACCCTTGTTCTGACCCATTTGTCTGCCTTCTTTCCCAATTCTTGGGGAGAGGTCAGATCAGAGTCCACCAGGTACTGGTGGCACAAATCAGACACACAATTATTAAGAATATGCTCTCTCAGGATTAAGTTATACACGCTTTCATAATCAGTAACTTTACTGCCATGTAACCACCCCTCCAAGGCCTTCACTGAATGGTCAACAAAGTCTACCCAGTCTTGTGAAGACTCCTTTTTGGTTTCTCTGAACTTCATCCTGTACTGTTCAGTGGTTAAGCCATAACCATCTAGGAGTGCATTCTTAAGAACTGCAAAATTATTGGCATCACTTTCTTTCACAGTAAGGAGCCTATCCCTACCCTTTCCACTAAATGATAGCCATAGGATAGCAGCCCACTGCCTTTGAGGGACATCCTGTACAACACAGGCCCTCTCAAGTGCAGCAAACCACTTGTTAATGTCATCCCCCTCCTTATAAGGGGGAACTATCTTGTGCAGATTCCTAGAATCATGCTCTTTTGCAGGATGACTATTTGGAATACTGCTGCTGCCACCATGGGTTTCTAAACCCAATTTCTGTATTTCTCTTTCTATCTCTAAGGACTGCCTATCTAAATCCAGCTGTTGCTTCTTGAGCTTCAGCCTGGATTGTTCCACTCTCAATCTATTGAGCTCCCTTTCTAACATTCTGTCATCAGAGTGGGTGGGTGAGGAATGTCTAGAGACAGAAGTATGCTGGGACTGAACAGAAGGAGACCTGGCCCTAACAGATGACACTAACATTCTGGCCTATAGAAGTAATACTTTTACTGTGATGAGAAACAACACTATTACTGTGATGTGAATTCACATCAGAACCAGCTATGCTAGGTGGCTTGCTAGGGGGCAGGCTGGAAAGCTTCCCTCACACCTCTTTTGCTAGGGGTGCCCCAGAATCAGAGTGGGAACCATCAGCTAATTTCTCACCAGAAGTGCCACCTAAGGTCTTATCTTGTTCAATGAGCATATTAACCAACAGTTGTCTTGAGGGATTCTTCCCTACCCCTAAACCTCTATCTATACAGAGACTCCTTGCTTCCTTCCAGCTAAGGTTGTCATAAGTTATGTTGGACAGATCAAGAGTTTGGCCAGTACCAGACATTTTAGACAGTGTTTAAGGGATAGAAAAAGTGAGAAAAAAGGTTTTCAGAACTTTTGGAAAGACAGAGAAAAAACTTTTAAAACTTTTTAAGAACTTTTTAGAAAGTTTAGAGGTACTTTTCAGCACTTAGAAAAGAAGTGAGAGAAGAAAAGCAAAACTTTTTGGTTAGGTGTACATACACTGAACTTGTTTTGTATATTTTTCTCTTATGAAAAGTACAATGACAAAAGTGGTAAGTAGTTGCAAAGTACTTATCCCACCGCTGCACAACCAATGTAGGAGGCTGGACTGGCTTGTAGTGAGTATCAAGGGGTACTTACACCTTGCACCAGGCCCAGGTATCCCTTATTAGTGTATAGGGGTGTCTAGCAGCTTAGGCTGATAGAAAAGGTAGCTTAGCAGAGCAGCTTAGGCTGAACTAGGAGACGAGTGAAGCTCCTACAGTACCACTAGTGTCATATGCACAATATCATAAGAAAACACAATACACAGATATACTAAAAATAAAGGTACTTTATTTTTATGACAATATGCCAAAAGTATCTCAGTGAGTACCCTCAGTATGAGGATAGCAAATATACACAAGATATATGTACACAATACTAAAAATATGCAGTATAGTAATAGAAAACAGTGCAAACAATGTATAGTTACAATAGGATGCAATGGGGACACATAGGGATAGGGGCAACACAAACCATATACTCCAAAAGTGGAATGCGAACCACGAATGGACCCCAAACCTATGTGACCTTGTAGAGGGTCGCTGGCACTGTAAGAAAACAGTGAGTGTTAGAAAAATAGCCCACCCCAAGACCCTGAAAAGTGAGTGCAAAGTGCACTAAAGTTCCCCAAAGAGCACAGAAGTCGTGATAGGGGAATTCTGCAGGAAAGACCAAAACTAGCAATGCAACAACGATGGATTTCCAGACGAGGGTACCTGTGGAACAAGGGGACCAAGTCCAAAAGTCACGATCAAGTTGAGAGTGGGCAGATGCCCAGGAAATGCCAGCTGTGGGTGCAAAGAAGCTGCTACTAGGAAGTAGAAGCTGAGGATTCTGCAGGAACGACAAGGGCTAGAAACTTCCCCTTTGGAGGATGATGTCCCACGTCGTGAAGAGTAGTGTAGAAGTGTTTTCCAGCCGAAAGACCGCAAACAAGCCTTGCTAGCTGCAAGCTCGCAGTTTAGGGTTTTTGGATGCTGCTGTGGCCCAGGAGGGAAAAGGATGTCGCAAATTGCGTGAGGGGACAGAGGGGGCGTCCAGCAAGACAAGGAGCCCTCTCACAAGCAAGCAGCACCGGGAGAAGTGCCAGAATAGGCACTACGAAGTGGAGTGAAATGGTGCTCACCCGAAGTTGCACAAGAGAGTCCCACGCCGCCGGAAGACAACTCAGGAGGTTGTGCAATGCAGGTTAGAGTGCCGTGGACCCAGGCTTGGCTGTGCACAAAAGATTCCCTCGGAAAGTGCACAGGAGCCGGAGTAGCTGCAAAAGACGCGGTTCCCAGCAATGCAGTCTGGCGTGGGGAGGCAAGGACTTACCTCCACCAAACTTGGACTGAAGAGTCACTGGACTGTGGGAGTCACTTGGACAGAGTTGCTGGATTCAAGGGACCTCGCTCGTCGTGCTGAGAGGAGACCCAGGGGACCAGTGATGCAGTTCTATGGTGCCTGCGGTTGCAGGGGGAAGATTCCGTCGACCCACTGGAGATTTCTTCGGAGCTTCTAGTGCAGAGAGGAGGCAGACTACCCCCACAGCATGCACCACCAGGAAAACAGTTGAGAAGGCAGCAGGATCAGTGTTACAGAGTTGCAGTAGTCGTCTTCGCTACTTCGTTGCAGTTTTGCAGGCTTCCAGCGCGGTCAGCAGTCGATTCCTTGGCAGAAGGTGAAGAGAGAGATGCAGAGGAACTCTGATGAGCTCTTGCATTCGTTATCTAAGGAATTCCCCAAAGCAGAGACCCTAAATAGCCAGAAAAGAGGGTTTGGCTACTTAGGAGAGAGGATAGGCTAGCAACACCTGAAGGAGCCTATCAGAAGGAGTCTCTGACGTCACCTGCTGGCCCTGGCCACTCAGAGCAGTCCAGTGTGCCAGCAGCACCTCTGTTTCCAAGATGGCAGAGGTCTGGAGCACACTGGAGGAGCTCTGGGCACCTCCCAGGGGAGGTGCAGGTCAGGGGAGTGGTCACTCCACTTTCCTTTGTCCAGTTTCGCGCCAGAGCAGGGCTGAGGGGTCCCTGAACCGGTGTAGACTGGCTTATGCAGAAATGGGCACCATCTGTGCCCATCAAAGCATTTCCAGAGGCTGGGGGAGGCTACTCCTCCCCAGCCCTGACACCTTATTCCAAAGGGAGAGGGTGTAACACCCTCTCTCTGAGGAAGTCCTTTGTTCTGCCTTCCTGGGCCAAGCCTGGCTGGACCCCAGGAGGGCAGAAACCTGTCTGAGGGGTTGGCAGCAGCAGCAGCTGCAGTGAAACACCTGAAAAGGCAGTTTGGCAGTACCCGGGTCTGTGCTAGAGACCCGTGGGATCATGGGATTGTGCCAACAATGCCAGGATGGCATAGAGGGGGCAATTCCATGATCATAGACATGTTACATGGCCATATTCGGAGTTACCATTGTGAAGTTACACATAGGTAGTGACCTATGTGTAGTGCACGCGTGTAATGGTGTCCCCGCACTCACAAAGTCCGGGGAATTGGCCCTGAACCATGTGGGGGCACCTTGGCTAGTGCCAGGGTGCCCACACACTAAGTAACTTAGCACCCAACCTTTACCAGGTAAAGGTTAGACATATAGGTGTCTTATAAGTTACTTAAGTGCAGTGTAAAATGGCTGTGATATAACGTGGACATTATTTCATTCAGGCTGCAGTGGCAGGCCTGTGTAAGAATTGTCAGAGCTCCCTATGGGTGGCAAAAGAAATGCTGCAGCCCATATGGATCTCCTGGAACCCCAATACCCTGGGTACCTCAGTACCATATACTAGGGAATTATAAGGGTGTTCCAGTATGCCAATGTAAATTGGTAAAATTGGTCACTAGCCTGTTAGTGACAATTTGAAAGAAATGAGAGAGCATAACCACTGAGGTTCTGGATAGCAGGGCCTCAGTGAGACAGTTAGTCATAACACAGGTAACACATACAGGGCACACTTATGAGCACTGGGGCCCTGGCTGGCAGGGTCCCAGTGACACATACAACTAAAACAACATATATACAGTGAAATATGGGGGTAACATGCCAGGCAAGATGGTACTTTCCTACAGGGGACAATCATCAATCATAGGCGGATGCCTATAAATGAAGCCAAGGGGTAAGATATTAATGCTGTTACCAACTGTGTCCCTCTCATGATACTGGGTCAAAATACTCCTTGCAATGACTTTCTAGGAAGTTGGCTCTGTATATACTATTTCAAAGTAAGAAATAGTGTGCACAGAGTCCAAGGGTTCCCCTTAGAGGTAAGATAGTGGCAAAAAGAGATAATTCTAATGCTCTATTTTGTGGTAGTGTGGTCGAGCAGTAGGCTTATCAGAGGGTAGTGTTAAGCATTTGTTGTACACACACAGGCAATAAATGAGGAACACACACTCACAGACCAATTCCAGGCCAATAGGTTTTTATATAGAAAAATGTATTTTCTTAGTTTATTTTAAGAACCACAGGTTCAAGATTTACAAACAATACTTTAAATGAAAGGTATCTCACTCAGGTATTCTAGGAACTTTGAATAATCACAATAGCATGTACAGTTTTGACAAAAATGGCAATAAGCTATTTTAAAAGTGGGCACAGTGCATAAATCAACAGTTCCTGGGGGAGTTAAGTAAATGTTAGGTTCACAGGTAAGTAAAACACTTACAGGGTTCAAAGTTGGGTCCAAGGTAGCCCACCGTTGGGGTTTCAAGGCAACCCCAAAGTTACCACACCAGCAGCTCAGGGCCGGTCAGGTGCAGAGGTCCAAGTGGTGCCTAAAACACATAGGCTTCAAAGGAAATAGGGGTGCCCCAGTTCCAGTCTGCTAGCAGGTAAGTACCCGTGACTTTGGAGGGCAGACCAGGGGGATTTTGTAGGGCACCGGGGGGGGGGACACTGCAGGCACAGAAAGTACGCCCTCAGCGGCACAGGGGCGGCTGGGTGCAGAGTGCAAACAGGTGTCGGGTTTTCAGTAGGAATCAATGGGGAGACCCGGGGGTCTCTTCAACGATGCAGGCAGGCACAGGGGGGGCTCCTCGGGGTAGCCACCACCTGGGCTAGGCAGAGGGTCGCCTGGGGGTCGCCCCTGCACTGGAGTTCGGTTCCTTCAGGTCCTGGGGGCTGCGGGTGCAGTGTGGTTTCCAGGCGTCGGGTTCCTTGAAGCAGGCAGTCACGGTCAGGGGAAGTCTCTGACTTTGTCGCTGTGGTGGCTCACGGGGGTCAACTCTGGCTACTCACGGGCTCATAGTCGCTGGGGAGTCCTCCCTGTAGTGTTAGTTTTCCGCAGGTCGAGCCGGGGGCGTCGGGTGCAGAGTGGAAAGTCTCACGCTTCCAGCGGGAAAAGTGTGGTCTTTAAAAGTTGCTTCTTTGTTTCCAAAAGTTGCAGTTTCTTGAACAGGGCTGCTGTTCTCGGGAGCTTCTTAGTCCTTTAGATGCCGGGTAGTCCTCTGAGGCTTCAGAGGTCGCTGGACCCTGTTGGATGCGTCGCTGTTGCAGTTTTCTTCGAAGTAGGGAGACAGGCCGGTGGGGCTGGAGCCAAATCAGTTGTCGTCTCCGTCTTCACTGCAGGGCTTCAGGTCAGCAGTCCTTCTTCTTCTTTAGGTTGCAGGAATCTCTCTTCCTCGGTTCTGGGAGCCCCTAAATACTCAATGTAGGGGTGTGTTTAGGTCTGGGAGGGCAGTAGCCAATGGCCTTTGTGCCTCCTCCCTGTGGGGAGGGGGGCACATCCCTAATCCTATTGGGGGAATGAGGATTTCTAAAAGTTAGAGTCACCTCAGCTCAGGACACCTTAAGGGCTGTCCTGGCTGGGGAGTGACTCCTCCTTGTTTTTCTCATTATCTCCTGCAGCCTTGCCGCCAAATGTAAGGGCAGTGGCCGAAGGGGCAGGCATCTCCACTAGCTGGGATGCCTTGTGGCGCTGTAACAATGGGGGTGAGCCTTTGAGGCTCACCCCCAGGTGTTTAAGTTCCTGAAGGGGGAGGTGAGAAGCACCTCCACCCAGTACAGGCTTTGTTCCTGGCCACAGAGTGACAAAGGCACTCTCCCCATGTGGCCAGCAACATGTCTGGTGTGTGGCAGGCTGGCAAAAACTAGTTAGCCCACACTTGAAGTCGGGTATGTTTCCGGGGGGCATCTCTAAGATGTCCTCCGGGTGTATTTTTACAATAAAGTGCACACTGGCATCAGTGGGCATTTATTGTGCTGAGAAGTTTGATACCAAACTTCCCAGTTTTCAGTGTAGCCATTATGGTGCTGTGGAGTTCGTGTTTGACAGACTCCCAGACCATATACTCTTATGGCTACCCTGCATTTATAATGTCTAAGGTTTTGCTTAGACACTGTATGGGCATAGTGCTCATGCACCTATGCCCTCACCTGTGGTATAGTGCACCCTGCCTTAGGGCTGTAAGGCCTGCTAGAGGGGTGACTTACCTATGCAACAGGCAGTGTGACGTTGGCATGGCACTCTGAGGGGAGTGCCATGTTGACTTAGTCATTTTCTCCCCACCATCACACACAAGCTTGCAAGCAGTGTGGATGTGCTGAGTGAGGGGTCCCTAGGGTGGCATAAGACATGCTGCAGCCCTTAGAGACCTTCCCTGGCATCAGGGCCCTTGGTACCAGGGGTACCAGTTACAAGGGACTTATCTGGGTGCCAGAGTTGTGCCAATTGTGGAGGCAAAGGTACAGTTTAGGGAAAGAACACTGGTGCTGGGGCCTGGTTAGCAGGGTCCCAGCACACTTTCAAATCATCATTTGGCATCGGCAAAGGCAAAAAGTCAGGGGGTAACCATGCCAAGGAGGCATTTCCTTACAGACTGGAAGCCTAAAGTTAACTATGACATAGTCCCCTTGTATAGACTTCGCAGATGACCCAATCCAAGCCACATGGTGTACCAGCAGGATGTTACTATAATCCCAAATGTTGAACTTAGAATGCCTGTAAAGCCAATGGGACACCTTGTTTCAAAGCTAGTGTAGGAGGCTGGCCTGGCTTCTAGTGGGTACCAGAGGTACTTACACCTTGTGCCAGGTCCAGTTATCCCTTATTTGTATAGAAGAGGTGTTTCTAGCAGCTTAGGCTGATAGAAGGTAGCTACGGCAAAGCAGCTTAGGCTGAACTAGGAGACATGTAAAGCTCCTACTATACCACTGGTGTCATATGCACAATATCATAAGAAAACACAATACACAGATATACTAAAAATAAAGGTACTTTATTTTTATGACAATATGTCAAAAGTATCTCAGTGAGTGCCCTCAGTATAAGAATGAGAAATATACACAAGATATATGTACACAAACCAAAAATTATGCAGGTTATAGCAAGAAAAGTAATGCAAGCAGTGTAAAGTTACAATCGATTGCAATAGCAGCACATAGGTATAGGGGCAACACAAACCATATACTCCAAAAGGGGAATGCGAACCACAAATGGACCCCAAGCCTATGTGAGCTTGTAGAGGGTCGCTGGGACTGTAAGAAAACAGTGAGGGTTAGAAAAATAGCCCACCCCAAGACCCTGTAAGGTAGGTGTAAAGTGCACCTACAACCCCCAGAGAGCACAGAAGTTGTGATAGGGGGATTCTGCAAGGAAAACCAACATCAGCAATGCAACAACAGTGGATTTCCGGACCTGAGTACCTGTAAGACAAGGGGACCAAGTCCAAGAGTCGCGACAGTGTCGAGAGTGGGCAGGAGCCCAGGAAATGCCAGCTGAGGGTGCAAGGAAGCTCCCACCGGATGGAAGAAGCTTGGTGTTTTGCAAGAACGAAGAGGACTAGGAACTTCCCCTTTGGAGGATGGATGTCCCACGTCGTGAAGAAGCTTGCAGAGGTGTTTCCACAGAGAAAGACCACAAACAAGCCTTGCTAGCTGCAAGGGTTGCGGTTAGGATGTTTGGATGCTGCTGTGGCCCAGGAGGGACCAGGATGTCGCCACTTGGATGAGGAGACAGAGGGGGCACCCAGCAAGTCAGGGAGCCCTCACAGAAGCAGGCAGCACCCGCAGAAGTACCGGAACAGGCTCTTAGAAGAGGAGTGAACCGAAGTCCACGCGAAGTCACAAAAGGAAGTCCCACGACGCCGGAGGACAACTCAGAAGGTTGTGCACTGCAGGTTAGAGTGTCGGGGACCCAGGCTTGGCTGTGCATGAAGGAAATCCTGGACGAGTGCACAGGAGCCGGAGCAGCTGCAAATCACGCGGTACCCAACAATGCAGTCTTGCGTGGGGAGGCAAGGACTTACCTCCACCAAACTTGGACTGAAGAGTCACTGGACTATGGGAGTTACTTGGACAGAGTTGCTGAGTTCCAGGGACCACGCTCGTCGTGCTGAGAGGGGACCCAGAGGACCAGTGATGCAGTCTTTTGTTGCTGCGGTTGCAGGGGGAAGATTCCGTTGACCCACAGGAGATTTCTTCAGAGCTCCTGGTGCAAGAAGGAGGCAGGCTACCCCCAGAGCATGCACCACCTGGAAACAGTCGAGAAAGCCGGCAGGATGAAGCGATACAAGGTTGCTAGTAGTCGTCTGGCTACTTTGTTGCAGTTTTGCAGGCGTCCTGAGCAGTCAGCGGTCGATCCTTTGGCAGAAGGTGAAGAGGGAGATGCAGAGGAACTCTGATGAGCTCTTGCATTCGGTATCTGAAGAATTCCCCAAAGCAGAGACCCTAAATAGCCAGAAAAGGAGGTTTGGCTACCTAGGAAGGAGGATTGGCTACTAAGAGAGGTAAGAGCCTATCAGAAGGAGTCTCTGATGTCACCTGCTGGTACTGGCCACTCAGAGCAGTCCAGTGTGCCAGCAACACCTCTAAATCCAAGATGACAGAGGTCTGGGGCACACTGGAGGAGCTCTGGGCACCTCCCCTGGGAGGTGCAGGTCAGGGGAGTGGTCACTCCCCTTTCCTCTGTCCAGTTTTGTGCCAGAGCAGGGCTGGGGGATCCCTAAACCGGTGTAGACTGGCTTATGCAGAGATGGGCAGCATCTGTGCCAATCAAAGCATTTCCAGAGGCTGGAGGAGGTTACTCCTCCCCAGCCATCACACCTATTTCCAAAGGGAGAGGGTGTTACAGAAGAAATACTTTGTTCTGCCTTCCTGGGCCAGGGCTGCCTGGACCCCAGGAGGGCAGGAACCTGTCTGAGGGGTTGGCAGCAGCAGCTGCAGTGGAGACCCCGGAAGGGCAGTTTGGCAGTACCCGGGTTCTGTGCTAGAGACCCGGGGGATCATGGAATTGTCTCCCCAATGCCAGAATGGCCTTGGGGTGACAATTCCATGATCTTAGACATGTTACATGGCCATGTTCGGAGTTACCATTGTGACGCCATACATAGGTAATGACCTATGTATAGTGCACGCGTGTAATGATGTCCCTGCACTCACAAAGTCTGGGGAATTTGCCCTGAACGATGTGGAGGCACCTTGGCTAGTGCCAGGGTGCCCACACACTAAGTAACTTTGCACCCAACCTTCACCAGGTGAAGGTTAGACATATAGGTGACTTATAAGTTACTTAAGTGCAATGGTAAATGGCTGTGAAATAACGTGGACGTTATTTCACTCAGGCTGCACTGGCAGGCCTGTGTAAGAATTGTCAGAGCTCCCTATGGGTGGCAAAAGAAATGCTGCAGCCCATAGGGATCTCCTGGAACCCCAGTACCCTCCTTGTTGGCCCCACCTCTGAGAGGTATGTGACAGCAAGCCCCTCCGTGGCAGTCAACATGACGCAGAGGTTGAGAGGAGTCCCGCGCTGTGGGGATGCAGAAAGTGTTTTGTAATGGATCACGGCACGCAAGGGCTTCCCTCCCTGTTAACCGCACCTCTCACTGGGCACTGCAGAGTCCTCCTGTGGCAATCAGCGTGATGCAGAGGGTAAGAAGAGTCCCAGGCTACGGGGATGCAGGAAGCGCTTTGCAGCCCGTCACTGCTTGCGAGGGCATCCCTTCTTGTTGGCCCCGCCTCTCACTGGGCACTGCAGAGTCCGTCTGTGGCAAACAGCGTGATGCAGAAAGCACTTTGCAGCCCGTCACGGCTTGCGAGGGCATCACTTCTTATTGGCCCGCCTCTGACTGGGCAATGCAGAGTTATGGGACAGCGAGTGCCTCTGTGACGTGTATCCTGTTTATATCAATTGTTCCCTGTAAAATGTCTCCAAATTCGATTTTCAAATTAGCAATAGATAGTGCAGAAACCTCTGCTGTGGCAGGCATGTGTTTCAATCTAGTTAAATCCATAAACATTTCTTTCACTTTCTCACATCTTGCTGCCAGAAAAAACATAGTTTCTGCCCCAGTCACATCAAGACTTGACTACTGCAATAGCCTGTACGCAGGTTGATCCAAACTGCTAATTCATAGGCTCCAGATGGTGCAAGATGCTGCAGCTGGATTGGTGCTGCAACTTCCAAAGTGGAGGTCCGCTTCAGCCGCCCTAAAAAAACTCCATTGGTTACCCATCCACAAAAGAATTCCATTGAAGATACTACTGTTAGTCTTCAGAGTTGTTAAGTCCACTGGCCCTAAGTATCTCATGACCCATTTCGGCCACTTCAAGACTCAGAGAACGTTGAGATCCTCCCAAGCAAATCTATTGAGGCCCCCTTCCTTCAGATTAAAAACACGAGGAGAAAAGTCCATACTGGTGCAGGGCACCAAAGCATGGAACCAAGTCCCCGACTCTCTCTGTTTCATTGAAACGTAAACAATCTTCAAAAAATCTTTAAAGACCTGGCTCTTTATCGCCCCTGATTCACTCTGCCACTCCCTTATCTGACCTACGCTAAGCTTCTACATAAGGATCCCTGTTGTTCCCTAGCATAGTGCCAAGATGCTCAATCTTGAGTGACAGTGTACTCTGTAAGTGTTACATTCATTCATGGTAACCACTGCATCCACAGCAGCTGTAACTTCAATAGGGCCAGCTAAAGATGCCAATGTACTCTTAGGAGGACCCTTTGCATTTGTAGTGTCAAGCACTGTTATTTCTTGTGTATTCATGCCTGGCTCATCCACACCTACATCAAGTACTGGCTGCCTCTGTGCTTGTGCCTTTGCACCCTCTGTATAGGCAGTGGGTTATTTAAGAAATTATCCCCCTCAGATAAATTGAATCCCTCAATTCTCTTTTGATTTTCAGTTTTAGATAGATCAACTTTTATTTTTGTCTGAATCGTCATTATTGCAGGAAAAACCCTCACACCTTGCATTGTATGCTCTCTCCATGCTTTTTTCAGTTTGCCAAACGTGGGGCATATTTAAGAGCCCTTAGCTGCATTCCAACGCCATGTCAGTGTAATTTTTTGCGTCATTGCAAAGCCCCGGACTAGCATAAAAAATGTTGACGCTAGTCCCCCAACTGCTGCCATGATGTGCCGTATTTTAAATATGGTACACACATGGTGGCGTTAGTGGGGTGCTAAGGGGCGCTGCACTGTGTGCAGTACCACTTTTCTTAAATATTCCCCTTGGATTCTAACCAATGGATTACTCTAATTTTTAAACTGCCTTTTCATCTTCTCTCTTTCACATTTGTTTAGTTCCTCAAATTGGGAAGGTCTAGGTTGTGGCTTTTAGTCACACACTGCATGTCTCAGGAAAAAAAGCTTTCTAGTACTAAAGACACCTTCGAAAGGAAATTCCTAGTCCCCAGAAGTACACCCATGCCACTATTTTAGGCCTACGTTCTTCAGCTTGTACGTCCCCCCTCAATCAGCCATCATCTGTGCCCTAGGTTCTACTATATTGTTGTACGCAGATGAACCCTGACAAAACAGAGGTCATGGTATTTGGAAACAACCTCTCATTATGGGATCAACTACTCTAGCCCCTATGTTTGAGAAAACACCCCCTGACCCACCCCAACTAGAAGTGAAAAGTCATGGGGTAATTTAGGACAAAGATCTTACCATGACCTTCCAGGCAAATAAAGTTGCAGGTACAGGCTTTAGCCTCCTAGGAGCTCTAAGAAAGATGCTGAAGTGGCTCTTCATGGAAACACATAGGTGGTCCAATGCCTTATACTATCTCACCTAGACTACAGCAACTCTCTTTATTTAGGCAGCCCTCTATCTGTCACCAAGAAGTTGCAAGTTATCCAAAATGCTAAGGCTTGAGTATTGCTGGCTATACCTAAAACACAATCAGTACTCCCAGCCCTCACCAAACTTCATTGGCTGCCTATTAACAAAAGAATACAATTTAACGCTCTATGTATCACTCACAATATAAAATACACTCCTGGTCCACATGGTCTTTGGCACCTCATTATAGAGAATTGAGATACATTAACTGTTCTTTTCTTGTGACCCCAAAATCAAGAAAGTAAGAAATAGGGGTCACTCCTTATCTTATTTCAAACTTCGGAACTCTCTACCAATTCATCTTAGGACAAACCGAAACCTATTAAGCTTTAGAAAGCAACTTGAAACCTATCTTTTTATTTAAACAGCTTACCTATCAGCCCTGGAAAGCCCGTGTTGGGTAGCCATTCGCTTTACAAAAATCCATTAATAATAATGATAATAATAATAATTGCAACCACATGAACTTGTAATATCTGCCATTTATCATAATTTCGAATCATCCATAAGAATAAATCTTCTCACAACTTCATACCAGATACACCAATAGTAGGCTTATTCAATACAACACCCATTATTCTCAATTGAAATAAACCCAAAAAACATCACAAAATTAACACAATTACAAAACAAGCACTCAACCAATCCCATCATGAATATGACAAAGATAAACTAATCACAGAACAGTTACAGTGACAACCAACCAATGGAAGTGCAAATTATGATGATGTCTCCCCAGTCCCAGCTTGGCTCCCAGTATCAGTTAACCAATTGCAACAAGTGTTCTCCATGAATAGAAATCAACTAAAATGCCATTCGCCACCAAACACACAACCACAAAAGTTAAATCTTGCCTAACCAAAGTAAACAAAAAGGAGAAACAAAAGGTTGATAAACACAGCAGTGTATTGAATAGGAAACAGAACTAGTAGTAGGAGGTAGTAATTTATGCTATAGATTCACGACCTGCAGTAGTCCTTCTCGATTACCACATTTACTTCTGTGCAAGAGAGATCAAATGATACCAATCCAGATTAAACACACTAACCCTGAAAAGAAGGCTTTTTGTTAATTTCAGAAAATCCTTAATTTGTATGCATGCAGTGTCACAAATCACTCTATTTGCAGACAAATTCAACAATCTCTCATGATTACAGCAAATCTGATTGCCTTGGAAGAGCATTTTCTAGTTTACAAAATATTGTGTGCAAAATTAAACGTATAGAAGTAACAGGAAGGCTTGAAGATGACAATGAAATTAATTTGTTTTTATTTTTTTGCAATCCTAGCAGCTGAAAAGCACAAATGCAACAGTAATCTGTAGTCTTTAGTTGAAGAATGCACCATCAAGCACATATTTTACTTGTTTTGTCATTACTGTCCTATGTTAAAGTGTATTTTGAATAACTGTTATAACTTGCTTATTAACTTTAACAGTGAACCATGTTATAAAATCTATTTTTCTTTTAACCATCACATGTTCATAAGTTCATCTAATGATTAAAATAATAGTAATATCACAAAATCTGTTTCTTTACGAAAATACTGGATAGGAAAGAGCGTATGGAAAAGGAAATGTGAATTGCAAATATGCGTTACACTAACCATGAAATGCTTCTTATTCGCTTCTTGAAATGCTGAGAACCGGCAAACTGTAGATAATTTAATTGCAACGCTAGAACAAAATAATTAAACATGTTTCTTAGCTGCTTTGTTAGAGAGATTATGCGACGGAAGCTGTCTTGGTCTCACGAAGACATCAAAATTGATTGGTCGAACACATGGTGGAGATGAAGAAAGAAGATCCAAGTTTCAAATTTCTCTGATTATAAAATGCGTGTTCCTAGATTAGAGTGGGGATGCTTTTTAGAGAGGCTGCGAGTGGAGAAGCTTTAGAGGCTTGGCCTCATTCAGCAGTAATTCCCTCCTCCATTCTGATAGTCTGTGATTTCTCACCGATGCTCTCAGAGATACTACTCAGACTCACTTTGAGCTGCATTATTTTTGACACTTTGATTCAAATCTGAGACTTTTGCCTGAAACATATGTGCTCTAAACTCTACTGAGTTTTTTAAATGCTTTTAGATCTTTGATTTATGAACTCCTTATGGGTTCCTTTTACAAGTTGATTTGTCTTTCTTTTATAAAAACAATCCTCTAGATTAGACTAGGAAATTAAATCGTATGGAACCTACTTCATGCATTGATCTGTTTAAAATGGATTTCTAAATCTTTGATACATAACTTCTGACTTTGTCAATAAAGATGAGAAACTAAGAAAACTGAAAATAAAAATGCTTAACCTTCATTCAAATTAGCAGCATTGACACAAAAGAAATGTCATTGATAAAATTGTTTTGATTGCACTTCTACACCTCCAAGGTTCATTGTCTGGGGTCCAGCAGTAACGTAAAAAACTCTAAATTATTTCATATCAGAATTTTCCGCTCTAACAAAGTTTGTAGCAGAGGGAAGGTTGGGTAATGAGATAAAAGAGACTGCAAAAATTACAGAAGTGTCAAAGGTAGATAAATGCCCAATCGCCCAAAGCCTGAGTTTGTATATTGATGGAGTGCAGTTCTTGAAGCAGTTGCCAGTAGTAGTTGCAGAGTGGTGAACTCAATGTCAGGTGTGAGTATCAACAGGGTTATGTGTCATAATTGTAATGATAAAGTGTGATTTGTGAATTGTTTATTGTTTTGAAAAAATGTTTGATCATTGAAGTTAATTGCATTTCCGATGTTTATGCACTTTTCTTTGAATTAGATCAAGAGGTTATTGAACTAAGAAGTAGCTTAGGATCCTGGAATAAATGTTGATTTATGGTATTCTTGTCTGCTAATGAGTCGAAGTGCAGGTCCTGAGATATTGTCGACTGCGCAATTTAGATTGGGACAATAACAAATTGTTGTAGTTGTACTAATATTGATCAGTGTCTGTGAAACTTGGGGCCGTATTTATACTTTTTGACGCAAAACTGCGCTAACGCAGTTTTGCGTCAAAAAGTTTTGCGCCGGCTAACGCCATTCTGAAGCGCCATGCGGGCGCCGTATTTATTGAATGGCGTTAGCCGGCGCAAGCAGACCGGCGCTGCCTGGTGTGCGCGAGAAAAACCACGTACACCAGGCAGCGCCGGCGTAGGGGGAAAATGGCGCATGGGCATCTTAAAATGGGGCAAGTCAGGTTACGTCGAAAAAATCATCGTAACCCGACTTGCGCCATTTATTTTCGACGCCCATCCCCCATCAACATGACTCCTATCATTGTAAAGATAGGAGTCATGCCCCCTTGCCCAATGGCCATGCCCAGGGGACTTCTGTCCCCTGGGCATGGTCATTGGGCATAGTGGCATGTAGGGGGGCACAAATCAGGCCCCCCTATGCCACAAAAAAAAAAAAAAAATACTTACCTGAACTTACCTTAATGTCCATGGGATGGGTCCCTCCGTCCTTGGGTGTCCTCCTGGGGTGGGCAAGGGTGGCAGGGGGGGTCCCTGGGGGCAGGGGAGGGCACTCTGGGCTCATTTTGAGCCCACTTGTCCCTTAACGCCATCCCTGACCCAGGTGTTAAAAAGCGGCGCAAAAGCGCCGTTTTTGGCCACGCCCACTCCCGGGCGTCATTTTTGCCCGGGAGTATAAATACCACGTAAAGGCCTGGGAGTCATTTTTTAAGACGGGAACGCCTCCCTTGCATATCATTAACGCAAGGAAGGGGTTCACGCTAAAAAATGACGCACACTCCGGGCACTTTGGCGCCCGAAGCGTCTAACGCCAGAGTATAAATATGGCGTTAGTTGGCGTTAGTTCTGCGTCGAATTTGCGTCGAAAAAAACGACGCAAATTCGGCGCAAACGGAGTATAAATACGGGCCTTGATGTGCAAAGGTGACTACATTGATTAGGTGATTTCCCGCTGGTCAAGATTTCATCATTGTGGGTGTAAAGCTCTTTTTGGTTGAACAATTGGAAGGTATAAAAACCTTGTTGATTGTTGTAGGAAAATGGCTCCCTGTTGCAGTTACCCCCCACCTTTTGCCTGATATTGATGCTGACGTGACTGAGAAGTGTACTGGGACCCTGCTAACCAGGTCCCAGCACCAGTGTTCTTTCACTAAAAATGTACCATTGTTTCCACAATTGGCACACCTCTGGCACGCAGATAAGTACCTTGGAAAAGGTACCAGTGGTACCAAGGGCCCTGTGACCAGGGAAGGTCCCTAAGGGCTGCAACATATGTTGTGCCACCCTAAGGGACCCCTCACCTAACACATGCACACTGCCATTGCAGATTGTGTATGTTGGTGGGGAGAAAAAGGCAAAGTCGACATGGCATCCCCCTCAGGATGCCATGCACACAAAATACTGCCTGTGGCATAGGTAAGTCACCCCTCTAGCAGGCCTTACAGCCCTAATGCAGGGTGCACTATACATTACTTACTTCCCCCAGGAACTGTTGATTTTTGCACAGTGTCCACTTTTAAAATAGCTTAATGCCATTTTAACTAAAACTGTGTATGTTACTGCTCTAATTCAAAGTTCCTAACTTACCTATGTGGAGTACCTTGCATTTTATGTATTTACTTCAAATCTTGAGCTTGTGGTTCTAAAAATAAATTAAGAAAATATATTTTTCTATATATAAACTATTGGCCTGAAGTTAAATCTTTGAGTGTGTGTTCCTCATTTATTGACTGTGTGTGTACAACAAATGCTTAACACTACCCTCTAATAAGCCTACTGTTTGACCACACTACCACAAAATAGAGCATTAGAATTATATAATTGTGCCACTATCTTACCTCTAAGGGGAACCCTTGGACTCTGGGCACACTATCTCTTACTTTGAGATAGCATTTACAGAGCCAACTTCCTACAATTGTTCTATGTTTTTTTTTTTATAAGAAGAAGGCAAAGACTGTTATTTTGAAAAAATGAAGCTTTGTGTATATTCGAAGAAATTGTAAAGGAGGGTGAACTGTTGCAGTGAGTGAGTTGTTGCGCCATATTGTGCCGTGCTGGTATTGGTTGGTTGGTATAAACACTGCACCGTGATTGTCTGAGTTGTGTTGAGTGGCCCTTATTCATTGGTGGATTGGATTACAAAATTGCGCTAAGATTGGAAGAAAGGCTTTCCTGAATTTGACTTATACGGAACAAAGGCAAAACAATGAAACTTCGTATTTTGTTTTATTTGTCATTTGTTGAATTAAATTCAAGGTCATGAAATTTTTCGAGGCTATTAAAAATCTTATTAGGGGTGATGTGACTCTTGCTGTTCGGGAAAATGAAGCGGTACTGAGGGTATGCCTGCGTATCATATGATGATTAAGGAAGGGTTACATACATGTGTATGGCTTTGCCAATGATGGAAGATCACTGAAAAAGAGGGTCAATTGAATTTCCTCATGGGGGATTATTTAATTCAAGGATTATAGACAGGCTATGAGAAATTCTTTGTGAAATGAAGACACCACACAGACCCACACAATTTGAAGCCTTAAGTGCTTGGGAGAAAATGGCAAGGGAAAGGGATAGAGACAAATACCGAAGACAAACAAAACAAGCTATGCAAAACTATGCAGTTGCAGTTTGGGATGAACATAAACAAAGATAAAAAAATACATAGTAGAGGAAACTAGATTATATCCTGCCATTGCAAAAGAATAAAGCAAGCAGTCAGAGAAAAGTGAGAAACCTATAAGGAAAAAGACAAAAGGAGATTCAGAACTAAAGCAAAAACTGATTCTGAAACAAATTCTGGGGATAAGATTTTGGAATAACTTGGATAAGCAAGAGTTGATACAACAGAAAATAATAACGTAAAAGTAGCTAATGCTCCTGTTGACTTTATTGCATATCAGATTACTAGACAGTTGCAAGTAGTAAAACCTGTTGTTACACAGTGAGTGTTGATGGAAATGGCAAGAGCACAGCCAGTTATAACTCAGCCAATTATGGAACAGTCTGTTACAACACAGCCAATTGTTCAACAAGTGATTCCTAATAAGGTACAAACTCAAATAGGAGCTGCTCAAACTGTGATGCCTACAAGGGTTACTGCTCCTGTAATTACAATACCAGCACATATTACTAGGAAAATTACGACACAGACAGTATCTGCTCAAATTGCTTTTTCCCCAAATAGAGTGACTCAAGGGGTTGTTGGAGGCACTCCAGTGATGTAGTATGGACACCTCCACAAACTATTCCAACATTAGGAGAACGAAGATGAGTTGCCTTCACAACACAAACAGCACCAGGTGAAATTAATCTGATAGACAACAGAAGTTTCCCCATTGATTTAAAAAAGCTAGCAGAAATTGTATGAACGTTGAGGATGCAGAAAGACCTAGTACTAGTTAAAGTCTGAAAACTAGCCAGTGTTCAGAAAAAGAAAGACCATTCAATGTCTCAAGATTAAAAATTGAATTACAAGAAATAATGTCTGTATTGTGATCATGTAAATCATTATCAGGAAAAATAATTGATTTATTTGTGTAAAGAAATTACAAGAAGAGCAGCAACAATGCATGACATTGGCATACAAATATGTATACCAGTGATGGGTACTCCAGTGATGGGTACATTCCGACATCATAAAATTCTCAGATTGTAGTATGTCCACCTCCACAAACTATTCCAACATTAGGAGAATGCAGATAAATTGTCTTCACAACACAAACAGCACCAGGCAAAATTAATCTGTTAGAAAATGTTATTTCCCCCCATGATTTAAAGAAGCTGCCAGACATTGTATGAAAATTGAGGATGCAGAAATACCTAGTACTGGTTGAAGTCCGAATACTAACTTGAGTTGAATCATTCTCAGGAAAAATAGTTGATTTATTTGTGTAGATAAATTGCAAGAAGAATGTAGGACTGTGCCACTGTTGGCATGGTTACCCCCCACTTTTTGCCTAGTGTTGATGCCAACTTTGATTGAAAGTGGGCTGGGACCCTGCTAACCAGTCCCCAGCCGCAGTGTTCTTTCCCTAAAACTGTACCTTTGTTTCCACAATTGGCACCACCCTGGCACACAGTTGAGTCCTTAGTAAAAGGTATCCATGGTACCAAGGGCCCTGTGGCCAGGGAAAGTGTCTAAAGGCTGTAGGATGCATTTTGCCACCCTAGGGGACCCATCACTAAGCACATACACACTGCCCTGCTGCTTGTGTGTGCCGGTGAAGAGAAAAAGACAAAATCGAAACCCTCTCAGGGTGCCATGCCCACAAATCACTGTCTGCAGCATAGATAAGTCACCCCTCTAGCAGGCCTTACAGCCCTTAAGGCAGGGTGCACCATACCACAGGTGAGGGCATACCTGCGTTAGCAATATGTCCCAACAGTGTCTAAGTCCGTTCTTAGACATTGTAAGTGCAGTGTAGCCATATTGAGTATATGGTCTGGGAATATGTCATTACGAACTCCACAGCTCCATAATGGCTTCACTTAATACTGGGAAGTTTGGTATCAAACTTCTCAGCACAATAAACCCACAATGATGCCGGTGTGGGATTTATTGAAAAATGCACACAGAGGGTATTTGAGAGATTACCCTCCATGTTAAAGTCTGAAAACTAGCCAGTGTTCAGAAAAAGAAAGATTCCCCCTCCATGTTAGCCAAACTGCTAGTGTAGGACTTACCGGTCTGTGCCAGCCTGCCACTTTCAGACAAGTTTCAGACCACATAGAGTGAGTGCTTTTGTGTACACTGGGGTCAGAAACAAAGCCTTTCCTGGGTGGAGGTGCTTCACACCTCCCCACTACAGGAACTGTAACACCTGGGGGTGAGCCTCAGAGGCTCAAGCCTCAGATTACCGTGCCCCAGGGCACTCTAGCTAGTAGAGATGCCCGACCCCTGGACAAAGCCCCAATTTCGGTGGCAAGTCCAGTGGGAAAATTAGGGAAAACAAGGAGGAGTGACCACCTTAGCCAAGACCACCCCTAATGTGTCCAGAGCTGAGGTGACCCCCCTCCCTGCAGAATCCTCCATCTTGGTTTGGAGGATAGGGACCAATAGGACTAGGTTTGTGTGTCCCTCTCCAAAGGGAGTGGGCACAAGGAGGGTATAGCCACCCTCAGGGGCAGTAGCCATTGGCTACTGCCTTCTGACTCCTAAAAAGCCCCTAAATCTAGGATTTAAGGGCGTCCCTGAACCCAGCTCACAAGATTCCTAGCGACCTATAAAAGAAGAAGGACTGCTAAGCTGAAACTCCCAGCAGAGAAGAAGGAAGATGACAGCTGTTTGGCCCCAACCATAGCGGCCTGTCTCCTGCTTCAAAAAACCAGCAGGACCAGCGACCTATATCCAACTCCAGAGGATTGCCCTACACCCAAAAGGATCAATAACTCCTGAGAACAGCGTCTCTGCCTAAGAAACCTACCACCAAGGACTCCCACCTCACTCCTAATGCGTGAGTCCTGACCCCTGTGCACCCGACACCCACAGCCCGTGTCCAAGTGGTCCACCGGCAAGAGAGGATCCTCAGGCGATTGCGAGTAAGTGCCCACCCTGGGTTGACCTCTCCACCCCTCCACGACAATGCCTGCAGAGGGAATCTCAAGGACCCCCTGGCCACAAAGCGCCGGACGAAGATATCCAACGCCTAAAGACACCCTGCACCGGCAGCCCCAAGGCCTTGGAGAAACTGACACCCAGTGCAGTCATGTCCAGCAGGCGGCCCTCCTCCCTCTCCGACCGGTGGTGTGCCCGAGACACCCCTTGGACCTCGCCTGCAGTCTCTGAGTGACCCCCGGGGTCTCCTCATTGACTAGCATTGGAAACCCGATGTCCTGTTTGTACCCTGCACCTGGCCGCCCCTGTGCCATTGAGGGTGTGTGTTTGGTGCCTACTTGTGGCCCCTCCAGTGCTCTTGAAATCCTCCCTGGTCTGCCCTCTGAGTTGCGGGTACTTACCTTCTTGCCGACCTGATTCTGAGTACCCCCTGTCTTTATAGCAGCCCACGTTAAAATTGCTCAACTTTGACCTCTCCTCCCGGCCGGGCCCATGTTGCTGGTGGTGGGTGTTTGGGGTTAACTTGAACCCTAACCGGTGTACTTCCTAAAACCCAGAGACTGAAACTGTAAGTATTGTACTTACCTGTAAAATGATCTAACATTTCTTCCCCCCAGGAACTGTTTCTGAAAATTGCACAGTGTCCATTTTAAAAACAGATTATTGCCAATAATTTAAAAACTGTATAACTTACCAATTTCAAACAAAGTACTGTTGGTACATGTGTAAAATATGAATCTATTCAAGTACTTACCTGCAACTTGAATCTTGTGGTTCTAAAAATGAATTTAGAAAATATGTTTTTTCTATATAAAAACCATTGGTCTGGAGTTAAGTCATTGAGTGTGTGCTTCTATTGTCTGTGTGTGTACAACAAATGCTTTGCACTACCCTCTGATAAGCCTAACTGCTCAACCACACTACCACAAAAGAGAGCATTAATATTACCTAATTTATCCTCTGTTAAACCTCTGGGAAACCCTGGACTCTGTGCATACTATATCTCATTTTGTTATTGTGTATACAGAGCCAGCTTCCTACAGAGAGCAGCAACAGTGCATGAGAAACTAGCAGAATTGGCAAATAAATACAATGTCGATATTTCAAAGAGCACCCTACTGTAGAAAATGTTTAGAGTAAATCTGTGTGATGAGTCAATTGAAAACATGCGTTCTTCAGGAATGGGATAACACATTGTTTAATTGATAAATGTGTCCGCAGGTAGAGTGAATTTGAAAAATTAGAAAATAAATGGGCAAGAAAACATGACAAAAAGAAAGAATCAGCAGGAATGGGAGGAAAACAAAAAACACCATCTGAATCCGCAGATGAGGAGGGAGCTACAGCGTACCCTTTAAGAGAAATTTGAGGTGGAGGGTATGTGCATGTGCCATTGAGTAGAAGATACCTTGCATAATTTACAAACAATTTACGAAATTGAATGAGAACCCTATGCAGTGGTACACACTAGTTGAAAGGTTTATTAAAATTTCAAAAGTGTTGTGGACCTGTTTGAATACGTTCTTTGACATTGTTGTTCCAAATGATTTAAGGGCTGAATGTAAAATTGCTTTTCAGTAGCCAGATGCAAAGTAATAAGAGATCCTTGTACAAATGCGCCCTCACCTCTTGTAATGACTAAGTATAATGAGGGGATTGGTTTTTTTTGAAGGGCAGAGTTCCTCCTAAGAATTTGGATTATGTGAGGTTGAATCTAATTCATCAGGAAGTGAGGGGATCAGTGCATGAATATTATGAGAGGTTGTTGATAGCATTCCAAGAGCATATGGGTCAAACACATCTTGGACCAACAGATATGGGATTCTTTATTTCACAGTTTGTGCTTAGTTTGAGACCTGAGATTAGCCAGCATATACAGCAGAATGTGATTTGTTGGCAGACAAAGGCCCTTATTATGACATTGGCGGTAAATCCCGCTCACCGCCACGCTGACGGCCGCCAACTTACTGCTGCGGCGGCAGATATCCGTTCACCATATTATGACACACACACACCAGTCTGACAGAATACAACCACAGACACAAATCTGCCAGCCCAAAGGTCAGTGATGAAGTGGCGGTATCAAAACACACACCGTTATGCCAACAGAACAACGCCCACCACATTATGACCCACAAATCACCATGGTGGACATTCAACGGCGGTAAACCATTGGCGGTACATACCGCTGTGCTCACAATGGACACCCACAGATAAAACAACACTACATTGGGCCATTCAAACAACACACACCTGACACCCGTACACCCACCACACCCACACACCCACACCGCCATAAAACACACACCCACACTACCCACAACCCTTTACAGATACAAATCATAGGCATGAGAATATAGTGTAGCCATTTTTTAATATAGCTTCATGCGCGTTAGCTTAACATATTAGGCCTCTGTACACTTTGCCCTAGTTACATTTTATTCAGCCTCGCACTGTTATTTTACAATAACCAGTTTTACGGTCTTGTTTTATTTATTTCTATCACACTGTTTAGCTTAGTTCAGCACTGTGTTTTCAAACAATGCATTCTTGCTCACTCTGTGCTTCAGTCAAGGCTACAGTCTGGTACATTGCCGGTAAACGTGGTAGAAGTTTAGTCTCTAGTGTTCGTAGAAAATACACATTCTTACGTAGGGACATTTTCTTAGAACATCTGCGTGTTAGTTATGAAAACACTTTCTAGTCCTAGTACACGGAAGAGGGAGATTCCGACCAGGAACCTACAACTAGATGCTGACTGCATCGTTGCAGATGCTGATGCAGAATACGGGCCTTTGCTCAGGTATGAGGGTTGATGTCCTCCCGGGGGAACCTGAAAGGAAGGCTTAGAGCTTTACATGCTGTGCTCAGACTATAACTTAGAGAGAACCTAATCTAGTTGCACTATGATAGCCTTATTCTTGTGCTTCACTCTCATTGTTACTATTTTAATCCTACTGTGTTGTATAGTTCTGGTTATTGCAGCTCACGCTTTGCTATCTAAAATGCAGTCGTTTTATTAAACCAATCTTTAAAACCTAAACTGCCTTTGTCATTTATACATGAGACCGCACTGTGTATGAGAGAACCAGTTGTGACTTGAGTGACCACGACTTCCCTGGGAAGTATTAAGATGTCATGCGCTCGGCTGCCCAATTGTCTCTTCCCTTTGGGAGAGATGAGGCACTGCTAATTAGCCATAGCAAAACCCGGATTTAGAGTGACAAGGGTCCTTCACTGTGGGTCAGACTTAGTCCCCCACACTGTGAACGATCTTGCCGCTCAAAATCCAGTAGTCTCATTAGGATAATGAGAGCCTACGCGACAAGACCGACACCAAGACCACTGCCACAACTACATACACGCACCACATACACCCATACATCCCTCACACACCCCACTTCACACACCCCAACACATTACCAAATACACCCTCACCAACACACATCACATAACACCCATGGCACCACAAAGGCACCCCCGTTTCACTGAGGAGGAGTTAAGGGTCATGGTGGAGGAAATTGTGAGGGTAGAGCCACAGCTATTTGGAGCACAGGTGTAGCAGATATCAAAAGCCAGGAATATGGAGCTTTGGCGGAGAATCATGGACAGGGTCAACGCCGTGGGATAGCACCCCAGAATAAAGGATGACATCAGGAAAAGGTGGAACGACCTACGGGGGAAGGTACGTTCCATAGCAGCAAGACACCATCTCGCTATCCAGAGGAATGGCCGTGGACCCCCACCTCCTCCCCCACAACTGACAACATGGGAGGAGCCAGTCTTGGCAGTACTGCATCCTGAGGGCTTGGCCGGAGTCAGAGGAGGACTGGTCTCTGGTAAGTCAACTTTCAACAATTATCATCCCCCACCTGCATGCCATCAGATACCCTCACCCTCACTCCCATTACTCCACTACATCCCACACACTCCACCATCACATCTCACTAATCCCAATGCCAAGCCCTGCATGCAGTACCAATGCATGGACACTGCTCACAGCCCTGCATGGACACTCATCACTAAAGCATGCACAGCATAGGGAAACTAACATAACCACAATACACCAACATACATAAGTAAAAGCTGGCAGGGCAACACCAACCATAGAGGGGAAGCCAGGGATGTACAATATGTCTTACACATGAAGCATAATACATCATTTACATCCCCACAGCTACCCCAGCCAATGTCACTGGAGAGGAGGTGCCAGCACTATCCAGTCCTCCAACTGAAGAGGCCCACAGTGATGACAGTAACTCTTGTCTTCAGGATCTGGACGATCTACCTGGCCTATCAGGGACCACTGGAAAGCTGGTTACCCAATCCCAGTTACAGACCACCACAGAGCCTCCTCCACCAGGAAACAACACCAAAGAACCCACCCAGTGTACCCAAACCTCTGTCCCCTGGACACGTCAATCAGCAGTGTGCCCACCTGTACAGGGACCTCAGCCCACACCTCGCTCACAAGACAATCAGGGACCTGGGGTCAGTGGCAGTGGGCACACCGTTCAGGGGACAGAGGCACAGGCCAACAGGGACACTGGGAGGACTGCTGTGCACCAGGGAGAGGACAGGACCATGGAACCGACTCTCCAGGAGGAGCTCCCTGAGATCCTGGGAGCCTATCAACATTCCCAGGACACAATGGCCCAGATCCTAAACAATGTGCAGGAGAACAGGCGGCTGCAGGAGGGACAGTATCAGGGAATCAGGAAGGACTTGCAGGCCATCAACAACACCCTGATCTCCATAGCAGGGCTGCTGGCAGACATGGCCAACATTATGAGGGAGGCAGTGTCACACCAGTGGGCCCCTGCCACTAGCCAGTCTTCTACTTCCACTGCCGCTAGTGGCCAGGAGGCCCCGCCACAGGACTCACAGGCCACAAGCACCCCTCCCCCTGCAGAAGGTGAACCACCCCGCAAACGTTACCTGTGATCCAGACACAAGCCAGAGACACTTTCCAAGGCCCCCGCCAGGAAATGAGACTCTCCTGATTATCCCCCTTGTGTCCCACTCAGTCACCCTGTCCACCTTGAACTGCCATTGCTCCCCTTTCTATGTCCCCTTGGACAATGCACCTGTGCTACGAACAGACTGGAACAATACCCTGGATTTTCCCCCATCATCACCCCATCCCATTGCGCCCTTTGTAATAAATCGATTTCAAGTATGTCATGTATTTCAAATATGTATTGATTGAAACAGGTACAACCAGTGCAAATGAACTTTAAATAGAATGAGCATAGAATCAATGACCTGTAGCTGGCTGTGGTGATCACACCAGGAGTAGTTGTCAGATCACCAACATCTGCAAAATGAATAGCCAGCGGTAACAGTAAGTGGGAATAGAAGTGGGAAATACCAGCATGCCAGTGCCACACAGAATACAACCAAAGTCATTGAAATGTAAAAGTTACACTGTCTCCCCTGGGTGTCATTGGAAATACTAACGGATTACAGACATTCTGTTGTCCACATCCTCATCCTCTGCCTCCTCATCCTCACTGTCCAGAAGGTCCACTGCTGCCACAGGGCATCTCCAGTCTCCTCCTCCTGCAGAACAGGTACATGATGTCTGAGGGCCAGGTTGTGCAACATGCAGCATGCCACCACTATCTGGCAGACCTTCTTGGGTGAGTAGCACAGGGATCCACCTGTCAGATGGAGGCACCGGAACCTCCTTCAGGAGGCCAAAGGTCCTTTCAATGATCCTTCTGGTCCGCCCATGTGCCTCATTATAACGGTGTGCATTCCTCACAGGGGTCAGCAGCCATGATAGGTTTGGGTAACCAGAGTCATCTGCAAATATTGAGGGACAACATTTAGCCACACACAATTCTATTTTGCCAACATCATAGGCATACACCAACCTATACTGGTTGAGAACAAGGGCTCACCTACTAGCCACACCCTGTGCCTCTGTAGTTGGCCCATCACATTTGGGATGCTGCTATTCCTCAGGACAAAGGCATCATGCACCGACCCAGGATACTTAGCATTGATGTGGGAGATATACTGGTCCACCAAGCACACCATCTGCACATTTATAGAGTGGAAACTCTTACGATTCCTGAACATCTGTTCATTCTGGTGGGGGGGGGGACAAATGCAATATGTGCTACGTCAATCACCCCAATTATCTTGGGGATATGTCCCATTGCATAAAACCCTGCCTTCACAGTGGCCAAATCCTCAACCTGAGGGAATGCAATGTAGCTGCACATGTGTTTTATCCGGGCAGACAATCACGCTTGCCAGCACTATTGAGAACATTGGCAGTGACATTCCTGCAGCCAAGCCCACAGTCACTTGGAAAGAACCAGTTGCCAGGAAATTGAGCACTGATAGCACTTGCACAAGAGGGGAATCCCAGTGGGGTGACAGATACCAGCTATCAGGTCAGGCTCCAATTGGGCACACAGCTCTGTGATTGTGGCCCTGTCCAGTCTATAGGTGAGGATAATGTGCCTGTCCTCCATTGTAGCCAAGTCCACCAGGGGTCTGTACATGGGGGTATGTCTCCATCTCCTATTCATCTGCATCAATAGGTATCTAAGGGACAAAATAATGAGTAGGCTGTCACAAACTGAACAATGGAGCCACAACAGTAGTCCGCAATCTGTAAACATGTCACGGGACAGTGTAATTTTTGAAGTATGTGCCAGTTTCTCCTGTGACGCAGCATTATTCCATAGCCCCCCCCCTTGAAATGGCGTCTGCCTCTCCTGTGTGGAGGGACAGGTGGAAGTGAGGTAATGCCGCTGAGGTTGTGCACCATGGCGGGAGACAGTCAGGAACCGCCATGCAATTCCTCATTGGTTAGACTTGGGCCCTATGGGGTACAGTGGCCGATGGTGATCTACGCAGCGGTGACGGTATGCAGTGCCGTGGATGTGACCGCCATTTTCGATCTGATTCCTCATTTGTTTCCGGACCTTCCACAGGAGAGGACCTACACTGTATGTGCTGCTGTGACCTGTGTCTGGAACCTACCATGGCCCGTGTGACTGGGGAAAGGGCCCCAGCCTTCACTTCAGAGGAATTGGAGAGACTGGTGGATGGGGTCCTACCCCAGTACGGACTGCTGTATGGACCTCCAGACCAACAGGTGAGTACACTGTGGGCACGATGCATGTGGCATGAATGAAGTGTGTGAAGGCATCGTGTAAGGGGGGAGAGATGTCCTCTTGGCTGGGTACCTGTGAAGTGCTGGGCTATGTGTGTGCCAATAGTGATGGAAACGAGTATGGTGGGCCAATCATGTTACTGGCTGGACTGTTTATGTAATGGTGTTTTCCTGTCTTTATTGCCTCTGCAGGTCAGCGCCCATCAAAAGAAGGGTATATGGGGTACCATCGCCAAGGAGGTGTGGACCCTGGGGGTCTATGGCAGGCGGAGCACCCACTGTCGCAAACGGTGGGAGGACTTGAGATGCTAGGCACCGAAGACCGCGGAGGCCCAGCTGGGGATGGCCTCCTAACGAGGAAGGGGTGCTCATCGGAGCCTGACCCCCCTGATGGCCTGCATACTGGTGGAGGCCTATCCAGAGCTGGATGGGCGTTTGAAGGCATCACAGCAGCCACAAGGGGGTGAGTACAGTGGCCATCATCGAAGGAAACGGCGGGAGGGGTGGTATCCGGGTGGTGGTTGTGTGTCAGTAGGTGCCCCTAGGCCAGGCCAGATGTTGCAGCGTAGGTCCTCTAGTGGCTAAGGGTCTGAAGGGGAAATACTGCCTACCTAGCTTGTTAGCATCCACTACTGGTCAGGGCTGCGTGGGTCCCAGGTATGCTGCAATTGGCTGCTTGTGCTCCTCCTCATGCCTTGGTGGATAGCAATATCTTTGGTAGTGCAATGCATAGTGCGTAGGAGTGTACGATGTGTGTGAGGGTGCTGTGTACGCCACTGGCTGGTGCAGTCATTGACCCTGTGTATCCTTTGTCTCTTCCCCCCCTTTCTTGTTTTGTCATCCTGTCCTTATGTGCATTAGCATCATCTGGCAGAGGAGCAGAGGCACCGGCAATGGAGGGAGCTTCATCCCACAGGACCCAGGAGGCAGTTTTCACCAACGCTAAGGGCACCAGTGGGGCAGAGGGCGAGGGGAGCACCACGGCGGAGACTGGAGGGGACAATACAGACTCAGATACCTCCTCTGATGGGAGTTCCCTGGTGGTGGAGGACACTTCTGTGACCAATCCAGCCTCAGATACAGCCGCCACCCCCGTACCAGCATCGCCCTCCCAGCAGCCACTCAGTGAGTTGCCGTGCCTGCTCACCCAGGAGGGTGGGCATCTCCTTCGCCCCAGGCACCTCAGGCCCTGCCCCATGAGCCCTGCTGTCCTGAGTGAGGAGGCTATTGACCTCCTGAGATCCATCTCTGTAGGGCAGTGTAACAGACTGGCTGTTACGAGCTTTCCTGGTAGTTGCACAGGACTGCGAACATGTTAACCGGGGTGCCTCAGAAAAGGGGATGACTCTCTTTACGAGCGTGACCCCGGAAGTAGAGGAGAACGCTGAGGGGCAGAGATGGGGAAAAAGGATGCCAGAAGAAGAAGTTGATGTCTTGGACGGTGAAAGAGGGACCAAGAAGGAGTGCGTCGGACCAGAAGAAGAAAAAGGAGACCAACCGAATGGACGAGGTGAAGAAAACTAAACAACGGAGGAGACCCGAGACACGGAACGTTTTGCCAAAGATGAGGTAACACCTGAAAACGCTGACACCGGCCGCCACGTCTACTACAGGTACGGGCGCATTTACCAACTTTATATCAATTTGTGACGGGGAGGAAGGGAGGGGGAGAAGAAGGGTCATAACAGCGGGAGGGAGAAGCAGAGCACATTTAGACCGACTGCTTGAATACACCACCAGCACTGGAGCACATGAATAAAGAAAGCTAATATTTTCACCTGATTTAGCCACAAACCCTCACATCCCCTCCCCTTTAGGGATAAGAAAACCCCCCAGAGCAGAGTAAAATACTTACCTGTTCCCATTTTTCTTTGTTTGAGTCACCTCATTTCCACACCACTGGAAGTTACACCTCAACCACAGAGAGACCTGTAAAAAGAAGGAAGAAAAGAGTCAGTCACAAGGAGGAAAGTGAACTACCTACAGAAAGACAAGGAAAACCAAAAGACACTAAAAACAAACAGTCAATAAGAAATAACAAGGAAAAGAGCGTGGAAAGGAGAATCAGAGAAAAAATAACTGGGAATTGTGTATAGTTATTAAACATAGACGAATCAACAACTATTTACATAACCAGAGTTTTCTTTATACTACAATCCTGACCTAGACATACACCCACGACATATTGGTGTCAGAAGTGGGATATTCATATATATATATGATATATATTTGCCGTACAGATGGAAATAAAACTGACCCTAGAGGACATGATTCAACAGCTGGCGGAGGGACAGAGACACCTTAGAATGATTTAGGAAGAACAAGTACCGGAAGCTCGAAGTGATAGAGAAACCCTACAAGGTGCATTAAAGAGCCAAGCAACTATAATTGCTAACAATCAGTACACGAAACGGCTCTACAAAAATTAACAGATACAATTGCCACCACTAGAGTGCACCCCAATGTGGCTAGCTCAGTGTTGCAAAAGGTTTAAGAAGGGGAAGACCCCAACGCATTTTTTACTAATTTCAAACGGGTCGCCTATTCTGCTAGTTGGCCCGAAGACCAGTGGGGCCAGTATATAGCCCCCTTCTGACCGGGACATTGCAGTCCTCATATCAGGCTGTAAATCCTGGTGGTACAATCCCATATCTGTAGATACAAAGGGTCATTTTAGAGCAGGTAGGATATGACACTGAATATTATAGAATAAAGTTCCGTAAAACAAAGTGGATACCCATGGAATACCCTGGAACCCTTTATTGTAGAGTACAGAATGTTGGGTTAAAGTGGTTGGGACCAATAGGATCCACTAGAAAAGAAGTTATAGAAGTGGTTTTGTTAGAACAATATTTAGAAGCTCTTCCTCTACAAACCTGGAACTGGATAAAACAACACCCCAATGTCAATACTACTGCAGCCATAGACCTAGCATGCGCATTTCATTGAGCCCCCGAGTTTAAAGCCAGCCATAAAAAAAATCCATCTCTGGGAGGGAAAACCATCTCCAAACTGCGGATATTGAGTGAGACCGTAGAAGGCACCAGTGTACATATCCCAGATAGAGAACCCAACCAAGCACCCCAGTTTTATAACTGTGCAGAATGGGGCCATATAGCCCGCAACTGCCCCCATAAAATAGCTAAACCGGAGCCAATGGAGATAGGTGTAACCCGGGGAAGGGTACTGGGCACAGCTCAAGGACCTACTCGATATATGCAAGAAATGATGGTTAATGACAAACCCATCGGAGTGTTAGTCGACTCTGGATGCAGCCAATCGGTGATTCGGGCAGATCTAGTAACCCCAGAGCAAACGAATATCGATACGCCCGTTTCCATCTGCTGTATTCATGGAGATCTGGGACACTATCCATTAGCCAGAATTCAGGTAGAATGGAGGGGGAAAACAATAATTTATTGCAGTAGGAGTAATACCCCACCTGGTAGTGGAACTAATCATAGGAACGGACTACAGTGCTTTTACGGATTTATTAAATACTATAACACAAAAAGTGGTGTTGAATTCGTGGTTAACTGAGGCCCCGTTTAGCCAATCAGACCTAACGAAAGGCAAAGAAGAGATTAAACGGTCCAGATCTGGGAAGAGAGAACTTATAAGGCAACATCGTTTAACCACTCCCTTTTCAGCCATATCTTCATCCCTGACCGAGAAACCTGTCCTAGCAACGTTACCAACCTTCCAAGCTAGCCAAAGGGATGATACTACCTTACAAAATGCTTGGGTCTCAGCATTGGCAGAGAAAACCGGACAGGTAGATCCTCATTTTATTACCCAAGATGGGCTATTATACAGTGTAAGGAAATGCGTCCTTGGCATTTACCCCCTGACATTTTGCCTTTGCTGATGCTAAGTTATGATTTGAAAGTGTGCTGGGACCCTGCTAAATAGGCCCCAGCACCAGTGTTCTTGTCCTAAACTGTACCTTTGTCTCCACAGTTGGCACAACCCTGGCACTCAGGTAAGTCCCTTGTAACTGGTACCTCTGGTACCAAGGGCCCTGATGCCAGGGAAGGTCTCTAAGGGCTGCAGCATGTCTTATGCCACCCTGGGGACCCCTCACTCAGCACATGCACACTGCCTCACAGCTTGTGTGTGCTGATGGGGAGAAAATGACTAAGTCGACATGGCACTCCCCTCAGAGTGCCAAGCCAACCTCACACTGCCTGTGGCATAGGTAAGTCACCCCTCTAGCAGGCCTTACAGCCCTAAGGCAGGGTGCACTATACCACAGGTGAGGGCATATGTGCATGAGCATTATGCCCCTACAGTGTCTAAGCAAAACCTTAGACATTGTAAGTGCAGGGTAGCCATAAGAGTATATGGTCTGGGAGTTTGTCAAACACGAACTCCACAGTTCCATAATGGCTACACTGAAAACTGTGTAGTTTGGTATCAAACGTCTCAGCACAATAAATGCACACTGATGCCAGTGTGCATTTTATTGTAACATACACCCAGAGGGCACCTTAGAGGTGCCCCCTGAATACCAACCCGACTTCCAGTGTAGGCTGACTAGTTTCTGCCAGCCTGCCACACACCAGACATGTTGCTGGCCACATGGGGAGAGCGCCTTTGTCACTCTGTGGCCAGGAACAAAGCCTGTACTGGGTGGAGGTGCTTCTCACCTCCCCCTGCAGGAACTGTAACACCTGGCAGTGAGCCTCAAAGGCTCACCCATTTTGTTACAGTGCCCCAGGGCATACCAGCTAGTGGAGATGCCCGCCCCTCCGGCCACTACCCCCACTTTTGGCGGCAAGGCTGGAGGAGATAATGAGAAAAACAAGGAGGAGTCACCCACCAGTCAGGACAGCCCCTAAGGTGTCCTGAGCTGAGGTGACCCCTACCTTGAGAAATCCTCCATCTTGAGTTTGGAGGATTCCCCCAATAGGATTAGGGATGTGCCCCCTTCCCACAGGGAGGAGGCACAAAGAGGATGTAGCCACCCTCAAGGACAGTAGCCATTGGCTACTGCCCTCCCAGACCTAAAACACACCCCTAAATTCAGTATTTAGGGGCACCCCAGAACCTAGGAAACTAGATTCCTGCAACCTTAACACGAAGAAGGACTGCTGACCTGAAGCCCTGCAGAGAAGACGGAGACGACAACTGCTTTGGCACCAGCCCTACCGGCCTGTCTCCCAACTTCGAAGAAAACTGCAACAGTGACGCATCCAACAGGGACCAGCGACCTCTGAAGCCTCAGAGGACTGCCCTGCACCCAAGGACCAAGAAACCCCTGTGAACAGCGGCTCTGTTAAAAAACCTGCAACTTCTTTGCAATAAAGAAGCAACTTTAAAGACTTCACGTTTCCCGCTGGAAGCGTGAGACTTTCCACTCTGCACCCGACGCCCCCGGCTCGACCTGCAGAAAACCAACACCCCAGGGAGGACTCCCCTGCGACTGCGAGCCCGTGAGTAACCAGAGATGACCCCCCGCGGCGACGCCTGCAGAGAGAATCCAGAGGCTCCCCCTGACCATGACTGCCTGTAACAAGGGACCTGACGCCTGGAACCAACACTGCACCCGCAGCCCCAGGACTTGAAGGAACCGAACTCCAGTGCAGGAGCGACCCCCAGGCGACCCTCTGCCTAGCCCAGGTCGTGGCTGCCCCAAGGAGCCCCCCCTGTGCCTGCCTGTATCGTTGAAGTAACACCTGGGTCCCTCCATTACTTCCTATCTAAAATTTGACGCCTGTTTGCACACTGCACCCGGCCTCCCCTGTGCTGCTTAGGGTGTACTTTCTGTGCCTTCTTGTGTCCCCCCGGTGCCCTACAAAACCCCCCTGGTATGCCCCCAGAGGACACGGGTACTTACCTGCTGGCAGACTGGAACCAGGGCACTCCTGTTCTCCATTGAAGCCTATGTGTTTTGGGCACCTCTTTGACCTCTGCACCTGACCGGCCTTGAGCTGCTGGTGTGGTAACTTTGGGGTTGCCTTGAACCCCCAACAGTGGGCTACCTATGCCCCAACTTTGAGACTTGTAAGTGTTTGACTTACCTTCAAACCTAACCTTTACTTACCTCCCCCAGGAATTGTTGATTTTTGCACTGTGTCCACTTTGAAAATAGCTTATTGCCATTTTTACAAAGACTATATAAGATATTGCTTTTAATCAAAGTTCCTAAAGTATCTAAGTGTAGTACCTTACATTTAAAGTATTACTTGTAAATCTTTAACCTGTGGTTCTTAAAATAAACTAAGAAAATATATTTTTCAATATAAAAACCTGTTGGCCTGGAGTAAGTCTTTGAGTGTGTGTTCCTCATGTATTGCCTGTGTGTGTACAACAAATGCTTAACACTACCCTCTAATAAGCCTACTGCTCGACCACACTACCACAAAATAGAGCATTAGAATTATCTCTTTTTGCCACTATCTTACCTCTAAGGGGAACCCTTGGACACTGTGCACACTATTTCTTACTTTGAAATAGTATATACAGAGCCAACTTCCTACATACAGGGTAACACAACACAACGGTCTAGAGAGAAAACAGTTAGTAGTGCCTACACCTTATCGTACTCAAGTATTGCACTTAGCCCATAGTCAAATAGGGGGCGGGCATTATGGGAGGGACAAAATGGAAGAATACCTCCTCAGACGTTTTTATTGGCCAACAGTGTTTTCAGATAACCGGAGATTCTGTGCTCACTGTGCTAAATGCTAACTAGTCAATCTGGGAACAATCAAGAGAGCTCCCTTACGTCCCCTGCCGATTATAGATATCCCTTTTTCTCGAGTTGGTATGGACCTTGTAGGACCCCGAACACCGACATCTAAAGGGAATATGTACATCCTTGTTTTAGTTGACTATGCAACAACCATGATCAGGTTTTTCTCTCGAGTGGGATTTCGCAGAGAATTGTTAACAGATCAGGGCACCCCATTCATGTCTAGACTAATGGCCCAAATATGTCAGCTATTGGGAGTAAAACAAATTTGCACCTCCGTCTACCACCCCCAAACAGATGGTTTGGTAGTGAGGTCCAATCGAACCATCAAAACCATATTAAGGAAATCCATTGCCAAGTCGGGATGTGACTGGAACAAAAAACTACATTTAGTATTTTATGCTATCAGAACACACGTACAATCTTCAAGTGGACATAGTCCATTTGAACTTGCTTTTGGTTGTCAGCCCTGAACCCTACTAGATATGGCGGCTGAGAATTGGGAGGCAAAGGAATCAGAACATAAAGAACTACTAGAGTATACCCAACAATTGAAAGAACAAATCCAGACAGTTTGGGAGGATGTTAGGACTCATTTAGAAGAAGCCCAAGGTAGACAAAAAATATATTACTCTCAAGGAACATCCCTGAGAGAAATAAAAGTGGGTGAGAAAGTACTTGTACTTCTACCAAGTTCCGATAATAAATTATTAGCTAGATGGCAAGGCCCTTAAGTAATAGAACGGATAAACCCAGTTACATATTGCCTTACCATTTCTGAGTCCCAGAGGAAAAACAAATCTATCATATTAATTTATTAAAGAAATGGAAAGAACCAGACATCTCTATACCACAATTTGACAGTGGATAAGGTAAATGCCCTAGATATAACATAATATCCACAACCCGAGAGTGGAGAATCTTGGTTGCCTCATATCAATCCTCACATATCCCCCGAACAACAAGAGCAATTAACTGAGGTCCTTAAGCAGCATAAAGGGCTTTTCTCCTTAAAACCTGGCAAAACCTCTTTAATTTACCATAGAATCAAAACAAAGGAAGGGAAACTTGTACGTCTCAGACCATATCATATCCCGGAAGATCTTAGATCTGTGGTAGAACAGGAGGTAGAGTCTGTGTTACAATTGGGTATTATTGAACCCTCCACCAGTCCCTGGTGTTCACCAGTGGTATTAGTTCCCAAACCGAAAGGAACCATCCGCTTTTGCATCGATTTTAGACAGCTGAATAGTATATCTGACTTTGATACATATCCCATACCAGGAGTGGACGAATTGATAGAACGTTTAGGAAAAGCAAGATATTTATCCACTTTGGACTTAACAAAAGGGCACTGGCAAATCCCCCTAAACCCAACAGATAAAGTCAAAACAGCTTTTTCCACAACATCAGGGTTATATCACTTCACAGTTCTTCCTTTTGGATTACATGGGGCCCCAGCTACATTCCAACACTTAATGGAAAATGTATTACGTATACATACGAGATATGCGGCTGCATATTTAGATGACATAGTCATATATAGTGAGACCTGGAATGATCATCTACAACATTTATCAGGGGTTCAAACCCTGATAGGTGCAGGTTTAACCGCACACCCCGAAAAATGTAATCTTGCCAAAGAATCCATTTCCCATCTTGGCTATATTATTGCGAAGGGACGTATTCAACCCCAACTCAATGAAGTAGAAGCACTTCTTAAGGTACCACTCCCACAAACAAAAAAATAAATCCGATCCTTTTTAGGATTGGTCGGTTATTATCGAAGATTTATTCCTAATTATTCTACTTTGGCAACTCCTTTGACAAACCTTCTAAAAAAAGAGCACCTTAGTAAGCTTAAGGGACTCACAACCACCCAGTTGAAGAGTTATGAGTCATTAAAACAGAGCCTGACTACCAAACCAGTCTTATGTTGCCCTGACTTTTCTAAGCCCTTCTATCTACAAACGGACACTTCCGACTTCGATATCGGGGCTGTCTTATCACAAACGGATGACGACGAGGTTATACATCCTATTGTATATATCAGTAGAAAATTATTACCTCGAGAAACCTATTATCCTGTCAATGAAAAGGAGTTTTTAGAAGTAAAATGGGCTATTGAATCCCTGCAATATTACTTGCTTGGACACCCCTTTGTTCTAATCACTGATCATGCCCCACTTACTTGGCTGGCCAGAAATAAAGATACCAACTCTAGGATTCTGCAATGGTTTATGGAACTGCAACTCTTTATGTTTCAGGTTCAGCAGTGCCCGGGCAAGAAGCTGGTCACGGCGGATTTCCTATCTTGTAATCCATTAGACTCGGGACTCGATCAGTTCTCTTCCAGGGGTGGCATATGTAACAGACTGGCTGTTACGAGCGTTCCTGGTAGTTGCACAGGACCACGAACCTGGTCCCCCGGGGGCGCCTCAGAAAAGGGGACAGCTCTCCTTACGAGCGTGACCCCGGAAGTTGAGGAAAATGCTGCGGGCAGAGGGGGGGGGGGAAAGGACGCCGTAAGAAGAAGTCGGCGTCTTGGACGGCAAACGAGGGTCCGAGAAGGAGTGCGTCGGACCAGAGGAAGAAAAAGGAGACCAACCGAACGGACAAGGTGGAGAAAACAAAACAACGGAGGAGACCCGAGACACGGAACCTTCTGCCAAAGACAAGATAACACCTGAAAACGCTAACACCGGCTGCCATGTCCCAAGAGGGACGTGGCTACTACAGGTATGTGCGCGTCTACCAACTTTATATCAATTTGTGACAGGGAGGAAGGTAGGGGGGGAAGAAGGGTCATAACAGCGGGAGGGAGAAGCAGAGCACATTTAGAACAACTGTTTGAATATACCACCGGCACTGGAGCACATGAGTAAAGAAAGCTAATATTTTCACCTGATTTAGCCACAAACCCTCACGCCCCTCGTCTTTAGGGAGAAGAAAAAACCCCAGAGCAGAGTAAAATACTTACCTGTTCCCAATTTTCTTTGTTTGAGTCACCTCATTTCCACACCATTGGGAGTGACGCCTCAACCACAGCGAGACTTGTAAAAAGAAGGAAGAAAAGAGTCAGTCACAAGAAGGAAAGTGAACTACCTACAGAAAGACAAAGAAGACGAAAAGACACTAAAAACAAACAGGCAATAAAAAACAACGAGGAAAAGAGCATGGAAAGGAGAATAATAGAAAAAAAATTGGTGAATTGTGTATAGTCAATAAACATAGACGAATCAACAACTATTTACATAACCAGAGTTCTCTTAATACTACAATCCTGTCCTAGACATACACCCACGACAGGCAGTCAACCATTGTGAATGCCGTCCAGGGGCTGGCAGCCCAGATGCAGCAATCTAATGCATTCCTGGAGGGCATTCACAGTTGATTGGCGGCCCAACTGAGATCGATCCAGGCTCTGGCCTCCTCTTTGATGGCAGCCATTGTCCCTGTTTCTACCGTCCCCCTCCAACTTCCACTTCAGTCCCATTCTCCTCAACCCCAACCCATCCCAAGCACACAGCCAGACGAGCATGCACACAAGACAACACCCAAGAGTGTCACAGGCAAACACAAGCACCACACTTCATCCCACAGGCACTCACATAAACACCATTTAGTTGGAGACACAACAACATCCACTATTTCCACTGTCTCCCCCTCCTCCACCTCCCACCCATTTACGTTCACACTCACACCTGCATGCACTACATCATCATCCACTACCTGCATCATCACCACACCAAGCAGAACACACACCTCACTGGCAGACACCTCCACAACATCAATGCACACGTCCCCTGTGTCCTCTCCCACTGTGTCTGTCCCCCACTCCTAAAGTACACAAACGCAAGCACTCAGACACCCAACAGCCATCCACCTCACCACAGCATACAACCCATGCACCTGCACCCAAATCCAGCAGACAAACACTTCCAACAACCACTCCCTCATCCTTCACTCCCATCACTTCTCCCTCTTCCTGCCCCAATGTCCCTAAAAATATTTTCCTTTCCCAGACTGACCTCTTCCCTACCACTCCCCCATCCTGCACGTATGGCCAGGGTATCAAGGTCCCAGCCAAACAGTCCACGGGCCCAGTTTCAGCAGCACCTACTTCTGGTGCAAAGGATTCCAGGCCACAAATATTGAAGGGGAAGGAGCCTGCACCAGCCAGCAAGAAGCACCAGCCAGCAAGAAGGGGAAGGAGCCTGCACCAGCCAGAAAGAAGGGGAAGGAGCCTGCACCAGCCAGCAAGAAGGGGAAGGAGCCTGCACCAGCAGCTGTCACAGAGACCACACCTCCAGCCGTGGTTGTGCAGCTGTCAGAGAATGCAGGGGATAAGCAGGAGCCTCCCACAACCCCCACCCCCACAGTGCAGCCATCAGAGGGTGCAAGGGCTGAGCAGGAGCCTCCCACAACCACCACCCCCACAATGCAGCCATCGGAGGGTGCAGGGGCTGAGCAGGAGCCTCCCACAACCACAGTGCAGCCATCAGAGGGTGCAGGGGCTGAGCAGTAGCCTCCCACAACCACCACCACAGTGCAGCCATCAGAGGGTGCAGGGGTTGAGTAGGCGCCTCCCACAACCACCACCACCACAGTGCAGCCGTCACCACCGGCAGGTGCCATTTGATCCAGCCTCCATGGGCTGCTGTGCGGCCTGCCCCCACCAGAACCAGTGGGGTATTCACCCACCTGAGAGACTGTGGCCTTGCACTCCCCAGGACCAAGCACAGGGCATGTTGCCCCCTCCAGAACCAGTGGGCAAGACAACCACTCCAGAGACTGTGGCCTTGCACTCCCCAGGACCAAGCATAGGGCATGTTGCCCCTTCCAGAACCAGTGGGCAAGACACCCACTACAGAGAGTGTGGCCTTGCACTCTACAAGACCAAGTACAGGGCATGTTGCCCCCTCCAGAACCAGTGGGAAAGACTTCCACTCCAGAGACTGTGGTCTTGTACTTCCCAGGACCAAGCACAGGATATGTTGCCCCCTCCGGAACCAGTGGGAAAGACACCCACTCCAGAGACTGTGGCCTTGCACTTCCCAGGACCAAGCACAGGGCACGTTGCCCACTCCAGAACCAGTGGGCAAGACACCCACTCCCGAGACTGTGACCTTGCACTCCCCAGGACCAAGCACAGGGCATGTTGCTCCCACCAGAACCAGTGGGAAAGACACCCACTCCAGAGACTGTGGTCTTGCACTCCCCAGGACCAAGCACAGGGCATGTTGCCCCCTCCAGAACCAGTGGGCAAGACACCACTCCAGAGACTGTGGCCCTGCACTCCCCAGGACCAAGCACAGGCCATGTTGCCCCTTCAGACCCAGACGGAAAGACACCCACTACAGAGACTGTGGCCTTGCACTCTACAGGACCAAGCACAGGGCATGTTGCCCCCTCCGGTACCAGTGGGAAAGACTTCCACTCCAGAGACTGTGGTCTTGTACTTCCCAGGACCAAGCACAGGATATCTTGCCCCCTCCAGAACCAGTGGGAAAGACATCCACTCCAGACACTGTGGCCTTGCACTTCCCAGGACCAAGCACAGGGCACGTTGCCCACTCCAGAACCAGTGGGCAAGACACCCACTCCAAAGACTGAGACCTTGCACTCCCCAGGACCAAGCACAAGGCATGTTGCCCCCACCAGAACCAGTGGGAAAGACACCCACTCCAGAGACTGTAGCCTTACACTCCCCAGGACCAAGCACAGGGCATGTTGCCCCCTCCAGAACCAGTAGGAAAGACACCCACTCCAGAGACTGTGGCCTTGCACTCCCCAGGACAAAGCACAGGGCATGTTGCCCCCTCCAGAACCAGTGGTCTTGTTTCCGCATCTGGCTGAGTTCCCCCCGAGGTGCCTGCCTATTTGCCAACTGATGCCCCTGGAGCGTTCTCTCCGTATTGGTGCAAGGATCGAGTGGGGCCTTGGACTTTGCCATGTGGCCCCTGTGAACTGTGGAGTGGGCAGTGTACCTTTTTTGTACACTTGTACATATCTGTTGCATTGTCACATCGACTTATTATTTTTGATGTTGATCTTTTTAAAATCACTTTCGTCGGTTCATGTTGTCCTTGCAGTATTCTGCCAATTATCGGGGACAAATTGATTATCTTGTGCAGCTGGTTGTGTGTCTGGGGTGTGTGTCGTGTGTGTGTGTGTCACTGTCATTCTCCTTCCCCCTCTTTTGTGTGCTAGGCAGCTGTACTCACCTTCGCCGTCTTCGCTGGCATTGGTGTTCGTGGTGGAGCATGACATAGAAGATCATTGGAAAGACTTGCAGTTCTGGTTCCATGGCGGCGTGGTTCTTCCCTGTGTCTCCAATGGTGAGTCCTTTGAGTTTTGGGCTCTGTTTCCACCAGGCTTTTAATGGCGTTGGTACCGCCCCGGAAAAGGTGGCTGTTTGCTATGTCGTAATATGGAGGGTGGAACTTTGTCTTCCGCCTGGCTGTAGGTGGCTACCACCGTGGTGGCTGTTGTTTCCACCCTGGTGGTCGGTGTGGTACATTGGCTGTCTTTCGGAGATATCACCACCATGGTCATAATTTGGCGGTACTTACCGCCAGCCTGTTGGCGGTATTACGGCCACTTTATCACCAACTGCCAGGGTCATAATGAGGGCCAAAGTGTTTAAATAAGATCCTGAAATATGCTAATTATTGTAGGGATGAGCAGAAGATGAAACAGCGAAAGCTTGAAGAGAAGACATGTTAGCTGAGGCAAAGCTAGCACAAAGAGGCTTTCAGAATCAGTTGTTTCAAGAAATGGTAGTGCAGAACAAGCCGCTGGTGCTCAAGGTGATATACAAGGTGTTGGACTTCAAGCAGGAATACGAGTTGTTCTAGGAGGTATAGTTGTTTCACAGGGCAGAGGTCGAGGGGCTCTGGTTGATTTGAGTACTGGAATGGAAGTGTCAATGCTAAAGAAAACTCCTCCTTGTCATTTCTGTAACAAGGTGGGCCATTGAAAGCACAAGTGTAGACTTAATCCAGATAGAATAAACAAAAATCAGTTGCAGGGAGAAAACCAGATGCAAATGCAAATGCAAAATGTGGCCACACAGCAATTGAAAATGCCAATGCGAAATCAAGTTCAAATGATACTAGTTCCACAAGCCCCAATGGTTCACCAGAACGTGGGTAACACAATATTGAATCAAAACCCTTGACAAAATAAATAAAAATACAATGCAAATGGAAAATCAAAATGCGATTCAGCATTTTCCTTTGTTTGATGATGAGGGCTTAGATTTAGGCACGCCACTGAAAGAACAATGAAGTCCCAGACTTACCCCTCTCAGGAAAGAAAATCCAAGTTATAGGTGTGCCAAATAGAGAAATTTCAAACCCAATCTCAAAAGACGTTTTTGTAAAGATAGACCATTTGAAGAAAATCACCAATTTGTTGTTTGTGACTTACGTCTTGTAAGTTTAATGGGAAGAGACCTATAGCCAGATGTATCAAACAATTTTGCATTTACAAACAGTGCGAATCGCAAAGATCGACCGTTTGCGAATGCAAAAATGCCTTTCAGGGTTTATGAAAGGCATTTGCAATGCAATTTCAAGGAGTCGCTAAAATAGCGATTCCCTGAAATTGCGACTCCATTTAGAGAATTACAAATTGCGATTCTCTAAATAGGAAATCAAAAATAGGGAATACCTATTTGCGATTGCCAAAGCACACCACCCATGCACGCAACCTCGGCTTCATACTAGACTCTTCACTCTCCATGACCCAGCAAGTCAACTCCATCTCGGCCTCATGCTTCAACACTCTTCGAATGCTCCGCAAGACCTTCAGGTGGATTCCCATAGAATCCAGAAGAACGGTCACTCACGCCCTTGTTAGCAGCAGACTGGACTACGGCAACGTCCTCTATGCGGGAACAAAGGCCAAGCTCCAGAAAAAACTCCAGCGCATCCAGAACGCCTCAGCACATCTCATCCTCAATCTCCCTCGCCACAAACACATCTCTGCCCACCTCAAGGACCTCCACTGGCTACCTATCGACAAAAGGATCGTCTTCAAAATCCTAATCCACGCTCACAAAGCTCTTCACGACACCTGACAGGCCTACCTAAACGATCGACTCAACTTCTACATCCCGACACGCCAGCTCCGCTCTGCCAACCTTGCCCTCGCAACAGTCCCTCGCATTCACCACACCACAACCGGCAGCAGATCCTTCTCCCACCTCGCAGCCAAAATCTGGAACTCACGCCCAGCCAACCTACGTAAGACCCAAGACCTCCTGACCTTCAGGAAGTGCCTGGCTCTTCGAGCAGTAGCAACCCCTGTCTGCCCCCCCTACGCCTTGAGACCCTTCCGGGTAAGTAGTGCAGTCAACAAATAATTGATTGATTGATTGATGTCTCAAACATTTCCTAAATGCGAATTGGGCATTTAGGAAATGCAATTGCCACCAAGTCCAATTTAGTGGTAAGCATGTGCAATTTATAAAAATGCTTTATAAATGCATTTTTAAAAATGACATGTAGCGCTCACATGCCCCTAGGGCATCTGTGTGCTTCCTGGCCGCAAATATCTTTTTGGGGTGTATCAAAGGGGGCCTTATGCCCCCAGCACCCTGAGGTTTGCATTACCTAATTTGTGAATTCCTAACTGCAATTCGCAAATTATGTAATGCAAAACTATTCGCACCTATGGGCTTACAGGCCCATAGGGATGAATGGAGTCCCATTCCCTATTTGCGATTCGGTAATAGTGATTGCGCATTTTAAGAAATCGCTATTACCGACTCTCAATTTTCATACATCCCATTTTGCATTTCTTAAATAGCGATTTCCTAAAATTTGCTATTTAGGAAAGGCAAACCGGGACTTTGATACATCTGGCCCTTACTGTGAAAACTAAATGATACAATTTATTGTACACCAAATGGGGTTGAATTTCAGACCCATGATCAGGATGTTGAGTTCAAATTGGCTCAACAATAAACAGTAGAACTTTACTCAATGTTGGATGTAGAGGATTTACCACCAGATCTGAAAGAGACAGTGAATCCAAAAGTATGGGATTTCAGAGGAAAATATATCAGACTAATAATAGGAGTAGAATCAGTCCAGATAAATGTTAAACCGAATGCCATTTGCCCAAGAACACCACCCTATTAAATGACTCCAGAAACAATAGCGGGAATAACACTAATAATTGAGGACGATACAGAAAGGAATTCGAAAAGCAATAGTTGGTAGTCCATACAACTCACTGATTATAGGATTACAAAAGCCCAATGGCACGTACAGGATTGTGCAGGACCTGATAAAGGTTAATGATGTTGTGATCCCCTAGTGTCCTGTGGTACCAAATGCTGCCACCATACTTTATCATTTTCCATGTACAGCAGAATGGTTCACAGCTGTAGATCTTTGCAAGCATTCTTTTCAATTCCATTACATGAGTGGTAGAAATTGGGTCTCTAGTTGGCAGGGGTATGAACCCTGTCTAAATAGTGACCACAGTCCAAGTCAGGGTAAGTCAGTTACACTCTCTAAATTAACCTGTGCTCACCCTCTGGTAGCTTGGCACTGAGCAGTCAGGCTTAATTCAAGAGGCAATGTAGAAAGTATGTGTGCAACACTTAAATTACTGTAATACAGTGAAAGACACCACCCCAGTTTAGAAAAATAGAGGATATTTATCTGAGTAAAGCACAACCAAACCAACAAAAAATCCAATAAGTAGAACTCAAGATATACATTTTTAAAGAATAAACTAAAAATACTGTTTAGAATTCACTAGTAGTCAAAAGGCTACTTGAGGTTGTGAGGAACTGGTACAAATTCAAAGTTCAGGCTGACCACAATGGAGAGTAGGCCGGATACAGAACCCACACCAGGTCCAGTGACACAGTACCTTGGATGGAGCAAGTGTCGATGTTGAGGAGAAAAGGTGAAGGCTATGCGTCAATATTTCCGTTGCAGTTGGATCACTGCGTCATAGTAGAACCTTGAACTCGGGTCTCTTAACTGCATCAAACTCTGTTGAGGTGAATGTGATGCATCATCATTGAGCGGCACAGGCTGTGGATCCGCTGTCATTGAGCAGCCTCTCTGTTGTCAGGTAGATGCACCTCTTATTGAGGAAAACAGCTGCAGGGCCCACTTCTGAGGCCCAAGATTCACAGGGGGGCACCTCAGGCAAGGGTAGAATTCACCGATGGCAGAGTCCAGCAGCACCAGGCAGAGTCGCAGGCAGTCTTTGATGTCCCTGAGACTGCAGAAGAACACGGGGCAAGCCAACAAGCCCTTGGAGAATTTTGGGTTCAAGGTGTAGAGAACAGGTCCAGTCCTTCTCACTCCTGGCAGGAAGCAGCAAGCAGGAGACCAGCACAGCACAGCACAGCAAAGCAAGTAGCAAAGTGGCAGTCCCTCCTACAGCTTAGCACACAGCAAGTAGTAGACTGACACAGCAATGCAGTTAACAGAGTAGCAGTCCCTCCTGGCAGCACAGCAGTCCTTCTTCGTGGTAGAATGTCCTTGGTTTCAGTAGAGTTCTGATTTGGTGGGGTGTAGGGTCCAGTAATTATACTCAGTTGAGCTTTTGAAGTGGGGGAGGCTTCAAAGAAAGGAGCTTGACGTGCACAAGGTCCCTGTCCTTCCTTACCTGGCTCTAAACACTCTACATGGTGTCATGCAGCCATTTGTGTGGGGAGAGACACAGCTCTATTCTGGTGTAGGTGTCAGCTCCTCCCTCCCATCTAGCCCAAGAAGACCCATCAGCCTGGTGATGGGCTATCACGATGCAAATGTTACACCCAAACTCCCTTTGTGACTGTCTAGAGGGAATGCACAAAGCCTAGCTGTCATTCACCCCAGACATGTATTCAGAGACAAGCAGAGGCACAGAATGGTTAAAGTAAGAGAATGGAAACTTTCTAAAAGTGGCATTTCCAGCTTACAATGTAAAATCCAACTTCACCATAAGTTGTGATTTTAAATTGTGAGTCTAGAGACACCAAACTCCAAATTTCTATCTTTTCCCAATTGTAAGTTACACTTGAAGGTTGCTTTAAGGTAACTCCAGTGTTAACCTATGGGAGAGATAGGCCTTGCAGTAGTGAAAAACAATTTTAGCAGCTTTGACTACCAGGACATTTTAAACTTAAACGTACTTGTCCAACTTTTTAAATATACTGCACCCTGCTGTTGGGGCTAATCAGGCTCTGCCTTAGGGGTAAATTCTAGGTAATAAAAGGGACGGTTTTGGTCTGGCAAGTGTGTACATTTTCCAGGTCAAAGTAGCAGTTAAAAACTGCTCACACAGGCTCTGCAGTGGCGGGCCTGAGACATGTTTGAAGGTCTATTCTACTGGATGACACAATCAGTGCTGCAGGCCCACTCGTAGCATTTATGTTACATGCCCTGAGCACATATACTGCACTTTACTAGCGACTTAAAAGTAAATTAAATATGCCAATTGTGAATAAGCCAATGTCACCATGTTTTAAAATACAGAACACCTGCACTTTAGTACTGATCAGCAGTAGTAAAGTGCACAGAATCCTAAAGCCAGCAGAAATGAAGTCAGAAGAACAGGTCAGAAGGAAAAACATTTGGAGAAACCATGCCAAGGATGCGTGGTCTGACAATGAGGATAGCCAGATCCTATTCTTCTTCGTGTTTTGAGAGAAAATAAGCATGGTGTTGAGTCCAACAAGGCTATACTGAAAGTCTGTCTGGTTTTAACCCGATTTTAAAGAAGAGTCTGGAAACACTGATCATGTCCTGTAACTCAGTCCTTGTCCAGTATATTTATGACCTAGTATTGGCATCAGGGACAAGAGAATCCTGTAAACAAGACATTTTACTAAATCATTTTGCTTAGAATAGACATAAAGGGGGTCATTATGACCCCAGCAGTAGGTGGTAATGTGGCAGTAGTACCGCCAACAGGCTGTTGGTACATACCGCCACATTATGACATTGGCGGGTTGGCTGCAGCCAACCCGCCAATTTACCATTCCTACCGCCATGGCAGTAGCAGCCGCCAGGCCGGAGATAACAATCTCCAGCCTTGTGGCCGCTATTGCACTACCGGCAGCATTTTGAGCCAGCCTACTGCCATGGTTTTCGTGGCGTTAGCAACACCACAAAAACCATGGTGGTAGGCCCTACCAGTGACGGGGAATTCCTTCCCTGTCACTGGTAGGAGGCTCACCCACCCCCAAACACTCCCCAGACAACCCCCAACCCCCTATCCATGCTCCCCCTTCCGATTCCCCACCTCTCCATACATGCACACACTTGCAGACACGCACCACGCTTCACCCACTCACACTGGCATCCACACATTCATTCACGCATACATCCATTCGTGCTTGCACACATCTGAGCACACATTCACACTGACATGCAGACACGCATTCACATTTCCATTCTTACATGCATTCACACACATGCACACACCCACGCAAACAACACTACACACACAGACGCATTCACGCACACACTCACACATCCATGCACACAAACCCCCCCCCCCCCCACACACACACACAACACCCCCAGCCGCCTCCCATTTCGGAAGACCAACTTACCTGCATCCAGGTGGTCTTCCGTCAGGGAACGGGATGGGGCGCTGCTACCGCCAGCAGCCCCTGCTAGCAGAACACCGCCAGGCCGTATCATGTGCCATGATACGGCTGGCTGCGGTCTTCTGGAGTGGCAATGTTGGTGGTAGCAGCGCCACCTTACTACCATCCACCATTATGGCCACAGCCGGATTTCCGCCCTTCTTGTGGCAGAAGTCCAGCTGTGGTCATAATCTGGCGAACGGTTGGTACCCGCGGTGACAGTCTTTTGGCGGCCGTCACCGCGGCAGTAGGCGGTTTATACCACCAATGTCGTAATGTGGGCCAAGTGTCCCCTTGCAAGTTACAATACTTTCAAAAAGAAGTTCAATATTTGGGATATATCCCTGAAAACGGAACATGAAAAGTATTGAGAGAGAGACTACAAGCTATTTTACGAATAAGTCCCCAAAAAATGCAAAGAGAGGTCAGAATGTATTTGGGAATTGTTGGCTACTGTAGACCGTGGATTCCTAACTTTTCCTTGGTAGCAAAGCCTTTATGGAGGCTTGCACAGATGTGCCTGATTCGATTCAATGAGACAACAATTGCATGAAAGCTTTCCTAGACCTGAGAGAAAATCTCTGTCATGCCACGGCACTGGGAATGCCTGATTATTCAAAAAACTGTACTTTGTTTTGCAGTAAGAGGAAGGGCTATGCTCTCTCAGTGCTTACACAGATGCAAGGTGATGCTAAAAAGCCTGTGGTCTATTTTTCGGTCACACTTTATCCCATGACTGCTGCACTGCCCAGTTGTCTTAAATCAGTTGCAGCTATCAGTGCAAGTTTGGAAAGATGTGAAAGCATAGTGATGGGACATCATTTAACTGTTGTAGTCCCTCACTCAGTTGAGGTTTTGCTTACCAGAACCCAAGCCAAATACAAGACAGGTACAAGGCTTACTAAATATGAGCAGCAAATCTTAGGTTCTACTAACATAACATTCAAAAGAATGAAAGTTTTGAATCCTAGTACACAGCTCTGCCTACCTGAAAATGATGCATCAGATGGATTTGAACGTGATTGTCTTGATGTCATGGATTTCTGCATTAAGCCAAGACCTGATATAAGGGATGACCTTTTGACAAACTCTCATTATGTCCTTTTGTGAACGCTCATGTCTGAGAACAAATGATGGTTTCTTTAGAGCAGCTTATGCTATTTGCACAATACAATAAATAATAGGAGCTTCATGGCTTAAAGGAGTTACATCAGCACAAGTTGCAGAAGTGATTGCTGTTACCAGAGCTTGTAGCTTAATGGCCCAAATAAGAGTGACTATATTTACAGATATTATGGCTTTAGTGTGGTGCTTGATTTCGTTATATCTATATAGGTACACTGTTCCAAAAGAAAAAAGAGAAAAGACAAAAAAACTTTTAAAGTCCTATTCAGCAAGGGCGAGTCTATGCTGGATGTTTAGGAGAGCCCTCAAGCACCCGATAGGGTGACAGGTATCATCATTGGGCTTACTCCTCGTCAGACCGGTGCTGCAATGTCTGGCGGGCCACCCAAAATTCAGGGTGGCGCTCAACCGTTGTTAAATTGCCAAAAAGAGGTCTGGGATGAAAACTGACTAAGAAGAAGAACGGAGAGTATAGAAAGAGACAAAACTCTAAAATTGGCTCTGAACCAAAACCATCATTTTAATGAGTCAGAAATAAGGTACAGGCCAAGATTAAAACAGGGGTGTAAAGAGTGTTGATGGAAATAATGTACCACTGCACTCTATAACTAGGGAAGGGAGTTTACCTAATCCTAAATGGTCAAAATGTTTCGCGTCCTCGGTTGGTCACAAGGTGATCCTATGACGCTTCTTCAGGGCCCAAAAAAAGGAATTGTTATTAAACTACTTCTCCTGTATATCAACAATTAATCAAGTGCTAAAAAGTCACTTACAAGTAGAAGACAAAGTATGTCTAAGTCAGTTGGTCAGTAAGGTCGCCCTGCGTAGAATCAAAAAAACACATAACAATTAGTGCCAGTGATAAAAAACAGAAGAACAATTATAGTGACAACCACCCTCAGTGTGTAGTAAAAGAAAATAAGTAAAAATTAGAAGCTTACCATCCCATATTAGAGATTGGGCTTCCTAGGTCTGCGCTAGCATCAACCAAGGAGATAGTACTAGGTAAAAATAATATAACATATAATAGTATAATACCGCAATCAGTATATAATAACACAACAATTGGGAGGTCATTATAATGCCGTCTGGAACAAATCACTGGATTCAGTAATTGACAGAATGGCATGTATTGGTCAAAAATAGTCTGTTATCAATAAATTATGGCAAAAGAGTAAAATATTTTAAACTACATGTCAATACAGTCAACATTGTAGGTACTCTAGCCACGTGGCAAAACACCATCACTCTTTAATCTTCGACCCATCCTCTACTGATAATGCTACTATCAGGATATCAAGAACTGCTTGTGTGCTGTAATTAGACCAGTATTAATCAATGTATATAAATTCCTCAGTCAAAAGAATTTCAAAGATATGCAATACGATCATCGGGTCAGGAGGATACCGATCGCCCAATTCAGAAAGTAAATGGAAAGTAAAGGGTAGAAAGTTGTAAAATGGGGAGTCATAAACGGGGACGGACAAAATAACTTCCGTAGCCCCACGCTTACTTGGTTAGCTCCTCGGTGTGTCGGGAAACCTGCCCCATGCCGCGCACCTGAAGACAGTGTGCAGGTGCGTCGGGAAGGTATTTATGTAAACGCTATAAGCGCATCTATGCCGGAACCAACCAGCCGGTTGTTCCTGTTGCTAAAAATAGAGGAAGGACTAAAGTCTTTTGTATTGGCGGCCATCTTAAGATAGAAAAAATCGGAGTCTTAGTATAAGAAGGTCCTCTTCCAACAAAAGCCACTAAATACAAACAGGGTGGCCATCTTAAAGTTCAAATGAGTAAGATAGTCTGACCATTGATACCATGTATTAGTCGTCCATGACATTAGACCAGTCAACTGATCTATGAAGAATGGGCCAAAAAAACTTAAATACACAAAAATACTTGTTCCATGATGGGGGCACGAAAGAAAACGAAAAAAATGAAAGAATGGAAAAAAAAATTCAGCTAGTAATAAGAGATCGGGTCATCATAGTCATCTGTTCAAAAGGATATGCATATCTAATATTGAAAATTATGCCAACAACATACACTAATTGCCCAGAAACCAACTCAGTCTGAAAAAGCCTACCAACTGTTTATATCTCAATCAACTATTGGTCAGAAGGTGTTGTTTCATATAAAGTAGGGTTGTAATAACTTGATTTCGGACACTTCTAGTTCACCTATCAGGAACCATGTACAGGTGAGGCGACTGTTGTAAGCTTTACAACTTTCAACTGAAATGTTGCTAAATGTGCAGCACACAGGAGCGACAATGGTTATGGCACTGTCGGCAATAGATATGTAGTTAAAGTAGCATGCTATTGTGCAATTGTGGCATGTAAATTTAATGGAACATTCACAGATGGATCTCAAGAGAACAGTCTATTCAATGCCGATGATACTTGGAAAAATGTAAAAGCCATGCAGGAAAATGTGTCTGAAGCAGAACAGCAGAGTTGGATCAGAGCAGGATGTGGTAAAGATGTGAATGACATTTGGGTTTCAGTAGATGGAAACCAATGTTATCAGACAACCTATTATGCCAAATGACAAAACATTTCCATGGAACTACATATCTAGGTAGAGACGCATTGGTGAGGTCCTTGAAACAAAACTGGTTTAATACTAGATTTAGAGCCCATGCAGAAGAATTATGTCACAGATGTGTAACATATCAACAAATGAATGTTGGGAAACAAACACCAGTTACAGTGAGCCACATAGGAAGGTCAGGAGGTCCTTTCAACAGAATGCAGTTGTATTTTATTGAGATGCCTGTTTGTAACAGGCTGAGATATGTCCTGTTATAGTGTGCATTTTCTCTTGAGGGGTGGAGGCATACCAAACAAGGAAAAATGACAGCCTTACTGTAGACAAATTACAGTTTAGAGAGTTAGTTCCAAGGTACAGTGTGCCTGTTTCTTTGGAGTCTGATTGAGAAACTCACTTTAACAGTGAGATTATTAAAATGTTGTGTGCAACATTGCAAATTGAACAAAAGCTATACTACAGTTATTGAGCTGAAGCATCTGGAATTGTTGAGCAGAACAACACAACCATCAAATCCAGATTGGCAAACATTTGTGCTCCAACTTCACTGAAATGGCCTGATGCTTTACTATTAGCATTGCTGAGTATGCAAAGTAAGTACCCTGATAGAAAGACTTGTTTATCCCCACATGAGATACTCATGTGGTGAGCAGTGAGATTACCTGCTGTTCTGCAAATGCACTTGGGAACATAACAGATGACATGGTACTCAATTATTGCAAAGGTCAAGCGGATGTGAAACATTCTGTCTCTTGACGGGTGAAGCTGCCACTGTAAATCCACATCAAGAGCAGTGCCATGACCTTAGCCCAGGAGACTGAATCTTGGTGAAGAAGCATGCATGAAAATCCTGTGTGGATCCAAGGTGGGAAGGCCTCTACCAAATCATTCTGCTCACGAATACAGCTGTCAAATATGCTGGTGAGCCAAATTGGGTGCATGCGTCTCATACCCAGAGAACAAGAGTTCCTTATGAGTCATAGTGTTTTATGAGCCTGTACTGAGAACACTGATTAATGTACCACAGCAAGTTGTAAAGACTCAAAAAGAGAAAAGAAGAGCTTGTGTTCAGAGACAAGAAAAAAAAGGGTGAAGATCCTCAAACAAGTGAAGAAATCAAATTTACGGATGTCTTACAAAGTGGCATTGGAGCTCTTGATGTAGAAAGTGGGTGTAGAAAGCTGGCTATCTATGCAGTGACCCAATGAAGGGGGGCACTATGCAGATAGTCCAGGGTGAGCCTTGTTGGTTTACATGGGTAAAAATGACAATCTCAAACGTGCCATTGTGTGGTAGTGTGGGCGAGCATTTAGGCATATCAGAGGGTAGTGCTAAGCATTTGTTGAACGCGCAGAGTAAATAAATGAGTCATACACTTAAGAAGCAACTCTAGACCATTTGGTTAGAAAAATAGTTACATTGCTTGTATTATAAGTAAACACCAGAACATTTGCAGAATAATAAATAATGTTGCAGCTCTTAAGACGATTTACAAGTAAGTAACACTTTTGTAGATAAATGTGTTTTTGTGCAGCACAGGTTCCAGAGTATTGTGTCAGCATAGAAGTCCTTACACTCAGTTCTCGAGGGTCCCCTGTAGGTAGGAGGATGCCAGGGGTGCAGGGTTATGGACAAGACCAACAGTGCAGGTTTACTTGCCCACGAGCGTCTGGGGGGCAGTGGTGTTGGTTGTGTCGGGTTCCTGTGCACCAAACACTTGGCAACGAGGGGGCCACCTGGCAAGAGAATACAAGTCCGTGAGCTCCCAACAGGGGCGCTCGGTCGCTGGGTATTCAGAAAGCAGGGGGACACCATTGGAAGTCATGGACCCGGGCTGCTCAGGTGCCGTGGATCTTTAGGCCCATATTTATACTTTTTTAGCGCCATATTATGTAAGTTTGCGCAGTTTTTGCGTCAAAAAGCGGCGCAAATGCAGCACTACAAAAGTATAAATATGGGTCCTAGTGGTGGTGCTCCTGCATCAAGGCCACACGGTTCTTTGGGTGACCTACAGAAGGAAAGAAAGAACAAAGCAACTGAACTACTGAGAATGCCATCCTCTGCAATGCTGATGTCCTTGCCAACAGGCTTTCGGTTCTGCTGTTGGAGTCCTGGTGGACTTCAACAAGTCTTAGTTTTTGCAAGTGGTCCACTACCCCAGGTGTTGCTGCAGCTTGGTTCCAGTGGATCCTTGGGTCCTCTCACTTGGTGAGGAGACAGGACTGACTTCTTGAAGCACGGGGACCTCCTCCTGGATGGCTGCTCTTATGGTGGACCCGGGGGTCAGCAGGCCGGGGAACTGGGCATTGCGATTGGTACCTGCAAGAAGCAGGCAAATGGCTCCTCCACTCCAAAGGAGATGCTGATGGGCTGGTGAAGTGCTGGGAAACCTCTGAGGATTTTGGAGTCCCTAGTGCTGCAGGATGAGCGGTGGTGTTGCGATTGTCAGGATGGCAGCAAGTAAACAGGCAGGGTTTTGTGCCAAAAGATGACCAGGCGTCCGCAGTTGTCGTTCTTCTGGCTCATCGGTGTCCTCTTCTTCTTCTTGTCAGGTAAATATTTCTTCTGGCATTGGGGAGCCACCTAAATACTAAATTAGGGATGTTTTAGGAGAGTGTGGGGTAGTAGCCAATGAGCTACTTACCTTTGGTGGGCCTACACCCCAGTATGCCCACTTCCTGTGGGGAGTGGGCAGATCCCTGTCCTAGAAGGACTATTTCCAACCAAAACCAAGATGGTGGACCTCTTCTTCGATTGTCCACCTCGGGTAGCCCACCTTAGGGGTGTGGTTAGCCCAGTGGTGGTACACACCTACTGACTAGCTAATTTTCCCACCAGTCCTGATTTTAAATGGGCCTCACGGCAGGGGGTGTGGCTACACCAAGGACTGGGGAAGCCAGAGGTATGCATACCAAAGACAGCAGGGTCTTTGAAGACTCCAGCCTTGGTATGCAGATCTGCTGGCCATCCTGCTGAAGTGAGTGGTAACATCCCTCTCCAGAGCAGGACTTGACTCTGACCTCTGAGAGCACGGGCTCTCACTTCCAGGGGGTCAGAAACATGTCTGGTGGTGGCAGACTGGACTAAACTAGCCAGTCAGCACACCAAGAGACTCGTGGGGTTCAGGAGGTGCCTGTCTGATTAAATCCAGATTTATCAGGATGAGGTGTTTGATGCCAAACATGATAGGGTTCAGGGAAGCCATTATGTGACTGGGTCACTCGTGTTGATGAGTGTCCAGCACATACCTTAAAATGGCTTCCCGGTTCACATGCAATGCACAGCAATGGGGGTGACCATCACAGGGCCATAGCCACTCGTGCAGATATTGCCACACAGTAAGTGTCTGCACCCTGCTTTAGGGCTCCTAGGCCTGCCTTAAGGGTGACTTCCATATACTTAGTTGCAGTGAAGGGAGCATATCACACCAAGGGTGTGCCATGTCGTGTTTTCTCCTGGCTTGCACCAAGGAACGCATATTGCAATGGCAGCTGTGGGCTTCTCATTTTTAAAGGGGATCTCTGAGGGTGTTACAATCTGTGGTGCAGCCCTTAGGGTCCCTCTCCTCTACCCAGGCCCTAGGTACCAGGGGTCCACTTGCTAGGGACTTATAGGGGTTGAGGAATGTGGCAGTTGTACACAATGTTACCTGTTTTTGGCACTGGTTTCTGTTAGTTTTCTGAAGTCTTTAACCTCTGATGTCCATTATGGGTGTGAAAATACCTCACAATGTGGGATTTTTGGGAAATTTGGCAAGTCTGTTCTGGAAAAAGAGCACTAGCACTGGGGACCCATTTAGTAGCAACCCAGGGCACCTCAGTCCAAAAACCTCAGAACCGATGGCAAAAAGTGGGGGGTGACCATGTCACAAAGGGGAACTTTCCTACAGTGGATAAACAGAAACTCAAGTTGAAGTGACAGTTGAATCACCTGAAGAACTACAAGCTGATTCAGATAAAGGAACACGTTCTGGGTCAAGATCAACAAAATATGCCCACACTGCTCAATGGCAAAAGACCTACAACTGAAAGAAACTGAAATCAAATGTGTCAGTTGAATCCATACCACCAACTATTGGAGCAGAAACAGAATCAAGTGGCAGATGTGACACAGACAGAGACCAACACATACTCAAAATATCCAAAAGAGCTAGTGTATCTTGTTGAAGATATTCAGCACCTGAATGGACATATTATGTGAGCCAAGTACTAAACTTCCCAATTTCAGATTTGCATGATTGGAGTAAGGAATTGCTTGAACACCCTTGAAATTTCTAAAGAAATTAGGTTGTGACTCAGTTTGTTTAATTATCTGTTTTAACTGAGATTTAAATAAAGTTATTAAAGAAGATAGGAAGAGTACCTAGGCCTGAGGCAGTGGAAGACATGTAGGGATAACATGTTAAAAGAACAGCAGGATTAAGGAAGACTAAATGAAGATTGCTGTAAATAAACCTGCAAGAAACAAACAAAAAGAAAATAAAGAAAATCTGCAAAACTGAGACTTTGCTGTTACATTTATTTTTCGCTTTATACGATTTGACTCTAGAAAAACATATGTGCCTTAACCAGAAATAGATGTAAGATTATTGTGGGTATCTTATTCACACTAATAGTTTTGTTTGCAGTTGCTATATTGCTAATGCGTTTCACACCAGAGACAGAGAAATCTGTGGATACATTTATTAACACAAAATCTAGACCAGCGACTAATGAAGATGAATTGAAGGCTTCTTTTGTAGCTTATATGAAAGAAGATTATGCAACAAATGTTTATTCTAGATTAGTGCAAGAGTATATAAAAGCTATGAAAGTAAAATGACTGCTATGTTTGTAAACACATGTCTTCTTTTGCTGATTAACAAGTAACCTATTGCCACATTCCTCTTTCCTATGCTATATCATGCAGTATTTTGCTTCGTTTAATATACAGACACTTTGAATACTACTTTTCAAACTTTTACAGTGCTCTTTCAAAAGTTCTGCTGATGAAAAACATAAATTTACATCCACAAGCTAATGAGATGGGGACAGCTTAGTATAACTTTAGATCTTTCTTTCCTGTGAATGCTGTTAAAGCTCATGAAAATAACCTAACTTGCTTAATGAAGCAACTAGAAAAAGCATTTATTCTAATGGTGGAGGAGAGAAACACACAGTTTGCACTAAATGTATATAAAAAGATGTCTTGAAGAATGTGTGTGAGAGGAAGATGAGTTTAGAAGGAACATACCTGATTCAAAATCAAAATTAGAGAACAGACAAAACAAAAAAATATGTGTGTTTTAAAGAAGAATTCATGGGAGAAAGACACCAGTAGGGAATACAAACTGTGAACATGTTTTTGAATTGTCAGGAGGAAAATGCAAAATTCTGCAGGAGGATGATCCAACTATGCCTGGAGTATATTTTATCTGTGGAGAGAATGACTATTTTAGATTGCCAACTGACTGGGGAGGAATTTGCTTTTTAGGTTTCCTTTTAAAAAAAAAAATGTTTCATGTACATAGTTTAAATGCATTAACAATGACATCTGCACATAGATATTCATGCTGTGTGAATGAGGGATCGCATTTAGTGGGAGACACATTTGGAACCATGATACCAATAGTGGGAATAGTATTACATGATGAAAAGATAAGAAAGTTTTCAACAGGAGTAGATAAGCTGATGACTAGTATATCTGGAGCTTTGTTAGTTAAAAACACAGATTGAATTAGTAGAGATAAGATCAATGGTACTTCAAAACCGCTATGGTTTAGACATTTTACTTGCAGAAAAAGTCGGAGTCTGCAAGATGCTAAAGATTGAAAACTGTTGCACATACATCCCAGACAAGAGTAAGACGGTTATAGGTTATGCAAAGAACATTCATGACTTGAAGCTTGATTTAGAACCATTAGAAATCACTAGCATAGTACAAAGCTTTACGAAGGGAATCTCTTCAATAGGCAACTGAATAAAAGCAGTAGGAAGAGGAATTCTCACGGCTATCTTAGTTCCTGTACTAATAGTAGTTGTTTGTAATCTAAAAGACAATAAAAATGCTATTAATATAAAAGAGAGGCAGAGGGATGAATAGAATGAAAACATTTTTAGAATTAGTGAGCATTTTTAAAGAATATAATAGACTAAAAGAAAGAGAAAATCTGAAAAAGAAAAGGAATGAGTCAGCAGAAGGTGAGCATGAACACTGAATATATCTGTGGATGTGATTTTGTGATGGTTCCAAACCATCAGATGGGGGGTTGTAAGAACATTTTCTAATTAGCAAAATATGGTGTTCATAATTAAATGTGTAGAAATAACATGAAGGCCTGAAAACAAGAATGAAATACATTTATTTTCCTTTCTCTGCTATCCTAGCAGCTGAAAAGCACAAAGGCAACAGTAATCTGTAGCCTTTCGTCCAGACCACTAGAATTATGTGATTGTGCTGCTGTGGCGATTTTTGCAGAAATTATTGAGTGTACATTTGCCACCTAATCCATCATCCGCTGCATTATCTACAGGTGTTACCAAACAAACAGTTTCTAGATCGAATGGTTCATAAGTTACTAAAATGTGATGACAGGTGTTGCCACACAGTAGAATGACTTTTGGAAATCTTAACTGGTTGCCTCTCTGTTTCTTAGTGCTATATTTAGGTATTAAATGTGGTTCTTATGTAAAGCAACCAATGCCAAGAGAGTGTTACCAATTTTAAAAATGTTGAAATAATGAAGTCATACTATCACAAAATGTGCCGCATTATGCCGCATAATTTGGCTTTTCTTGCTACATAATTTAATCAACCCTGCTGCATAATTTGGTCCTCTCCTGCTGCATAATTCCAGTGGCCGTCTTTAGTTAAAGAATGCTCCATTGAGCATATATTTTACTTGTTTTGTCATAGTTTAAAATGTATACTGAACAACTGTTAAAACTTGTTTAATAGTTTTAACAATGAACCATGCATTATAATATACAGTATAGTTCCTTTAACCTTCACATGTTAATAGGTTCATCTAATCAATAAAATGTTAGTAATATCACGAAATCTGTTTCTTTATGAATAGACTGGATAGAAAAGAGCATATGAGAATGGTAATGTGATTTGCAAATATGCATATCACCTAACCATGAACTTTTACTCTCTTGTTTCTTGAAATGGTGACACCAGTATCCAGTAGATAGTTTAGTTGCAAAGTTAGAACAAAATAAATAAATATGTTTCTTAGCTGCTTTGCTAGAGAGATGATTAGTCGATTGAAGCTGTCCTGTTCTCATGAAGACATTTACATTGATTTGGTGAACAAGTGGTGGAGATGAACAAAAAGATACAAGTTTTAAAATGGTGAGATTATAACGTGTGTTCCTAGGTTAGTGTGAGAATACTTTTCAGAGAGGCTTTTAGCAGAAAAGCTTGGACTCATTCAGCAGCAATTCCCTCCTCCATTATGATACTCTGATTTCTCACAGATGCCCTATGAGAAGCTACTTTGACTCACTTTGAGCTGCTTTATTTTTTACACTAAGCTTCAAATTCGAGATTTGCTGTAAACTGTTTTGAGTTTCTAAATGCTTTCACATTTTTGATTTATCAAATCAATATGTGTTCCTTTAGCAGATTGATTCAATTTTTTTAAAATAAAACCATCCTTTAGATTAGACTAGGAAATTGAATTGTATGGAACCTGCTTTGTGCTTTGGTCTGTTTAAATTTGAAGTATAAATCTTTGATATATGATTTCTGATCTTGTCAATAAAAATGAGAGCTAAGAAAATTGAAAATAAATATCGTTAACCTTCATTCAAACTCTCATCATTGGCTCTTAAAAGAAATGTCATCCATATACTGAAAACTGTTGAATGTTTTGATTGCAGCTTCAACTTGTCTCTCACTAGACCTTCCAGGTTCATTGCCTGGGTTCCTGTAGTAAAGCAGAAAAACTCTTAATTATTTAATTCTGGCATTTTCCATTCTAATAGCCTTGACCAACTAATAACAAAATCAATAATTGTCTGATGCACTTCCGAAATATGACAAATATGACAAATACATCAAAAACACTGTAATTGAATGACCAACTGAACCGAGAATCAGCAACGCAAAACAAAAGATCTCACATGCAGTATCACAATTTATGTCTCAACCTAAATCTGCATAGTCACCTACAAATGTCACAATGCATCATTCACACATCACTACCCTTTCAATCACCTCAATCATTTGATTTATTGATGCTCACATTCCTTTGCTCAGGAAGAATACTGGAGGAACAGGACATAGCAACTAATCTAATTTGGACTCTTCAGAATATAGCGAAAATCCAGTTCAGGTACAATTGTTTCAATAGTGATTTCTTATCTTATCTCTGAGAACCATCCTCTGCTGCCAAAAACTGTACACATGTGGGTCCCCTGGCAATATGCATGACAGTAACACACCCAAACAATTGGTGGACTGAGAACTGTGTTAACCTCAAAATCAATGAGGCAATGTGTCCCTAGAAACAAGATTCAAAACAGCAATTCAAAATACAGTCAGTTAATGGCAGACTCAAAAAGGGAGTTTGAGATTAGAAATTAGAAAACCATGAAGATTTATTACAAAATCTAAAGCTACAATACACAAATATTAAGGTGCAGTTGCAGCAATAATGTCATAAAAGTACACAGAGGTCATTTTCCATGAAGGCTATCCAATACAGAATAATATATTAATGGCCAAAAACTTGAGAAATGCTGTGCAGCAAAATCAGTATGAAATAATCATACTTATAGTTATACTCATCTCAAGAAACTTTAACTAATTGCCCAAAGTTACTTTCCAGCATGAGTTATAGTTTCTTCAGACAAGTATAACTATAAGTATAATTATAACTGCTGAATTTCCATGGTTTTGTATAGGTAAAACATCAGCCTAACAATGACATCCCTGTAACTTTTGTTTTCTTCAGTGAATTTCTATGTTTTTTTAACACGCATGTTAATATTTCTCTCAAGTTGCAACCAGCCGGTCAGGGCCCAGCTTTTCCCCTGGATTCAAGGAGGATCCGCAGGAGGTTTCGAGGAGGATTTGAGGATTAGTTGAATAAAATGGCCAATGTTTGCACATGAGGGGTACGAAAGGGATCCCTCCATGTGTCCTGTGGGGTCAGGATACTTATATCCTGACCCCTTATATGTATTTATACTGTTTTTTTCCTACCCCACAGGCAATGTGGGAAACAAAATGGTGGCCGCAACTTTTCTGTCAGGTTGTGGCCAGCCAATCAGGGCCTTGCTTTTCCTCTGAATTCACGGTTGATCCAAGGAGGATCTGCGTCCCTATATATGCAAATTTGTTTCATTTAATAACAAGAAATCTACTGAACAGATTTACACCATATAACAAAAGGTTTTCAGCCCAATTTGGTATAAATTGTCTAGTAGCTCAGGCTGTAGTCATGGTCAAAATCCCTATGAAAATTAACATGGGAAAAAGAGTTTCTGGACCCCCCTTTTTCTCAGGCCCCGCTTGGGGGATCACCCTGAAACGTTTCAAACAGCAGCTGAAGTGAGCGTCAAACTTTTCAGGAAATATTTGTGAAGATTCATCAACCGGCACCAAAAATATAGGTTGTAGGAAAGTGCCCTCTTTCTGGCATAGTTACCCCCACTTGTTGCCTGTTGTCAATATGTTTTGACTGTGTTCACTGGGATCCTGCTGACCAGGACCCTAGTGACTATGCGCTCTACCTTTAAACTTGGTTGCTTGAACCACACACATGCATTAGGCATACTGGTGCTCCCATATAAGCCCCTAGTACATGGCACCCAGGTACCCAAAGTATTGGGGTACCAATGGTCCACCATGGGCTGCAGCATACATTATGCCACCCATGGGGAACCCATGCAAAGTGTATTTGCAGGCCTGCCATTGCAGCCTGCGTTAAAAGGGTGCATGCACCGTTTTCACTACAGGTCACTGCACTGTCACTGTAAGTCACCCCTATGGTACGCCCTCCTAGCTCAGAGGGCAGGGTGCAGGTACCTGTGTGTGAAGGCACCCCTTCATGAGAAAAGGTGCCCCCACGAACTCCAGCTCCATTTTCATGGACTTCAAGAGTGCAAGGACACCATTTTACGTGTGCATTGGAAATAGGTCACTACCTATGTCCGGCTACATAATAGTAACTTCGAACCTAGGCATGTTTGGTATCAAACATGTCACAATCATACCACAACACGGCTGCCAGTATTGTAAGTATGATTCCATGCACTCTGGGGGCTCCTTAGAGGACCCCAGCATTGCTCCTGCCAGCCTTTTGGAGTTTTCCGGGCAGCCCAAGCTGCTGCCGTCCCTCGGACAGGTTTCTGCCCTCCTGCTGCTTGATCAGCTCAAGCCCAGGAAGGCAGAAAAAAAGATTTCCTTTGGGAGGGGGGGAAACAATCTCTCCCTTTGGAAACAGGTGTTTCATGGCTTAGGAGGGGTAGTCTCCTCAAGCCACTGGTATGATTTGAAGAGCCCTCTCCTGATAGGTGGTCACCTGGCTAGGTGACCAATTCCCCTTCCAGGGCTAATCAGGGTCTCCCTCTTGGGTGGGGTATCAGATTCAGCTTGTAAGAGTGCAGCAGGACTCCTCTGCAACCTCTACTTTAATTTCTGGCCACCTGAACTGCGACTGGACCCTCCAGGAACCGACAATCTGCATCCACAATGAAGACTCTGCTTGTAACATTGTTTCCACGGCTCCTTCCAGCTTCTGCAACATTTCCTCGGCTGTACCTCCTCTGAGGGTGACAAGCCTTCAATCAGCACGAGAAGGAAGAAGGAATCTGCCTTGGAGTGAAGGAGTCACTCTCCTGCATCTGCAGGCACCAACTGCAAAGACGACCAGCTGCATGGATCCTGCATCATGGGTGGTGGTCTGGAGTGGTCCCCTTGTTCCTCTCTGACAGCTGTCCAACTTTGGTGAAGGTAAGCCCTTGCCTTCCCATGCAGGACAGTACCCTGGGAACCAAGTCTCTTACAGCTACCAAGGCTTGTTGGCATCTTCTCCAAGGGCTCTTCAGGATCCGTGTAGCCCCAGACCGCAGCACTCTTCCCTATGAAGCACAACCCTCTGCGTGCTTCTCCTGTGGCATGGTACCATTCTTCAGTAGTGCTGCGTTGGCTCCTCCGACTCCTGGGTCCTCTTCCAGTGGGTCTTCTGGGAGGGCTGCCTTTTCTTCTGTTGACTCTCTGACTTGCTGAGGGCCACCTAGGTCTCCCCCGTAGGTCAAGTCCTCCTGGACTTTGCTGGTTCTGGGTAGCTCCACTTTTCATCTACCGCAACTCTTGCCTTTGCAAAGGCTTGTTGGTGGCTTTTCCACACCACAGACAGACTGCAATCTTCCATCTAGCGTGGAACATTGACTGCATCCTCCAGGAACTCTTCACCGACTCCAGGGCTGCATTGCTGACCGTCTTTGTCGTGCAGTTGACCAACCCCTGCAACCAGGGTAGTGCCTCCTGCCACCACCGGGCACTTCTCTGAGCTCTGAACTTGGTCCCCTTCTTTTTCAGGTCTTCCTTCTTCAGGATCCACCACTGGTTTCTTGCAATCATGTGTGGGTGTTGCATTATCCTTATTTTCAAACCTTTTTGTGGTTTGGGGAAAGTCCAGTAACTTACTCTTTCTTCCTGGTCGCTGGGGGGACACTGTGGTACTTACCTTTTGGGGTTCCTAGTTCCTCCAGCTCCCCTCTACAGATTCCACTTACTTGGGTGAAGGTCCTGCTTTCGCATTCCATTTTTTTGGTTTTTAGTGTGGGCTTCTTCTAGGGTCACTATTGTCTATTGCTATTGCACTTATTTCTATTGCTTTTTATGCCTATTTCTGATTTACTAATGTACGTACTTAGGGGCGTATTTAAGAGCCCCCAGTGCCACCGCACTATGGTGCAAGGGTGGTTGCGCTGGTGTGAGGCAGCAAATTTAGCACTGGCGCAGGGGGAAACACTGGAGTGCGCCATGTTATTGTAAATACAGTGCATCCCTGCGTTTTCAAAATAAATGATGTGCGTGATGCTGCCTGTAGGAAGTTGGCTCTGATACTATTTCAAAGTAAGAAATAGTGTGCACAGAGTCCAAGGGTTCCCCTTAGAGGTAAGATAGTTAAAAAAGAGATAATTCTAATGCTCTATTTTGTGGTAGTTTGGTCGAACAGTAGGCTTATCAGAGGGTAGTGTTAAGCATTTGTTGTACACACATAGGCAATAAATGAGGAACACACACTCAAAGACAAATTCCAAGCCAATAGGTTTTTATATAGAAAAATATATTTTCTTAGTTTATTTTAAGAACCACAGGTTCAAGATTTACAAACAATACTTTAAATGAAAGGTATTACACTCAGGTATTCTAGGAATTTTGAATAATCACAATAGCATGTACAGTTTTGACAAAAATGGCATTAAGCTATTTTAAAAGTGGACACAGTGCAAAAATCAACAGTTCCTGGGGGAGGTAAGTAAATGTTAAGTTCACAGGTAAGTAAAACACTTACAGGGTTCAAAGTTGGGTCCAAGGTAGCCCACCATTGGGGGTTCAAGGCAACCCCAAAGTTACCACACCAGCAGCTCAGGGCCGGTCAGGTGCAGAGGTCAAAGTGGTGCCCAAAACACATATGCTTCAATGGAAATAGGGGTGCCCTGGTTCCAGTCTGCCAGCAGGTAAGTACCCACGTCTTCGGAGGGCAGACCAGGGGGTTTTTGTAGGGCACCGGGGGGGACACAAGCAGGCACAGAAAGTACACTCTCAGCGGCACAGGGGCGGCCGGGTGCAGAGTGCAAATATGCGTCAGGTTTCTAATAGGAATCAATAGGGAGACCCGGGGGTCTCTTCAACGATGCAGGCAGGCACAGGGGGGGCTCCTCAGGGTAGCCACCACCTGGGCTAGGTAGAGGGTCGCCTGGGGGTCGCTCCTCCACTGGAGTTTGGTTCCTTCAGGTCCTGGGGGCTGCGGGTGCAGTGCTGGTTCCAGGCGTCGGGTTCCTTGAAGCAGGCAGTCGCAGTCAGGGGGAGCCTCTGGATTTCCTCTGCAGGCGTCGCTGTGGGGGCTCAGGGGGGTCAACTCTGGCTACTCACAGGCTCGCAGTCACGGGGGAGTCCTCCCTGTAGTGTTAGTTTTCTGCAGATCGAGCCTGGGGCATCGGGTGCAGAGTGGAAAGTCTCACGCTTCCTGCGGGAAACGTGTGGTCTTTAAAAGTTGCTTCTTTGTTTTAAAAAGTTGCAGTTTCTTGAACAGGGCTGCTGTTCTCGGGAGCTTCTTGGTCCTTTAGATGCAGGGTAGTCCTCTGAGGCTTCAGAGGTCGCTGGACCCTGTTGGATGCGTCACTGTTTCAGTTTTCTTTGAAGTAGGGAGACATGCCGGTGGGGCTGGGGCCAAATCAGTTGTCGTCTCCTTCTTCACTGCAGGGCTTCAGGTCAGCAGTCCTTCTTCTTCTTTAGGTTGCAGGAATCTATCTTCCTCGGTTCTGGGAGCCCCTAAATACTCAATTTAGGGGTGTGTTTAGGTCTGGGAGGGCAGTAGCCAATGGCTACTGGCCCTGAGGGTGGCTACACCCTCTTTGTGCCTCCTCCCTGTGGGGAGGGGGGCACATCCCTAATCCTATTGGGGGAATCCTCCTTCTACAAGATGGAGGATTTCTGAAAGTAAGAGTCACCTCAGCTCAGGACACCTTAGGGGTTGTCCTGACTGGGGGGTGACTCCTCCTTGTTTTTCTCATTATCTCCTCCAGCCTTGCTGCCAAAAGTGGGGGCAGTGGCCGGAGGGGCAGGCATCTCCACTAGCTAGGATGCCCTGTGGTGCTGTAACAAAGGGGGTGAGCCTTTGAGTCTCACCGCCAGGTGTTACAGTTCCTGCAGGGAGAGGTGAAAAGCACCTCTACCCAGTACAGGCTTTGTTCCTGGCCACAGAGTGACAAAGGCACTCTCCCCATGTGGCCAGCAACATGTCTGGTGTGTGGCAGGCTGGCAAAAACTAGTCAGCCCACACTGGAAGTCGGGTATGTTTTCAGGGGGCATCTCTAAGATGTCCTCTGGGTGCATTTTTACAATAAAGTGCACACTGGCATCAGTGTGCATTTATTGTGCTGAGAAGTGTGATACCAAACTTCCCAGTTTTCAGTGTAGCCATTATGGAACTGTGGAGTTCGTGTTTGACAGACTCCCAGACCATATACCCTTATGGCTACCCTGCACTTACAATGTCTAAGGTTTTGCTTAGACACTGTAGGGGCATAGTGCTCATGCACATATGCCCTCACCTGTGATGTAGTGCATCCTGCCTTAGGGCTGTAAGGCCTGCTAGAGGGGTGACTTACCTATGCCACAGGCAATGTGAGGTTGGCATGGCACTCTGAGGGGAGTGCCATGTCGACTTAGTCATTTTCTCCCCACCAGCACACACAAGCTGGTAAGCAGTGTGTATGTGTTGAGTGAGGGGTCCCTAGGGTGGCATAAGACATGCAGCAGCCCTTAGAGACCTTCCCTAGCATCAGGGCCCTTGGTACCAGGGGTACCAGTTACAAGGGACTTACCTGGGTGCCAGGATTGTGCCAATTGTGAAGACAAGGTACAGTTTAGGGAAAGAACACTGGTTAGCAGGGTCCCAGCACACTTTCAAATCATAACATGGCATCAGCAAAGGCAAAAAGTCAGGGGGTAACCATGCCAAGGAGGCATTTCCTTACACTGCCCATTTGGCGCAGCGACGAGCACCGTTATTTTCACTTGAATCTGGCCCTAAGTGTGTTTACGTACCTCCTATTAGAGAATTGCCTATCTAGTACTTTTTGGTATTTGTGTCACTAAAATAAAGTACCTTTATTTTTGTAACACTGTGTGGTTATTTCATGTGCTGTGTGACTACAGTGGTATTGCATTTGCTTTGCATTTCTCCTAGATAAGCCTTGGCTGCTCATCCACAGCTACCTCAAGAGAGCTTGTCTTTTAGACAGTGCCTACACTTCACTAATAGGAGAACCCTGGACCTGGTATAACGTGTAAGTACCATAGATACCCACCGCCATCTTCCTACATAGGCAACTAAAAAAAATGCTTTTCCAATGGAAACTAGATCCTAACTATAACTAGTTAGGTTCTGAATTTACTTGCACTAAGCCATAGAAATTCAGCAATTATAGTTAGAGTTGGTGGTCCCCGGAGCACGGAGGTGGTCTGCAAGGCCCCCCTATTACAAAGATTCAGTGCCAGGGAGGTAGTGGTCCCTGGGTGGTCTGGGAGGCCCCCCTATGACTAATATTTAGCTCTGGGGAGGTGGTGGCCCCCGAGGCTCAATGAGTCTAAGGAGGGGGGCCCTGTGTACCCTATCCTTTTTTTAAACAATACCCCTGGGACCTGACCCACCCGGGGGCTTTTTCCAAAACAAGCGCACGAGCCCGCACTTGGGTTTTTTTCTTCATTTTTGCTGCAAATTCATGAATTTCCCAATGTTGTAGCAAACCTTTTTTTTTAAAAAACATGCTTTTTTTCCCCTGCTGGGGTCCCTCTGGAACCCAGGAACAAGTCTTGCTGGTCTGGGTACTTCTACCCAGCACCTTTTTCTTTTTTTTGTACTTGTTTTGCTGACTCGGCTGAAGCTGAGTCCCAAGGTGGCTGCCAACACTTCCTGGTTGATGTGTTGACAACCAATAAGAGCTCTGTATTTCCCTGCACAAGCTCATTATTATTCACAAAGTCATCGGGGAGGATCAGCTGGAGATATACAATACAAAACTACTTAACAGATTTACACCAAATAACAAAAAATATAGGTGGTCATTATGACATTGGCAGTGACTGTTAAAGTGGCAGTAATACCGCAAATAGGCTGGTGGTAATTACCACCAAATTAAGACCACGGCGGTGATAACTCCCATAGACAGCCATTGTACCACACCTTCCGCCAGGGCGTTAACACCACGGACCACGGCGGTAGCTGTCAACAGCCAGGCGGAAGACAAGGTACCTCCCACCATATTATGACACTGCAAACCGCCACGATTTCCGGTATCAAAAGCTTGTCGGAAACACATCACAGAAGACCAACGGCTTACCAACAGAGACACAGAGAAAATCGCCGCCGCCATGGAACCGGAACTGCAGGTCTTCCTGATGTTCTTCTACGCCATGATCCACCTGGCACACCAACGCCGACGAAGATGACAATGGTGAGTACAGCTGCCTAGCACACAAGGGAGGGAGTGACGAAAAGGAGAATGATACACACACACACCATACACACAACCAGCTGCAGACGTAAACCAATGGCAAGGACACATGGCATAATAATGCAAGGACTACAGGTCGGCAGTACTGAAATTGTAATAGCAAGTCAACAGCCACCATCTGAACCAATTTTAGAACAAAGATACATGTACAATTGTCCAGAAAGGGCCAATGCTCAGTCCAAAGTACATAAGGTCCACATGCCCACAGGGCACAGTCCATGTCCCAACTTGACCCTGACTAACTCCGCACAAAACTGTGCAGGGGACACATCTCAGAAGTGGACAGGCACCTCAGGGGAGTGGGGGGCACCTTAGCAGAAGTTGGGAACTTGCCCACTGCTCCTGGCGGGGGCTTCATGCCCATTTACCAATGCTGAGGAGTGCAAGGTCACAGTCTCTGAGGTGGGGAACTTGCCCACTGCTTCTGGGGGGCTCCATGCCCATTTCCCAATGCTGGGGAGTGCAAGGTCACAGTCTCTGAGGTGGGGAACTTGCCCACTGCTTCTGGTGGGGGCTACATGCCCATTTCCCAATGCTGGGTAGTGTAAGGTCATAGTCTCTGAGGTGGAGAACATACCCACTGCTTCTGGAGGGGGCTCCTTGTACAACAGTCCCTTAAGAGTGGCCTACATGCCCTCTGCTAGAGGTGAGGGCTGCATTGTCTCTGCTGGGGGAGGTGTCTCCTGGGCAGCTTCTGCTGGAGGTAAGGGCTGCATTGTCTCTGCGGGGGGAGGTGTCTCCTGGGCAGCTTCTGCTGGAGGCGAGGGGTGCATTGTCTCTACTGGAGGAGGTGTCTCCTGGGCAGCCTCTACTGGAGGTGAGGGCTGCTGTGTCCCAGCTGGAGGTGAGGGCTTCTTGCCTGTCATTGGTGGTTGAGTGGGGCCCTCTTCTGTCATTGGTGGTTGAGTGGGAACCTTTTCTGTCATTGGTGTTGAGTGGGAACCTCTTCTGTCATTGGTGGTTGAGTGGGATCCTCTTCTGTCTTTGGTGGTTGAGTGGGAACCACTTCTGTCATTGGTGGTTGAGTGGGAACCTTACCCCTCCTGGCTGGTGGAGTGGGATCCTTCCCTTTCCTGGATGATGGAGTGGGATCCTTCCCTTTACTGGCTGGTGGAGTGGGATCCTTACCTTTCCTGGCTGGTGGAGTGGGATCCTTCACTGTCTTGCCTCCACGACTAGGAGGTGCCTCCACTGTCCCCGTGGACTGTTTGATTGAGGTGCTGGGCTAGGTCGTTGGGACCCTGCTCTTAACGGCAGGATGAGGGGGAGGGGGTTGGAAGAAGTCAAGTTGGGCAAGTAAAAGCTTCTTAGGGACGATGGGTCGGGATGAGGGAGGAGGCATGGGAGTGGAGATTGAGGGAGTGGTTGTTGGAGGAGTACATCTGCTGGACTTGGGTGCAGGTGGATGGGCAGTGTGCTGATGTGTGGTGGATGGCTGTTGGGTGTCTGAGTTCCTGCCTTTGTGTCCTTTAGGAGGGGGGACAGACATGGTGGGAGAGGACACAGGGGATGCGTGGATGGATGTTGTGGAGGTGCCTGCTAGTGAGGTGTGTGTGCTGCTTGGTGTGGTGATCCTGGTGGTGGCTGTTTGAGCAGTGCATGCAGGTGTGAGTGTGGACGTGACTATGAGGGAGGTGGAGGAGGCGGGGGAGACAGGGAAGGCAGTGGATGTGGATGTGTGTGCAACTGTCTGTTGTTTGTGTGAGTGCTTGTGGACTGAAGTGTGATGCCTGTGTTTGACTGTGACACTCTTATGTGATGTCTTGTGTGCATTCTCATCGGTATGTGTACATGGGGTGAGTTGGGGTTGAGGAGACTGGGACTGGGAAGTGGTAGTTGGAGGGGGGAAAGGTAGGAACAGGGAAAACGTCTGTCATCAGAGAGGAGGCCAGAGCCTGAATCGATCTCTGTTGGGCCGCCAATCTACTGTGGATGCCCGCCAGGAATGCATAGCATTGCTGCATCTGGGATGCCAGCCCCTGGATGGGATTCACAATGGTTGACTGCCCTACAGAGATGGAGCTCAGGAGGTCAATAGCCTCCTCACTCAGGGCAGCAGGGCTCACTGGGCCTGAGGTGCCTGGGGCGAAGGAAATGCCCACCCTCCTGGGTGAGCGGGCACGGGCAACTCACTGAGGGGCTACTGGGAGGGCGTTGCTGGTATGGGGGTGGTGGCTGTATCTGCAGCTGGGGTGGTCACAGAGGTGTCCACCACCACCAGGGAGCTTCCATTGGAGGAGGAATCAGGGTCTGTGTTGTCACCTCCTGTCTCTGCCGTGGGGCTCCCCTCGCCCTCCGTCCCACTGGTTCCATCGGCGTTGGTGGACTCTGCCTCTTAGGTCCTGTGGGATGCAGCTCCCTGTGTCGCCGGTCCCCTTGCTCCTCTGCCAGATGATTCTCATGCACACATGGACAGGATGACAGAAGGAGAAAGGGCGGAGGGAGAGAAAGGGAGCACTGGGTCAATTACAGCACCTACACCACAGTTGGCATACACAGCACTGTCATACACAGGGATCAGGATTGAGCACTATGCATTGCACTGGCATTGAATTGGCTAGATGCCCCTGCAAGATGAGGGATAAACACCGCCAACTGCACCCCTCCTGGGACCCACAAAGCCCTGACTGACATGGAATTCAAGTGAGCTTGGTTACCTTCATTTGCCATACACCCATTACCCTTGGGCTGGATCACGATGCAATGTCTGGCCTGGCATTAAGGGGCACTCACTAACTCACATCCACCACCTGGATCCCACGCCACCTACTAATTATTGTAGTAATGCCCACTGTACTCACCCACTTGTGGCTGCTGTGATGCCCTCAAGCACCCATCCATCTCTGGGTAGGCCACCACCAGTATGCGGGTTATCAGGGGGGGTCAGGTTCCAACGTGAACCCCTTCCTTGTTTGGAGGCCATCCCCAGCTGGGCCTCCATGGTCTTCCGTGCCCAGCGTCTCAGGTCCTCCTACTGTTTCCTGCAGTGGGTGCTCCACCTGCTGTAGACCCCAGGGTTCTGCACATCCCTGGGGATGGCACGCCACAATCCCTTCTTTTGATGGGCGCTGACCTGCAGAGGTAATACAGACAGGAGGACAGCATTATACATACAATCCAACCTGTCACACAAACGGCCCACAAATCCCGTTTCCAAATCCATTGGCACACATCAACCAGCGCACACCAGGTACACTACCACCAGACATACCACCCCACATATGACACAATGCCTGCACACACATCTCCATGCAACCATCCCACATGCATCATGCCCAAGGTGTACTCACCTGATGGTCTGGAGGCCCATACAGCTGTCCATACTGGGAGAGGACCCTATTCACCAAGCGCTCCAACTCCACCAAAGTGAAGGCAGGGGCCCTTTTCCTGGTCACACGGGCCATGGTAGGTTCCAGACACAGGTCACAGCAGCACACGCAGTGTAGGTGTTGTCCTGTGGAAAGCCAGGACTCAAGGGCCAGATGTAGGAAATTCCGGCTTTGCGACTCACAAATTGCGAGTCGCAAAGCCGGATGCAGGATGGTGTCCCTGACACCATCTGCGAGTCGCAAGCGGGTCGCAAAGGCCCACCTCATAAATATTAATGAGGTGGGTCGCAATTTGCGACCCCCTTGCGAGTCGCAGCACTCACAGGGATGGTGGCCTGCTGGAGACAGCAGACCATCATGTCTGTGACTGCTTTTAAATAAAGCAGTTTTTTTTTTGTAATGCAGCCCATTTTCCTTAAACGAAAACGAGATGCATTACAAACGAAAAAATGAAACGTGTCAGTTTCATTTTTTCAGGGCCATTCACAAAGGGGAAGGGGTCCTATGGGGACCCCTTCCCTTTTGCGAATGGGTTACGACCAGTGTGACACTGGTGGTAACTGCGAATTGCTTTGCGACCGCGTTCGCGGTCACAAAGTAATTCTGCACCGTGATGCGACTCGGAAATAGGAAGAGGAACACCCCTTCCTATTTGCGACTTGCATTCCCATTTTGTGAGTCGGTAACCAGGTTACCGACTCGCAAAATGGGAATGGGCATCGCGATGTGGCTTTTGTGCCTCACAAACAGCGATTTTTGCTGTTTGCGAGGCGCAAAAGCTTTGCTACATCTGGCCCCAAGTGAGGTTATAGAAAGAAAATGGCAGTCATGTCCGTGGTGGTGTACACCGTTACCGCTGACGCTGATCCCCATTGGCCAATGTACTCCGTAGAGCCACATATTAGCCAATGAGGAATTGCACGGCGGTGCAAGACCGCCTTCTGCCATGACGACCAACGTCGGCGGAGTTACCTCACTTTCACCTGTCCCTAGATAAAGGACAGGCGGTCGCCATTTCATGGTGGTGGACTACATACAGATCTTCCATAACTGTGTCATTGCTGAAAATTGCACATACATTGCCATTCCCACTGTCCCATCACATTAATGCTGTATGCACACTGAGGTGGTGGTTCCATTGTTCAAATTGTGACAGCCTACTGACTCGTGTGCCCCTTAGCCACCTACTACTGCGGATGAATAGGAGGAGGAGACAAAACCCTGTGTACAGAACTCTTGTGGACTTGGCTACACTGGAGGACAGGCACATTATACTCACCTATAGAATGGACAGGGCCACGATCACAGAGATGTGTGCCCAATCGGAGCCTGACCTGATATCAGCTATCTGTCGTCCCACTGGGATCCCCCCTCTTGTGCAGGTTCTATCAGTGCTCCATTTCCTGGCAACTGGTTTTTTCCAAGTGACAGTGGGCTTGGCAGCAGGAATGTCATAGCCAATGTTCTCAATCGTGCTGGCAAGGGTATTGTCTGCCTTGCTGAAACATATCTGCAGCTACATTTCTTTCCCCCAGGTGGAAGATTTGGCACTGTGAAAGCGGGATTTTATGCAATGGGACATATATCCAATATTATTGGGGCGATTGACAGTTCACATATTGCATTTGTCCCTCCCCCGCTAGAATGAACAGGTCTTCAGGAATCAGAAGAGTTTCCACTCACTGAATGTGCAAATGGTGTGCCTGGCTCCCAAGTCACTGCCAAGTATCCTGAGTCCGTGCATGACGCCTTCTTTCTGAGGAATACCAGCATCCCAAATGTGATGGCCCTACTACAGAGGCACAGGGTGTGGCTAATAGGTGAGCCAGAGTTCCCATCCACTGTATGTCAGTGGATGCCTTCAAGTGTTATCCCCATAGCATTGTGTAAGGCTAACGTTTGTCCCTCAATACTTGCAGGTGACTCTGGCTACCCAAATCTATTGTGGCTCCTGGCCCCTGTGAGGAATGCCAGGACAGAGGCTGAGAATCATTATAATGATGCACATGGGCGAACCAGGAGAATAATCGAGGGGACCTTCAACCTCCTGAAGGCCAGTTTCAGATGCCTGTGCTACTCACCCGAGAAGGTCTGCTAGATAGTAGTGGCATACTGCATGTTGCACAACCTGTCCTCAGCCGACATATGCCTTTTCTGCAGGAGGAGGGGACTGGAGATGACCCTGCAGCAGCACTGGACCATGAGGACAGTGAGGATGAGGAGGCAGAGGATGAGGATGAGGACAACAAAACATCAGTTATACGACAATACTTCCAATGACACAGAGGTGAGACAATGGAACTGACCATTACTTTGACTATTGATGTTTTCTGTGTGGCTGTAGCATGAAGGCATTCAATTCCTTTGCATCTCAACTTACTGTCACCTAGGGCTTGTCCTTTTACAGATGTTGGTGATATAACAACAGTGTCCTGATGTGTTTACTGCAGACAGCTACAGGTAATTATTTGTATGCTATCATAGTGTTCAGATCATTTGCACTAAATGTGACTGTTCCCATAAATGCACATTTTCAAAACATAAAACCGTGTCACTCAAGTTGTGTTCAAGTGTGTTTATCGTAGTACAAATAATTGACTGAAAAGTGCAATGGAATGGGGTGATGGTAGAGGAAAGTCCAGGGTATTGTTCCAGTCTGTTTGTAGCACAGGTCCAGTGTCCAAGGGGCCATAGGAAGGGGAGCAAAGGCAGTTCAAAGTGGACAAGGTGACAGGGTGGGACACAAGGGGGACAAGCAGGAGAGTCTCATTTCCTGGCAGTGGTCTTGGTCCTGGCAAGTGTCTCTGGCTTCTGTCTGGGTCGCAGGGAACATTTGAGGGATGGTTCACCTTCTGCAGGGGGGCTCGTGGCCTGTGGGTCCTGCGGTGGGGCTTCCCGCCCACAGCGGAAGTGGAGGGCTGGTCAATAGACTGGCTAGTGGTAGGGTCCAGCACACAAAGTGTGTGGGGGATGTCAAGGATAGGACTCTTGTAGCCTATTTAGGATGAGAGTATGCCAGTTAGGCGATCGCCTTCATACGCATGAAAGTTAGGTATATGAGGGAGTTCCCTTTACGGACTAGGTGGTCTCACACTCATTATAGTGTCATGCTTCATCATATGACCACCTAGCTCCACCCAGGTAAGATGATACTACCTGGGCGGACTCAACCTCGTTGTTAAATTAACTCTGAGGGAATGCTGACATTTTATCTTCCTGGATAAATCAAGGGATCCAGTTGAAAGGTGATAATAAAATTACCTTACAAAGGCTACAAGAGACCTGTCCTTGACATCCCCCACACACTTTGGCCTTCATTACAACCCTGGCAGTTGGTTTTAAAGCAGCGGTAATACCGCCAACAGGCCGGCGGTAAAAAAAAAATGGGATCACGACCACGGCGGAAACCGCCAACACAGACAGACACTTTAACTCAACGACCGCCAGGGCGGTAGCAACAAACACTGCGGCGGTCACCGCCAACAGACAGGCGGAAGACAATGTAGTGCCCACGCTATTACAGGGCACCAATCCGCCAGCTTTTCCAGGGCGGTACCAAAAACATCAAAAGCACGGTGGAAACATTACTCTGAAGGGGAACCACTCACCTTTCGACATTCAACGACGAACCAGGACGCCATGGAGCCCGAACTGCAGGTCCCCCCCATGCTGGTGTATCTGCTAATACACCAGGAATTTCAAAGAATGCGGGGTGACGACCAGAGTGAGTACTGCACCTAGGGGAGGGCGGGAGGAAAAAGAGAGTGACACAAGCAACACCCCCACCCCCACCCACAACACCATACACACAAACACATGCAGCAACATTACAGTTACACCCAGTAACCCCCTGGAAGAACACCATGACAAAAGGAATTGAGTCAAATCTGTGATATTTAGAAAATGCATAGAAAGTTAACGATTGTAAACAACAGTTTATACAAATATTTACAATATGTACAGATGACCATACACTGTCCATTGCAAATGTCAATGGACCAGTGGCCCAAAAAATCATGGGTGAAGCCCACACTTGACTCCTGCCTCAAAATGGAGAGAACACTGCAGGGGCATCAGGTTGAAAAAACACAGGCACCTCAGGGGGAGGGGGGCACCTCAGCCGGAAAATGCTACTACGCCATTGCTCCAGGAGAGGGCAACATGCCCACAGCGTTGTCCTGGGGAGTGTAAAGCCACGGTACCTCAAGTGGGTGGTTTGCCAACTGCTTGGTCCTGGGGAGTGCAAAGCCACAGTCTCTCAAGTGGGTGGTTTCCCCACTGCTTGGTCCTAGGAGTGCAAAGCCTCAGTCTCTCAAGTGGGTGGTTTGCCCACTGCTTGCTCCTGGGGAGTGCAAAGACACAGTCTCTCAAGTCTCTCAAGTGGGTGGTTTGCCCACTGCTTGCTTCTGGGGAGTGCAAAGCCACAGTCTCCCAAGTCTCTCAAGTGGGTGGTTTGCCAACTGCTTGCTCCTGGGGAGTGCAAAGCCACAGTCTCTCAAGTGGGTGACATGTTCCACTGGTTCTGGAGGGGGCTTGGTGCCCAGTGTTCTTCATCCTGCCAAGGTGGGGCTGAGTGGATGCATCTCTCCACTGGTTCTGTAGGGGGCTTGGTGCCCAGTCTGCTTTATCCTGCCAAGGTGGGGCTGACTGGTTGCATCTCTCCACTGGTTCTGGAGGGGGCTTGGTGCCCAGTCTGCTTCATCCTGCAAGGTGGGGCTGAGTGGATGCATCTCTCCACTGGTTCTGGAGAGGGCTTGGTGCCCAGTCTGCTTCATCCTGCCAAGGTGGGGCTGAGTAGATGCATCTCTCCACTGGTTCTGGAGGGGGCTTGGTGCCCAGTGAAGCTGCACCTGGGGTGTGGCAGTTCCCATTCCCTCATCTGGGTGTCTGAGGCACGAGATGTGCAGGGAACAGGTAGCATGATACTCCATGGAGGCAGAGCCAGACTACATCCTGCGGCGACAGGCTGCAAACTGCTGGTACTTCCAGTGCTGGTGGTGGTGCTTCAAGTGGTGGGTGCAGGGTACAGGCCGTCTCCTGCAGCCTCGGACGGCTGCCCACTGGGGATGCGATGTAGTGGCGCCGGCTGGGTATGTGGTGGTGCATATGGCCGTGCAGGTGGCGGTGCCTGCTGCAGAGATGCTGCCGGTGCTGCCCGTGGTGCAGGTGCTGGTAGTAGTGGTGGGGGGACACCAGGCCGTCTCCAGAAGCCTTGGACGGCTGCCCACTGGGGATGATGCTGGTGACTGTCGATGTGGCTGCGGCGGTGCAGAGGTGGTGCAGATGGCGGTGCAGGTGGTGGTGCTTGCCGCGGTGCTTATCGCGGTACAGGTCACAGGCCTGTCAGGACCAATAGTGGTCACCAGTCCCTCACCTGGAGGCTCCGAGCCCTGAAGTGCCTTGCCTTTGCTTCTTTTTTCCTTCCCCACCTTGGTAGACGCTGCTGGGACTTTGGCACTGCCCTCTTGTTTTTTGGATGAGGCCTTGCTGGGTGTGTCGTGCATCTTGTCCGTGCTGCATGCTGGCCCCTTCTTAACCTTGGCAGGTGGCGGAATTGGTTGGTCTTTTGCATTCGTAGATGGCACACTGCCAGCCCTGATGGGTGCCCCCTTCAATCCCTCGGACTTGCAGGGACCACAGCGGACGCCGACTTGGTGGCTGAGGTGCTGGCCTGCGAACTTGACATCCTCACCCTAGTGGAAGGACGGGGGAGGCGTAGGGAAGAAGTCAATGTTAGCCAGGAAAAGTTTTTTAGACACACTGGGATGGGAAGATGTAGGCGGTATGGGAGTGGAGGAAGAGGTAGTTTTTGTAGGAGGTGTACATCTGCTGAGTTTGGGTGAAGGTGCATGGGCTGGAGACTGTTGTGAGGTGGATGGGTGTTGAGTGGGTGTGTGCCTGCGTTTGTGTAATTTGGGTGGAGGGCTCACAGACACACTGGGAGAGAACACAGGAGACGTGTGCATGCTTGTGGCAGTGGTGATTGCTCATGAGGGGTGTGTTGTGATGGGCGTGATGGTGATGGAGGTAGTGGCTGATAATGTAGTGCATGCAGGTGTGGGTGGAGATGCTACTGGGAGGGAGGTGGACGAAGAGGAGGAGGGTGACACAGTGGAGGAAGTGTATGTTGGTATGTTTGCATGGGTATGGTGCTTGTATGAGTGCCTGTATGATGATGTGTGGTGCTTATGTTTTCCTGAGCCACTTTTGTGTGTTGATGTGTGTGCATGCTGATCTGAAGGTGTGCTTGGGATATGGTGAGGTAGAGGGGATTGGGTCGGGGTAGTGGAAGTTGGAGGGGGGAGGCTGCACACAGGGACAATGACTGCCATCAGTGCTGAGGCCAGAGCCTGAAATGCTGTCTGTTGGGCTGCCACACCAGAATGAATGCCCTCCAGGTATTCATTTGTTTGTTGCAAATGCCTCTTGACACACTGGATGCCATTCAGAATGGTTGACTGCCCAACAGTGAGGGATCTCAGGAGGTCAATAGCCTCCTCACTGAGGGCAACAGGGCTGACTGGGGCAGGGCCTGAGGTGCGTGGGGTGAAGGAGATGCCCACCCTCCTGGGTGAGTGGGCACGGGAAACACGCTGAGGGGCTGCTGGGAGGGTGGTGCTGGTGGGGGGTGGTGGCTGTACCTGTTGTTGGGGTGGGCACAGAGGTGTCCGCTACCGCCAGGGAGCTTCTATCGGAGGAGGAGTCGCTGTCACTGGTATCCCCTTCTGTCCCCGTCGTGGAGCTCCCCTCACCCTCTGCCCCACTGGTGCCTTCACCCTCAGTGGATTCGCCCTCATGGGCCATGTGCGATGGAACTCCCTTCGTCACCGGTGCCTCTGCTCCTCTGCCAGATGTTGCTAATGCACACAAGGACAGGGTGACAAAACAAAAAAGCGGGGGAGACATAGGATACATGCCTGCAACACCGCTACCATTGGCGTACACAACACACAGTGAGCTGCCCTATGCACTAGGCCATGCCCAACCAGTCACTAAGGTAGTCACCAGCCCATGGTCTACAATGCCTAACTCCAGCATCTGCACACCTGACACCCACAGGACCCTGCCCAGTAGTAGTTGGCCACTTGTACCATTGGGGTAGGAGTGCTTCAGAGCCTGCACAGAAGGGACCTACCCTGCCATGATCACCCTGGCCTAGGGGCACCCACAGCCCACATCCTCCACCCAGCTAGCTCCTAAAGCACGAAAAGTCATCTTTCGGAATTTGTGCTTACCCTTTGTGGCTGCTGTGATGCCCTCAAGGGCCCATCCAACTCCAGATAGGCCACCACCAGGATGCAGAACATCAGGGGGGTCATGGTGCGACGGTCACCCCTTCCACATTGGGAGGCCAGCCCCAGCTGGGCCTCCGCCGTCTTCTTGGTCCAGCGGCACAGGTCCTCCCATCTTTTGCGGCAGTGTGTGCTCCGCCTGTGATAGACCCCCAAGGACTGCACCTCGCTGGCGATGGCACGCCAAATACCCTTTTTCTGGTGGGCGCTGACCTAGAGGGAAAAGACAGCGGAAAATGTAATTACTCACCCGTCCAGGCCGGCATACTCATTGCCCCCCAGTTCCCACCCATGCTCTGATGCACATACACTGACCACCTCTCATGCAGCACTCAGGCCAGGACGGCTCAGCACATCCCATGTGGCTTACATACACACCACTCAAAACATGAATTGGCCACACATCATGCTTTCAGTTTACTCATCTGTTTGTCTGGAGGACAGTAGAGTAACGTGTACTGAGGTAGGACCTAATCCACCACTTTCTCCAACTCCTCCGCAGTGAAGGCAGGGGCCTTTTCCCCAGAAACTGTAGCCTTTGTCTCTTCCAGACTCAGGTCACAGCAGCACTTGCAGTGTAGGTCCTCTCCTGTTGAAGGTCAGGTAGTAAGTGAGTGAATAGCTAGAAAATGGCGGTGATGTCCGCGGCGATGCGTACTGTTGCCACTGGCGTACATCGCCATTGGCCCAATGATAACCAATGCGAAGTTGCGCGGCGGACATCGTCCGCCTACTGCGACACAGCAAAACGCCAGTGCACTTACCTCATTTCCCCTTGTCCCTCTTCACAAGTCAGGCAGCTGCCATTTCAGGGGGGCACATGGCATGGCACCTAACTGCCTCACAGCACATATTGTCACATCTACTGACTCTCGACTTCACACACTGCTTCTGTGACATACATTCAAAAACAGTTGTGCCATCTATGTGGAAATATGACCTTCTGCTCACCGTTCTCCTCCATAGGCTACAACCGCTGAGGCAGATGATGAGATGGCGGCATCCTCCAGAGTACAGACCCCTGGTGGACATTGCGACAATGGAGGACAGACACATTATCATCACATACAGACATGATCGTGCCACAATCCAAGAACCGTGTGCCCAATTGGAGCCAGACCTGATATCACCTATCAGTCAGCCCACAGTAATCCCCCCTCTAGTGCAGGTCCTGTCAGTACTCCATTTCCTGGCAAGTGATTCCTTTAAACAACAGTGGCCATGGCATCAGGGATGTCTCAGCCAATGTTCTCCAACGTGTTGACCAGAGTGTTGTCTGCCCTGCTGAAACACATGCGCAGCTACATCGTATTCCCCCAGGTGGAGGATTTGGCCACAGTGAAAGCTGACTTCTATGCCCTGGGGCATATCCCCAACATCACTGGTGCCATTGATGGTGTACATGTGGCATTTGTCCCCCCCTGCAGAAATGAACAGGTCTACAGGAAAAGAAAAAGCTATCATTCGATGAATGTGCAAATGGTGTGTTTGGCAGACCAGTACATCTCCCATGTCAATGCCAAATATCCTGGCTCAGTGCATGACGCCTATGTCTTGAGGAATAGCAGCATCCCTTATGTGATGGGGCAAGTCCAGAGGCACCAGGTGTGACTATTAGATGAGCCAAGGTCCCCACACAGTATAAGTTGGGGTCTGAGTATGGGGTTGTCCCTAAGGGTTAGTGTGTGTTTAACAGTTGTCCCTCGATATTAATAGGTGACTCTGGTTACCCCAACCTCTCATGGCTACTGACCCCAGTGAAGAATCCCAGGACAAGGGCAGAGGAAAGTTACAATGAGGCACATGGGCGTACAAGGAGGATTATTGAGAGGACCTCCGGCCTCCTGAAGGTCAGGTTCCGGTGCCTCCATCTGACTGGTGGATCCCTGTACTACTCACCCAAGAAGGTGTGCCAGATCATCGTGGCATGCTGCATGTTGCACAACCTGGCCTTGAGATACCAGGTGCTTTATCTGCAGGAGGATGAGTCTGGAGATGGTCTTTTGGCAGCAGTGGAGCCTGTGGACAGTGACGAAGAGGAGGCAGATGAAGAAAATGTGGACAACTGAACAAACATTATACAGCGGTACTTCCAGTGACACACAGGTAAGAGACTGTAACTCAACTTCACATTTCAGTATACTTTTGGACATTGTACATGGCAGCCTCTTACCCTCTGTCTATGGACACTGACTGTTCCCTTTGAATTCCCTTTTTTCAGATCTGTGTACCCGATTCTGGTTCCTGCTATATGTACTGCTGCCCACCAACTGTCATCCTGTGGTATGATTCACTGAACATAGACATTGCAATGCTTTGCCAATGTTGTAAGAATACATCTTTCCAATCATTACACTGACTCCAGTATGGTTTATATTTCAAGGGTGTTTATTTTTTGTTCTAAATAGTATGGGGGTAAGTGCAAGGGGATGGGGTGATGGTGGAGGAAGGTCCAGGGTAGAGTCCAGTCTCTAGGTATCACAGGTGCATTGTCCAATGGGGCACAGGAAGGGGAGTAATGGCAGTTCAAGGTGGACAGGGTGACAGAGTGGGACAGAAGGGTGACAATCAGGAGAGTCCTATTTCCTGGTGGGAGTCTTGGCAATGTTCTCTGTCTTCTGCCTGGATCGCAGGGACCATTTGCGGGGTGGTTGTCCTTCTGCAGGGGGTGGGGTGCTGGTGGCCTGTTGGTCCTGTGGTGAGGCCTCCTGTCCACTAGCACCGGCAGAAGTGGAAGGCTGTTCCTCGGTTTGGCTAGTGTCAGGGGCCCTTTGCTGTGCCACTACCTCCCTCATGGTCTTGCCCATGTCTGCCAGCACCCCTGCAATGGTGACCAGGATGGTATCGATTTTTGTGAGGTCTTCCCCTGGTGCTATCCCTCCCTCAGCCGCTGGCTGTCCTGTTACTTGGCCAGTACCGTGCCCATGGTCTCCTTGGAATGGTGGTATGCTCCCATGATGTTTGAGAGTGCCTCGTAGAGGGTCGGTTCCCTGGGCCTGTCCTCCCCCTGTCACACAGCAGTCCTCCCAGCTTCCCTGTTGTCCTGTGCCTCTGTCCCCTGAACCGTGTGCCCACTGCCACTGACCCCAGGTCCCTGATTGTCCTGTGTTTGTGGGGTTGCCTGTGGTCCCTGTAGTGGTGGACACTCTGCTGATTGACGTGTCCTGGGAACAGAGGTATGGGCTGGGTGGGTGCTGTGCTGGTGTTTCCTGAGGGGGGAGGCTCTGTGGTGGTTTGTGACTGTGGCAGGGGAACCGACTGTCCAGAGGTCCCTGATGGGCCAGGTTGGTCATCGTGATCCAGGCGTGCAGAACTGCTGTCATCACTGTGGGCCTCTTCTGGGGGGGCTGGATGTAGGTGCAATGGGTGTGTTTCCCTGAATACTTGTGCTTTCCCTGTTGCCTTGGCCTTGTTTGAGTGGTGATTCTGTGGGCTGGGTGAGTCTCTCTGGTGTGCATGCTGTGGTGGTGGGTGTCCATGCAGGTCTATGATGGGAGTCCATGCATTATTGTTGCATGCAGGGCTTGGTATTGGGATGGGTGGGTTGTGATAGTGGTATATTTGTGAGTTGGTGGAGTGATGGGAGTGAGGGAAAGGGTGGGGGTATGTGATGGCATGCAGGTAGGGTGGGGATATAATGGTAAATATTTGACTTACCAGAGTCCAGTCCTCCTGATACTCCTGCGAGGCCCTCAGGATGCATGATAGCCAAGACTTGCTCCTCCCATGTTAGTTGTCGGGGAGGAGGTGGGGGTCCACCGCCAGTCTTCTGTACAGCAATCTGGTGTCTTGAAACCATGGAACGCACCTTCCCCCGTAGGTCGTTCCACCTCTTCCTGATGTCATCCCTGGTTCTTGGGTGCTGTCCCACGGCGTTGACCTTGTCGATGATTCTCCGCCATAGCTCCATCTTCCTAGCAATGGACGGCTGCTGCACCTGTGATCCGAATAGCTGTGGCTCTACCTGGATGATTTCCTCCACCATGACCCTTAGCTCCTCCTCTGAAAACCTGGGGTGTCTTTGGGGTGCCATGGTTGTGGTGTGAGTGATATGTGTGTGGCTGTGCGAGGTGATGTGTGGGGTGATGTGTTGGGGTGTATATTGTGATGTGCGTGGATGGTGTATGAGTGATGGTGTTCTGTGCCTCTGATTTAGTGGGTGAACTTTGCTTGTCTCTCTGTGCTTGGTCTCTTTTTTTCATTGTAAGGGGTTTGTGGGTAATGTGGGTGTGTGTTTTATAGTGGTATGAGTGTGAGGGTGTGGTGTGTGTATATGTGTCAGGTGTATGTCATTTGAATTGTTCAATGTGGCGTGGTTTTGTAAGTGTGTGTGCATTTTGAGTGCAGCGGTGTGTACCGCCAATGGTTTACCGCGGTTGAAAGACCACTGCATTGATTCATGGGTCGTGATACTGTGGGCGTATTCCTGTTGGCGTAACTGTGTGGGTTTTGCTATCTCCAATTCATCACTGACCTTTGGTGTGGCGGACTTGTGTGGGTGTCTGTATTGTGGCGGTATTCTCTGTGTGGGTCATAATACCCGTGGTGGATTACCGCGGCGGTCATGGTATCTTGGCGGCCATCGGCACGACGGTGAGCGGCATTTACCACCAGGGTTGTAATGAGGGCTTTTGTGTGCTAGTTCCTTGGGTTCGGGAGTTATTGTGGGGTTGAAACACTCCCAATACTCTCTTCTTGTGTTTTAATAGTGGTAGGGGCCCGCTGGTGTGCTGTTGATTCTCTCATGATATTGGCCATGTCTGCCAGCACACCTGCTATGGAGATCATGGTGGTGTTGAGAGCCTGCAAGTCCTCTCTGATCTCTTGATGGTGTTCCTCCTGCAGCCGCTTGTTCTCCTGCATGCTGTTAAGGATCTGGCCCATCATGTCCTGGGATTGTTGGTAGGCCCCCAGGATCTTGGTGAGTGCCTCCTGGAGAGTCAGTTCCCTGCGCCTGTCTTCCCCCTGGTGCACAGCGGTCCTCCCAGTGTCCCTGTTCCCCTGTGCCTCTGTCCCCTGAACGGTGTGCCCACTGCCTCTGACCCCAGGTCCTTGATTGTCTTGGGGACGAGGTGTGGACTGGGGTCCCTGTGCAGGTGGGCACACTGCTGATTGACGTGTCCTGCGGACAGAGGTGTGGGGATGCAGGGTGGGTGATGTCGTGTTGGATACTGATGAGGGAGACTTTGTGGTTGACTGGGAGTGGGATGGGGTGACCGACTGACCAGTGGTCCCTGATGGGCCAGGTAGTTCATCCAGATCCAGAAATCCAGAGTTACTGTAGTCACTGGGGGCATCTTCTGTTGGGAGACTGGTTTGTCATGGGTGGGAGAGTGGGTGTATCAATGGCTGAATACATCCGTGTGTGGATGTGTCAGTGACTGTATGGGAGAGTGAATGGATGTGTGAGTAGCTGTATTGGTGAGTGAACAGGTGTGTGATTGGCTCCATGGGTGAGTGAGTGGGTGTGTGAACGGTACTATGGGTAAATGACTAGGTATGTTAGTGACTGTATTGGTGAGTGAGTGTGTGAGACAGTGAGAGTATAGGTGGGTAAGTGGGTGTATTCATAAGTGAGTGGATGTGTCAGTGAGTGTATGGGAGACTAAGGGGATGTGTGAGTAGGTATACCAGAGAATGAGTGGGTGAATGAGTGGTGTATGGGTGAGTGAGTGCATTTACAGATGAGTGAGTGGGTGTGTGAGTGTTTATTTGGGTGAGTGATCTGGTGTGTAAGTGACTGTATTGGAGAGTGAGTGGCTGTGTCTGTGACTATGTCTGAGTGTCTGTTATTGTGAGTGACTGTATGGATGAGTGAGAGGGTGTGTAAATTGTTGTGTGGGTCTGTTACTGGGTATGTGAATGTTTGTGTGTCAGTGGCTGTATGGGTTTGTGAGTAGATTTATGAATAGCTGTAATAGTGGGTGAATAACTGAGTTAGTAACATATCAGTGAGTGAGTGGTTTTATGGGTATATAAATTAATATGTGAATAGTTGTGTGTGTGTTTGGATGTACAAGAGTTTCTACGGGGTATGAGTGGATGTGTGAGTGGTTCTGTGGCTGATATCATCAGTGATGTCATTTGAGATGTCAGCAGTGATGTCACTGACCATGTGATGTAATATGTGAAGTCATAAGCAGTGCATTATGGGGGTGCAAGTAATAGTTAGCTCAGCTAACTATACTGAATTTCTATGGTTTTGTGTGTGTGAAATGTCAGCCTAACTATAACGTCCCTGTAACCTTTGTTTTTTTCAGTGACTTCTTAGGTTGTTATAGTTAGGAAATATAATTTTTTTTAAACCTAAGAATTACATTTAAAAAAACATACAAATTCACTGAAAAAAAACAAAAGTTTTTTTCAGTGAATTTGTATGGTTTTTTAAATGTATTTCCTAACTATAACGTCCCTGTAATCTTTGTTTTTTTTCAGTGAATTTTTAAGGTTTTTTGGACCGAAAAGTAATTTTTATTATTATACATGAGTGAGTGCATGTATGGGTGACTGAGTGCATGAGTTGTGTATGTGTGAGTGAGTGAGTGCATGAGTATTTGTATGGCTGATTGTGTCAGTGCACGAGTGCATGTTTGGCTAAATGAGCAAGGACATGAGTGTATATGTGGGTGAGTGCCTGAGTGTGTGTTTGAGTCAGTTAATCAGTGCATGAGTGTGTGCATAGGTGAGTTACTGAGTGCATGAGTGCATGTATGTGTGAGTGAGTGGGTCTATTAACGGCTGTATGGGTGAGTGAGTGGGTGCATGAATGACTCTATAGGTAAGAGACTGAGTACATCAGTGCATGTATGGGTGAGTAAGTGAGTGCATGAGTTTTGTTTGGGTGATTGAAGGAGTGTATGAGTGACTGGAAGTGTGAGTGTCAGTGCATGAGTGGATAGAGTGAGTGAGTGAGTGCATTAGTTGTGTATATGTGAGATTGCCAGTCTAAGGCTCATATTTATACTTTTTTTGCACCTCATTTGCGTAATTTGTAATGCATAGCGGCACAAATTTACAAAATATAATTGTATTTTGTAAGATTGCGCCACTTTTGCATCACTAAATGACGCAAATGTGGCACAAAACAAGTATAAATATGGGCCTAAGAGTGCTGTGTTTGTGATTGACTGAGTGGATAAGTGTATGTATGTTCGACACTCACTACTTGTACTGTGGTGCTAGATTGACTTTTCTTTTTTTTTAATATTTCAAAATGAGTAATAGATTTTTCTGCTGTTGGTTAATTTAAAATGTGTGGATAAGCGTTACGATAACAGTATTTCAGTATGATCTATGTATCATATATTTCATTGGGTTATTTGGTAGGTAATGTTTTTACTTAAAAGTTGTGTTCGCGGATTCGTCGTGAAATATAACAGGGTGTTTGTCCGCTTTCGCGGTATTCACGAATATAGCATGAGTGCAATAAAGTACATAAGACATTGTGACATTTTTCATAAGTGTGATGTAGCACCAGTATTTTCATAAATAAAGTTTACATTTTACATTATATTTCCTTGTTTATTGTACAAAAAATATTCCATATTAGATGATGTAATTGCGGGGATGCTGGTGTTTGCAATCTCATTGGTGTGGCAGCGTGCTTCCCCTTTCGCAGATATCACGATAATCTTGATTACAGCATGTTAGATAAAAAGTTTAAAATACACTGTAGTATTGCCACAGGAAGTGAGCAGCACCACTTCCACAGGATCAGAAGTGAGTAAGGGGTAAAACCCCCCTGTCAAAGGTGCGAGGTGGATCGCACCAGGAGGACACGGGGGAGGGTATAAATAAAGGTGAGAAGGCGGGAATTGCAAAGAGACGGAGCGAGTAATAAAGCGTTACCAACACTTGCATGTGTCCGGGCCGTTATTACCTGCACGGCGCGCCAACGGCTGGACATTACAATTGGCAATGAAGTGAGCCTACCGTGTTTGGTTGCAGCGACACCCCAGCGCGCTGCACCAACCAGCCTGGTGCCGCGGCCCACCTGCACGGCTCGACACATGCACAACCGCACCCCGACGACCACCGGCCGGATCCATAGGCCGCCCGGCTTTCACCAGCAAATGCCGGCACCGCCCGTCCTGACGGCAGAAAAGGAACTCCGGGAGAACGTGGCACGCACTGCTCGGCGGCCGCAATCGCTCCCCGCCAGCTTCCCCCAGCAAGAAAAAAAGGGGAAAAACACAGGAAGGACGCGGCGCGCACTGCCGGCGGCCGCGATCGCCTCCTGACAACTGCCCCAGCAGCCAGCACAGCCCCTGCAACATGCCGAACTTTGGCGCTCAACACGGTTGAGGGCTGCTCCATCCCAACACGTCCTTCACTGGGGCAAGTGCCAAATTCAGGTGAGAAAAGCTCATTCCACACCAGCTGCAGCCCCACCCACCAACAGAAGACACACTTACCTTGAGGAGAACGCTTTTTTTGTCACCTCCTCACATCCTCGCCACCAGCACAGGGATACGTCAGCAGCAGCATTTTGGCACAACACCTCCTCCAGCAAAAAAAAAACAAAAAAAACAAAGGGGAGAGAATTAGCGCTGGACAAGTCAACCCCAAGCCCGCAAGCCCAAGACACAACAGAAAATCCCAGTCCTGCACACAGCACCCCACCGCAACCAGACTCCCTCGCGCCATGGCCAGCATACCGCCACTGGAGCTGTTCACCATCACCGGCTCGCCTCCTACCCAAGCCGCAAGGTGGAAAGTCTGGGTGGAACGCCTTGAAACATACTTCGAAGCTCTGGACGTCCAGCCAGAAAGACGGAGACCTCTCCTTCAAATCGTCTTCAAATCAGTAACAGAAGCAAGACCGCGCACATACGAAACCCTGAAAGGCGCAATCACCGCACATTTAGACCCTTACGCGAACCCGGACTATGAGAGATTCCTGCTGCGCCAAGCCTGCCAGACAACAGACGAATCAGTCGACGTCTTCTATGCCAGACGGAAAGAACTAGCTAGCACTTGCACACTGCCCAACGAAGAGGACGAAATTCGGGCACAGTTCATCCAAGGGTGTTCGTCATCAAAGCTCCGGGAACGCATCCTGCAACAACCAAACATGCCCATGAAAGACATCCTCACCCTCGGACGGTCTCAAGAACTATCGCGAGCTGGAGCAGCACAAATGGAGCAAGCACCACCAGCCCAGATGAAAGCGGAGGCGGCCAACACGGTGACGGCAAACCTACTGCGACCAAAAGGTGACAGCTACAAAGGCAAACTCTGCAAGTGGTGCGGCGGCCCAGTACCACACCCTACCACCTGCCCAGCTTGGGGCAAAACATGCTGTGCATGCGGAAAAGCCAACCATTTTGCAAAGTCTGCAGATCTATGCCGAAGCCAACAGCTCATACCACAAAAAAGTCAATCAAAATGGTTGAGGCCACTCCAGACCAAGATTCGGACAGCGACCACCACACAGTCCACGTGGTGCATGCCATCAGGACCCGACGACTACCCACATGCCAAATTCTAATCCAAGGACTTCCCGTACCAGCACTAGAAGACACCGGCACCTCCATAAATCTGATGGCCATGGACATATATCGAACCTTGCCCAAACCACTACTGCCACTCCGACCCACAAGTGTGCAGGTATTCGCGTTTGGCAACACCCAACCCCTAGAGATAGCGGGGACATTCACGACAGAAGTTTCCCACGATGCCACCGGGAAAGCCATGAAGATATATGTATCCAAGTACGGAGCGGGGTTCCTGCTAGGCTGCCAAACTGCCCAAGACCTCGACCTAGTGCATTTTGTGTTTAGCATCCATGCCAACGCGCTCCGAGACCTAACAGAGGAATTCAGCTCACTGTTCGATGGCATCGGCTGCCTGAAAGGGCCCCCACTCCGGCTCCACATAGATGACTCAGTCACCCCCTCTGCCCTCAGGAACCGGCGAGTGGCATTCCACCTCCGCCCCAAAGTAGAACGCGAACTCCAACTCCTAGAACAAGAAGGCATCATTGAACGGGTTTCAGGCCCTACACCATGGGTATCTCCGATCGTCGTAGCAAGGAAGCCCAAGCAGTCAGATGCTGTCCGCATCTGTGTAGACATGCGCATGCCAAATCTAGCAATCAAGAGAGAGAGAGACACCTGACTCCAACCATAGACGATATCCTCAGCGAACTAACGGGGTCCAACTGGTTCTCCAAAATGGATCTCCGGTCGGGGTACCACCAAATCATGCTACACCGAGTCACGGCCAATAACCACATTCTCCACACACAATGGCCTCTGGCGATGCAAGCGACTCAATTTCGGCATATCCAGTGTGGCAGAAGTCTTCCAACATGTCATAAAAGGAGTCCTGCAAGGACTTTCAGGAGTCCTAAACGTGAGTGACGACATTTTGGTTCACGCCCCTACCGTGGAAGTACACCTGAGGAGGCTACGAGCTGTGTTCATGAGGCTACAGAAACAAGGACTTACGCTCCACCGAGAGAAATGCGACTTCCTAAAAGAGGAGATCTGTTTCTTCAGTTATCGGTTCTCCAAGCATGGCGCCGGACCAGACCCCCTCTAAGTCGGGGACATCCAAGAAGCCCCAGCTCCCATATCAGTCTCGGGGGTCTGAAGCTTCCTAGGCATGGTCACATATTGTGCCCGTTTCATGAAGAACTTGGCAGACATCACTAGACCTCTGCGACAGCTCACACAAGCCAGCCACCAATGGGAATGGGGCGAGGAACAAGAGCATGCTTTCCAAGCCACCAAAAACGCACTATCCGCCGACACCACGCTAGCATTCTTTGACCCCCAACGCAAGTCACAACTGGTCGTCGACGCCAGTCCCACAGGCCTAGGAGCAGTTCTAGCGCAGAAGCAAGACTGTGCGGAGTGGGCCCCCATCGCTTTTGCTAGCTGCACGCTCACACCAACGGAGCAAAGGTACTCACAAATCGAACGGGAGGTCATTGCCATCCACTGGGGGTGCCGCCACTTCCATATCTATCTGTATGGCAAGCCATTCTCCGTGGTGACTGACCACAAGCCGCTGCTGCCCCTCTTCAAGGGTTCGTCCTCGAAACCGCCACACAGGATCGAAAAATGGATCCTGCAGCTCCAAGAATTTGACTTTACCCTTGAGTACCAACCAGGTACAAAGAACCCTGCTGATTTTCTGTCCCGTCGTCATGCTCGCCTGGCCACCCCCCAAGAAGTAGCAGAGGCCCAAGAAACAGAAGAGTACGTGCGGTTAGTGGTAGATCGAACCAGACCTCTGCCCATACCACTCAGTGAAGTAGTAACAGCAATCAACCAGGACGAATGCCTACAAATTGCCATAACAGCCACCCGGACAGGAGATTGGCGGCCACTCCAACGCCCAGACGCCTTCCGGACACAAGATGCCCAAGCCTGTCTACACGCACTGTTCAACATACGCCTAGTAATACCATCCAGTTTGACTGCTAGAACCGTGTCCCTCGCTCAAGGAGCCCACCATGGCATTGTCAAGTGGAAGACCCACCTCCGGAACAAGGTGTGGTTCCCAGAGTTGGACAAGCTAGTAGAAGACGCCGTCAAAAGGTGTCTCGTCTGCCAAACCAGTGGCTCTCTAGATTCCTTAGCCCCGGTCATCACAGAAAAGGGGCCCTCAGCCCCATGGAAAAGGGTAAGCGCGGACTTTGGGAGCCTTCCTGATGGGTCCTACATGATCATAGTAGCGGACGACTACTCGCGATACCCTGAAGTTGAAATGGTACATTCAACATCTGCACACATGGTCATCCCAAAATTCGAGAAACTCATGGCCACCCATGGGTTTTTTGGCAAGGTACGCACAGACAACGGGCCTCCTTTCAACAGCCGTGAGCGGGCAGATTTCCTGGCCTCCACAAACACCAAACACCAGTGAATCACGCCCCAGTGGCCACAAGCAAACGGAGAAGTGGAAAGGTTTGTCAAAACCCTAAACAAAGTGGTCCGCATTTCCGTGGCAGAAGGGGGAAACCTAGAAAGTGCCATATACACATTCCTACGGGAGTACAGGGTCACGCCTCACGCCACCACCGGAATCACCCCCAGTCAACTCTGCTTTGGAAGAACAGTAACGGATGCCAACCCACACCACCCGTTGTGGGCAACACAACCACCACCACCAGACCGATTAGTGGTGAGAAGAGCCAACACTAATGCGTATGCCTCCAGGAAACGGAGAGCGCGTGCAGTAACTGTGACATGAGAGCAAAGCAGGTCCCAGTATCCGACAGGTCCGGGAGTGGAAGGTACATGCTGAGGCACAACCCAGGCCCTTCTCGGCGGTATGCAGACTTTGCATGTGACTGATCCTAGCAGGTGAGACCAGGGGCAAGATGCTCTAATATGCCCTACCAATGACCCATAAGGTTTCAGCGTCATCTCAAGTTTTGTACTGTTCCGTTATTTTGGTTACTTCCCCTTCCCCGTTAGGGAGGGATGTAGTGTTGCCACAGGAAGTGGGCAGCACCACTTCCACAGGATCGGAAGTGAGTAATGGGTGAAACCACCCTGCTGAAGGTGTGAGGTGGATCGCACCAGGAGGACACGGGGGGAGGGTACAAATAAAGGTGAGAAGGCGGGAATTGCAATTGCAAAGAGACGGAGCAAGTAATAAAGCGTTACCAACACTTGTGTGTCTCCGGGCCGTTATTACCTGCGCGGTGCACCAACGGCCGGACATTACATACACATGTAGTCATTTTCTGTAAAATGTTCGACTGAAGATGTTTACTAAAGTTTGAAAAGTTTTGATTCTGTTGTTGCTATAGTTATAAAACACTTTTATTTAGCTTTTTCCCATTTTCGCTGCAACGTCAGATGCCGCAAAGTCGTTAACACAAATGACATGTGACAGTGTAAAGGGTAATTTGATTTGGTCAAAGCAATTTTCAGTTATATCTGTAGGAAGTGTCCACCCTTTTTTCAGTTCTTGAACCTTCCATTTCATTGTGGATTGGAGATAGAACAATCGTACTTTTGGAGCTGTGCTGCACCCTTTACTTTTTGGGTTATGTTTTCGCTAAAAAAATTGGCAGCAATAGCAGAACATCAAGAGGACAGAGGAGAGAACAATCAAGACGAGCAGCGTGAGGTGGGTAAAGAAACTGAACTGGATGAAGAGCCTCTGCAGAATAAACTAAGTATTGCATGGGGTTATTTTCCAACCTGCCGTTAGAATCCAAAACAGTTGTCTGACTTGTTAAGTGCAACTTATCCTCTCGAGAGGTACTAATAAAAAGTACTCATGTGGTACCACTGTAATGCTTTATCATCTTAAAACATGTAATGGAAACAGTTTGAGAAGGGGAAGGAGGGAGAGAGAAGCAGACAAGCCTTCAACTTCTCAAAGAACACCATCTGTCCCTGGTCAAAAAATACTATCTGAATTGCAGACGCGTCATCCTGATTTGATTCCTCAGTTCAGGCGTATTGGCACATACTGCTTGGATTGTAAAACCTCTCTTACAGCAGGCAAGCAAGTATAAAGAACTATTATTAAAGCTGGAGACCAGCACAAATTTTAATTTGTGTTCATTGCAAACAATTTTTTGACATTGCTGGTTGCAGTGTTTTTCACCTTAATGCCATTCTTTGTACTAGAAATACCCAAAAAATCACAAACTTTTTGAAAATAACAACAAAAAAACAAAAAAATTCTAAAGAAGAAGAAAAAAATTGTTATTTTTAGAACCGCCTTTTACAGTTAAAAGAAAGAAAAACAGTGCTATGTGTGTGCTTTATTTATGTATGGGTGGGAGAATCAGGTAAGCGTACATGTATGGGTGAGTGATTGAGTGTATGACTGCTGTATGGGGTATTGAAACAGTGTATGTATGGATGTTTGAATGAATGTACGACTTGTGTATGGGTGACAATAAATGTATGACTGGTCTTTGGTGAGTGAGTGCATGAATGGTATATGGGTGATTTATTGTGAGTATGAGTGCATGTATGGATGAGCGAGTGAGTGCATGAGTGGTGCATGGGACACTGGCTGAGTGCTTGAGAGTGTTTATGAGTGAGTGCATGAGTAGTAAATGGGTGCCTGAATGAATGTAAGACTGGTATCTGGTTGATTGAGTGAGTGCATGTATCGGTGACTGTGTGAGTGTAGATACGGCTTGACTGACTGTGTGGATGTGTGCATGTATGGATGAGTGAGTGAGTGAAGGAGTGGTGAATGGGGCATTGACTGAATGCATGGATATGAATTTGGGTGAGTAGGTGAGTGCATGAGGGCACCTATGAGTGTCTGAGTGAGTGTGATAGTGGTGCATGGGTGACTGAGTGCATGAGTGTTGTATGGGTCAGTGAATTAGTGGATGAGTGATGTGCAGGTGATTGAGTGAGTGCATGACTGCATGTATTGGTGATTGAGTTCATGCATGTGTGTATCGGTAAGTGACAGACTGCATGGATGTGTTTATGAGTATGTGAGTGTGAGGTTGCTATTTAGGAGAATGCATGAGTGCTGTATGGGTGACTGAATGGATGTATGAGTGCTGTATCGGTGATTCAGTGAGTGCATGACAGCATGTATGGGTGCATGAGTGGGTGGATGAATGGTTTATGGATAAGTGAGTGACTGTATAAGTGGGGTATGGGTGAGTGAATGTGTGAGTTGTGTATAAGTGAGTGAATGAATGTATATGTGTTGTATATAGGTGTCTAAGTGAGTGCACAAATGATAGATAGCTGATTGACTGTGTGCATGAGTGGATGTATAGATAAGTAAATGAGTAGGAGTTCTGTGTGGAACATTAACTGAGTGCATGTGTGCATGTATGAGTGAGTGATTGACTGCATGAGTATGCCTATGAGTAAGTGACTGAGTGTGTGAATGGTGCTTAGGATATTGAGTGAGTGCATGAGTTTGTGCATGGGTGAGTGAGTCCATGAGTGTGTTTATGACTGAGTGAGTGAGTGTGAGAGTGGTGCATGTATGAGTGAGTGCATGACTACTGTATGGGTGACTGAATGAATGTATGCATGGTGTATGGGGGATTGGATGAGTGCATGAGTGTATGTATTTGTGATTGCATGAGTGGCTATATGAATGAGGGCATGAGTTGTGAATGGGAGATCAACTAAGGGCATGAATGTGTGTATTGGTGAGTGGGTGTGTACATGAGTGTGCCTATGAGTGACAGAGTGAGTATGATAGTGGTTCATGCGTAAGTGCATTAGTATTCTATGAGTGCTGTATAGATGATTGCGTGAGTACATTAGTGTATTTATGGGTGATTCCCTGACTGCATGCATGTGTGTATGAATGAGTGACTGACTGCTTGAGTGCGTCTGTGAGTGAGTAAGTAAATGTGAGGGTGGTGTGTGGGTGAGTGAGTGCATAAGTGCTAGGTGTGTCACTGAATTAATGTATGAGTGGTGTATAATTGAATTAGTGACACCATGAGAGCATCTATGAGTGATTGAGTTAGAGTATGACTGATGTATAAGTGACTGAGTGTATGAGTGAATGTATATATGGGTAAGTGATTGTGTGAGTGGTTCTAACAGTGATTGAGAGAGTGCATGCATGGCTGTATAACTGAGTTTGTGCCTGAGTGAATAGTTCTTTACTTGAGTGACTGGCTGTGTGTTTATATGGTATGGCAAATGGTATTATGAGTGGGTATATAATTCATTTAGTCGTAGTGTGAGTTGATGTATGGTTAAGTAAGTGGCTAAGAAGCCATATCACTAACTGGGAGGGCGTGTAAGTGGATTATGAGTGTAGGTATGTGAGTGTCGGTATGTGAGTTGGTCTGTCACAGACTGAGGCCCATATTTATACTTTTTTGTGCTGCATTTGCGTCATTTTGTGACGCAAAAGTGGTACAAACTTACAAAACACAATCATATTTCGTAAGTTTGCGCCACTTTTGTGTAAAGAAATGACGCAAATGTGGCTCTAAAAAAGTATAAAAATGGGCCTGAGTCTTTCTGTGAGAGACTGCATCGATAAAGAAAACGTAGAGTGAGTGTTTGCATAAACAACTGCTTCAATGATTGAATAAGTGCCGGTTTCAGAATCTGAAGATTTCGTAGATTACTTTGAACATTTAAATGGGATATAGACAGAATAAAGTAATGAAAATGTATGGCAACAGCATTTTATAGTTAAAAACATTTTGCATTCATATGTGTATCTAATCTTTTTATAGTTGAAGGAGTCTTTTCATAAACTGTCTTTCAATTGCAGCCGCTATTAAAAAAGAGAGAACATTTCTGGTCTCAGCATTTATACTTCTTCACCATAAACTATGGTTTGTTTAAAGCATCATCTTCGAACAGCATGGAAAAACAGTCAAAAAGATTCTAAAATAAAACATTCTGCACAGTAGATCAGTGCCAATAAGTGACTATGCTTCACACTCACTACATTTCATTATGTAGTATCTTTATATCAAGTTACTACAATAATATAAAGAAACAGATTTAATTTTTTTATTGATTACATCTGGTACAATATACATTTTTGAAAACGTTTTGAAAACATCATCCCTGGTAGGCCAAATAATGTGTATAGTGCTGATGAGCCATGTACAGAAACGTCAACAGTAGTTTTTTTCTTCAATTAGGTTGTAGAAGAATACTTGGAGAACCAAAAGGGTATGTTTTGTAGTTTTCAATGAATTTTATTCCTTCAACTTAAGGCTGTTGTAATTGTAGTATGCCTATCCAGTTCCACACTTTGATTAGAGAGTGTTGTAATGATTTCTTATATTGACTTCTTTTTGGAATATTAAAATGAGTCTTGACATTGAGAAATCGTTTTAAAAGATATTACCCTTAATAGGCCGAATAATATGTAGAACTTTGGTTGAAGAAAGAGAAGATATGAGTTTAGTAGTTTGAACAGAAGTTTTTGTTTGTGATTTAGGTTGCTGTCATTGCATTCTGTTCAACCTCATTTACTTTTTTTAATACATAGCGCAATGTCCAGACATTGTAGTAACTCGTTCATAAAAATTATAGCCAGAGTAGTGAAAGTTCTTCCTCTAAGTGATATTTGTCCAGCTTTAAAAAATTGAATTTCAGTTTCCAATTTAGAACCATCTGGTCTGGATCATTGTAGCATTACCACAAGATATTTTCCTATTCATTTGCAGAAACAGTGTGGAGAGGTCAGATCTGCAGTTGGGCATGTCACATTTTGAATAGCGTTTCTGTACAATTTGTCAAAAGGTACAGTTTTACAATCTGCTAATGTTAAGTATAGAAAACGTTCAGAGTTAATTTCAATGCTAGATGTAAAAGAGCACTGTTCGTAGTCATGGGTCCATTTGTAACTGAGTCCAGAGATATTATCAATATTTAGTTGTTCTTCTTCTAAGACTCCAAGCATGACCATAATGAATGTATTTGCATCTTGTTGAGTGTTCAGAGTAAATATTATTGATCCAGTGCATGTATCTAAAAGATCACTGATCCCTGAAGCAGAATGTATTACACTTCAATTCAGTAAAAGTTGAAGAAAAAAATATAATGGCAAAGACATTCTCTTATCTGTGTTTTGTTCAATGTTGTTCACTAAATGTGATAAATGAAATAGTGTGTTGAGGATGACATTTTCATAGCAGTTGACACCTGAACTGTTCTCTAACTGGTAACCTTCAATTTCAGTGTTTGGGTTGTCCTTTTGTCCTTTCTTTTCTTAAGTGTCCGTAGCTTGTTTTGTGATCGTCCACTTTGCACCGAGTCACCGTTTCTCATAAAGAGGGTACTGGCCTAAATGAGAAGCACATAGACATTTTCACTGATTGTACACTCTTACAAAGCTTACATCAGCACTAACTTTGTTCAAAATCAATCAAAAACAACACAAACCCAGTAATGTTCTAATTCGTAACAACGCTACATATGAAATTCCTTCTTTAAATACAGAAATTCCAATATTAACCATACGCTTAAACCTTGGGATTTATGGATGGTTACAGCATATGCTAAAGAGAGAGGGAATTGTTGACGTCGGATATATAAATCTTTTACAAGCAAAAACCATACAATGCACTGCCCAATCTTCTTCCCATCATCTATCTGATCAAATTTAATAGCCAAGTAGTCAGCCTCTTCTCTATTAATGAAATCAATTACTTTACCCATTACACCATTTACTAAGCCTTCTTCAACATTTAACTTATGTCACAAAATAACTCAACAATTTTATCAGATATGTAAATGCTTTTCTAATCCTGCTGTATTGGACACTGATTTCTCCAAAGAATCCAATTTCGCTTGTAGCTTATCTGTAAGTAGTACTGTAACTCCCTGAGGTTCCATTTTAACAATAGCCGATCTTCTTTCTCCAATTGTAGTAGTTGTTCATAAAAGTTGGAGCACTCTTGAAGTGTTTGCACTAAACAAACTTTAGATGTCTCTTCTTTAATGAAATTGAATAATATTTCTGGTGCTGTAATGTTAGATGGGAATAGGCTCTTGATAATGCGAGCTTCCAGAGTATGTTTCCCTTGTTTCATCAGGACTCCCACTCTAATGTGTTTTAGTATGCCTCCATATTGCGTATCAGATGCTTGCCTCATGTTCTTTACTAATTATTTATATTCAACGTTTAACCAAATTTTAACGTTACCAGTTATTCCCAGGGAATTTCTTATTTCTTCAAGCAAAAGTGTAATTCAAAACTCTTGATACTTCATGACAAGTGTCCCCAGATAATGTTTGATGTTCTAAATTATGGTCATGTTCAACAGGTAGCATTGGTAGTCGATTTAGAGTAATACCTTTAATATTATGTACAGCAAGTCCTGTTGGAGCAGTAACTACACATGGCAAATTCACATCTGTAGTCTTCTGTGGAGAACTGGTGAGAACTTTAATTAAGAATCTTTTTCCAGCCCTAGCTGGTCCACTGATATATGTTCATATTGGATTATAAGAAGAACATTCACATAGTTTCTTTCCATGGAGAAATCCATGTTCTATTTTACCTTTCACTTCATTATAAATTTATCTTTGTTCATTATTCAGTTATTCCACTAACTGTTCGAAATCCACAGTTTAATCTCTTGCCTGTTGCATTGCAATCTTCACCTTATTCATAGCTACTGCTGCTTCATTTTGAATTACTGGTTCTCCCAGAGGATCGTGACTTCCAGGAACAGAGCTTTGGCTGCTTTGTGAGCTCTCCTTGGCTATCCCAGCAGGGATGGTTTCTTCCTGTTCCATCTCATCTTTCAAAATCCTCAAACACAGAACACTGAATACTGTCTTTCACAGCAATGAATGAGTCTTCATAAGAATCATACTGTGCAAGTAAATCAAATTCAGCACACCAAGGCTTGAAGATTTGCAGAAGTGTCAAATAGAAATACTCTCTTATCTCTGCAATCTGTGGTTTATTAGATTTTCTTTGTTGTGTCTCACCAAACAACTGCCACATCCAATGACTGCAAACTTTCCTTCCTATACATTTTCAGTTAAATTACTTCTACGAGTATAATGCTGAAGTACCTCATAGAGACACATGCTTTCAAGATGAGAACTCCTTCTTGGATAGTATGTATTCAGCATTTTACATTTTAGAATGTCTGTACTCTCAAGTTCAAATTGTGCAAGGTACTGTATTTCTGGAAAAGCCTTCAATACTCTATTACAAGTGTTTGCAAGGCGTAGCCTTAGGCTTACCTACACAATTCCTCTAGATTAGGAAAACAAACTTACCTAGCTCAACCAATTTGTGCATTCATAAGATCCAAATTCTCTGTGGGAAAGAATTTTCAAACCAAAATTGTACAATTTCTTGGTAAGACTCTTTTCTCCAGAAATCTCCTCCCAGACGTCTTTCATCTCTGTCCTCTCTGACTTTGTGATGTAAGATGTTACATACCGAGCAACAGCAATGGAGTTATCTGCTATAAATTGTAGATCCATATTTGCATTCCACATCTTTAGAATAACAGGGTTATAGTCATTTATTCATTTTGAAGCTCCTGGCTTTTTTAGATTGTAAGGCCCATATTTATACTTTTTTAGCACCGCATTTGTGCAGCTTTTTGACGCAAAAGCGGCGCAAACTTACAAAACACAATTATATTTTGTAAGTTTGTGCCGCTTTTGCATAAAAAAATGACGCAAATCGGTGCTAAAAAGTATAAATATGGGCCTAAGTATTTCTGGTAATTTCTGTGTTAGGCTGACATAAAGCTGTTTACTCTTCCCTCTGAGATGACCAGTTGCGGGAATCCAAAACAACATTTTGTGTAAAATTTGTCTTTTGATATGTACTTTTGACGATAGTATTCACCACACCTATGATTTTGGAATCATAGGACTTGTTGTCTCAATCCTTTCATAGCAGTTTCTTTTGGGATGGCACATGATACATACTGTTCTATAAAAGACAAGACAGACTCTTCAGTGTCTGTTCCAAACTTTTTTGCATTTTTTATCCATATGAGTATGTGAATATGTGAAGCACCTCAGGCTTGGTACTCTTTGCACCAAGAGAAAACAGTTACTTCGCCAAGAAGAGAATTACTTTTGTTGCAGATGAAAGCCATCATTGCTTGAAACCTGTGGTTAAAATATCAGCAAACATTTTCTGGATCCAATTAGCAGAGTTCTCCAGGTGTCTTGAGATTGATGTCTCTCATATTTGAATTTGCTTCTCGTAAGAAATGAAGGAGCTCATCCCATGCATACTCAGCACAACTGAGTGTCAGAAACCATGATGCTGTTCCTAGGTTTCTTAACATGCATTTTGGCTCAAAAAAAGCTTGGGGAGGCCCATTTAAAGGGGCTAGCATCAGTTGAACGCCCGCCCTGGGCAGGTGTTAAAAAATGATGCTAGAATGGTGCATTGAAATCTTGTAGCTGTCACTGTGCCATATGTTTTTTAGCCTTCCTGTGGGGGAACGCCTCCCTTGCATACATTATGCCTGGTACAGGTATAATGTGGTGGAGGGGTTTACAATGGTGACATTGTGCCAGTTTGTAAATACGGCATGGGGTGGGGGACTGTTTTGCGCTGCAGTAGTGTCAAAAAAAGAACTCTACCGCAGCGTAAGGGGGCTTGGAAATGAGCCCCTTTGTTTCTTTTGTACTTAATTTTGCTGTCTTTTAAGTTGACCACATACTATCTTTAGAAATGTCTTTGTTCTCTATCCAGTTGTTCTACTTTCTTGTTCTGCTCTTTCTGCATTTTGCCCCTTTTGTTTCTCAGTTGCAAGGGGATAGTATTGTGGTGTCTGTTTCTTTTTTCTCTGACTTTTCAACAGCATTGTAACTATGTGTAGTTAAGAAGAAATTTGTATCTGAAAAGAAAGAAAAACAGTAGATTGTTTATTTAAAATATATACTTTTACATTAAACATGTTAATTACATAATATCAATGTAAAATGTTCTGTTATTATATATCAACTCAAGATTGTGTCAGTACTTGGCTATATATCTGAGTGAATGTAGGTATGCCCCTGTACTAGCGCCATGACATGGTTTAGTATATCTGCCAGTATTACACTGCCTCTTTTAGTACCTATATTGGTCTGTAAATGTGTACGTAAGTGGGTGAATAAATACCTCACTGCCTGTGTTACAGAATACAGGAATATATAGGTGTGTCTGCAATTACCTTTGATAGTTTTCCATATTTAAGTACTTTCTGAGTATGTGAGTGAATGTAGAAAAGTTTCTGTCAGTGGCAGAGGCACAGGATCCATGCTTTGGAAACATGAATATCAGTTCCTTGGTGAGTGGGGTGCTCTATTTAGTGCTTGGCTTAGCAGTCCGGAAGTGCATGAGTAAGTTTCTGAAACTGAAAAGCATATTTCTTAATCACTTAAGCACAATGCACTATGCTTGATGGCATTCTTACAGCATATCACATAGGTGAGTTATATCTACTAAAACATGAGTTTGAGACTAGAGAAAGGGGTTTCACATACCAACTTGACATAGACAGTAAGAGAGCACACACCGACTCTACACTACTAGGCCTTACCAACAGTTAAAGCAGTACTTGACTAAATACATGACAGGATTGTGTCAGTACTTGCCTATACATCTCAGTGAATGTAGTTCTGTACACGTAGTAGTGCCCAGAGGTATTTAGGTACATCTGACTGTACGTGAGTTTCTGTTTTAGAAGTGGTATAGCTCTCTATATTTGTACCTAAGTAGCTATACAAATACCTCACTACCTCTGTTAAGGAATAAAGGAGTATGTGAGTGTATGTTCCATTACCTTTCTTAGCACTGCATATATGCCTACTGTCTGAGTATGTGAGTGTATGTAGAAGTCTGTCTGTCACTCTGTCCGTGGCTGAGAGACAGGATGTATGCTTTGGAAACATGAATATCAGTTTCTTTTTTTGTGGTATGCTTTATATTGTACTTGTCCTACAACTTTGCAAGTGAATCACTAAGAATCTCAAACAGAAAAGCACATTTCTTAACCACTTAAGCACAATCCACAGTGTTTGATGACATACCTACAGCACATCACAGAGGTGACTTATTTGTACATAACCGTGAGTTTGAGACTTGAGAAAAGGGTTTTACAGGCCACTTTCAGTGGCCAGTAACAGAGCACACACAGGCTCTGCACTAGCAGGACTCACCCATAATTAAAGCAGTTTTTGTCTGGATACATGACAAGATTGTTACAGTACTTGCCTATATATCTCAGTGAATGTAGGTGTACATAGTGGTAGTACCATGAGATGTTTTAGTATATGTACCGGTATGTGTGTGCCTGTTTTAATACGTGTATGGCTCTGTATATTTGTATACAAGTGGCTGAACAAATACCGTACTGAATGTGTTAGGGAATACAGTGGTATGTGAGTGTGTGTGCAACTGCCTTTGATAGTCCTGCATAAATATATAGTACTTGGCATAGATGTTTGTAAGAGCATAAGTAATTTATTCTATTACAAAACAAATCTGTCTTGTTTGAAACAAAACCACCTTAGAATATGACATACCAACATCATATTTTGGAAATGAGTAATCGCTACTAGAAGGTTGGTTTCACAGGCAACAAACACCTCTGACATGCCATCAGAAGTTGCCTGTGTGACACCATAGACAGGGTTTGCACTACTAGAGCTGACCCATATCTAAACCCCTAATTTATAAGTATGTTTTCCAGTCTTCTGCTACACATGAGTCTTAGTATTACTTCAAAGAACAAATGGAAGAATCCAACTACATACAAACCTGGCTTATAATTTACCCCAACACCTATCGAAACGAGTATCTAATACATTGTTGCCAACTTCAACAGGTTCAAGTTTCATATATGCCTACAGTGCATGATTTCCCCTTTCATTTTTTGTTTTTAGTTTTTTAGTTTTATAATCTTCTTTGAAATTGGAATAAATAGCACTACAACTCTCAGAATTCAAAGGATTATTGTTCTTTCTGAAGAACACATCATTTACAGATGTTTACAATTTTCATATGTAGTAATGCATTGTTAAGTGCAACTTTAACCCTTTCTGTACTGCTTTTTTTAGCAATTACACCATGAAGTAAAACAGCACATATATAGAATGTTGTTCTATGACAACATTCTATGCACCAACCTCTCACACACCTGCTCTGTACCTCAAAGAATTGCCTATTAATAAATATATAAAACCTGTCACAATACTATTCATAAATCAATAAATCATCTCACCTACTTTACTTAATTTTGTATCCATTTCATACAGTCTTTTAACAGATTGACATACATATATGCATTTTAAATCATTTGTTCTTCTCACAATTAACTGTAATTCACATACCTGAAGATTGAGTTTGTTGGTAAAATAGTTTTTTCCTCTCATTGGATAGATTTTAACTTCTCAGGAATTGTAAAAACTAAGCATAAGAATGACAGACCACTCTCATGCAAAGGAATCATGAATGGCAACCTTTTCAACTTTGCAAAATCAGATACTGTGGAAGTCAGAAAATAAAAACATACCTTTCATATTTTAATTTTGTAAGTACAGTTTTGTATGGTTAACATGTGTTAACCCTTTCATGCACTTTTGTTAAGGACCCTTCCCCCAAAACACTCTTAGCACAGTCTCCATAGCAACCCAGTACAACCAATAGGTCACAAGTTCAGAGAGCATTCTAGAAAGGGCATACTAGTTATAAAATGAGCTACAACAGGTGTGGTTTAATGTACAGCAAGAAAAGCATATCCAAGACAGTATTATATTTTTGTATTTTTGCCAGACCCAATTATAGAGCAACTTATTCATCTTTTCAAATCACAACCTAAATTTATTCAGTAGGAAGTTCACAGTATCCAATGTAATGTTTTTTTAAAAAAATATGAAGCAGACCTCCTATTTTAACTGCCCTCCGTTTTAATTGCTACCTCATTCACCTCAGCCTTCTCATCTCTGCTACTATTCCTTAATTTGAAAATGGTTAAAGTGTGAATTGTTGGACACAGCTATGTTTTTTGTGCTAGGGAGGCTGCTAGAAAAAGTGGCATTGACAGGGACTTGGGTTTGCCTAATATGGATATTACATGGATTGGCCAAAGAGGGTTGAAGTGGCATAAATGTCTGACTTTAGTTAAAAGCATTAGAGATTACCAACCCCCTGAACTCACGATTGTGCACTGTGGTGGTAATGACCTAGGTACATTGACTGGCGTAGGACTGGAAATCCTAATGAAGGATACTTTAGCACAATTGATTACACTTTCCCCCACACTGTCTTAGTATATTCCAGCATATACCAAAGACAGAAATAGCATTGGTCAAATCTATTCTGTCCACAGATTGACAAGGCCAGGAAACATGTTAATAAAACTGTTTCTGCATTACTCAGAGACCATAACATGGGCTGTACCTACCACAACAACCTGCGGTTTTACAAGCATGGTATTGATAGAGGCAACGATGTGCACTTCACAAATTAACTAACAACTAACAACATGAATGAGTACATAAGTCTCTAAATGGGTCTCTGAGTGTGTAGGAGTCTGGATGGGTCTGTGAGTGGGCGCGTCAGGGTCTCAGTTGGTGTGTGATTGGGTGCTTCAGGATCTCAATGGGTCTGTGAGTGGTGCATGAAAGTTTGAATGGGCTTTTAAATGGGTGCTTGTGGGTCTAAGTGGGTCTGTAAGTGGGTGTGTGAGTCTCTGAGTGGGTCTGTGAGTGGGTGCATGAGTGTCTAAGTGTGTCTGTTAGAAACTGTGTGAGTATCTGAGTGGGTCTGTGAGAGACTGTGTGAGTTTCTGAATGGGGCTGTGGCTGGGTGTAGGATTATCTGAGTGGGTCTGTGAGTGAGTTGGTGCATAAGTCTCTGAGTGGGTCTGCGACTAGGTGTGTAAGGGTCTGAGTGGATTTGTGAGAGAGCGTGACAGAGGCTGATTGGGTCTGTGAACGGGTGCATGACTGTAAGTGGGTATATGAGAGATTGTGTAACTCTCTGACTGCGTGTGTGAATGTCTGTGTAAGTCTGTGACTGGGTGCATTAGCCTCTGAGTGGGTTTGTGAGTGAGTGGATGACTCTCTGAGGGATATGTGATGGAACAACTAGGTCCTAAACAACTACTTGCCTAAACCACTACTGCTAAACAACTAAAAAGTCTCTACAATGAAGCACTGAACAACTACTGTCTAAACAACGATTTTGCCTGAATAAAAATTGCCTGAACAACGAATTTTAAGGTACATTTTTTTTTAATGGTTTATTAGTTGTTTAGAATTTATTTATATATATATATATATATATATATATATATATATATATATATATATCAATTCTAAAGTTTTAGTAGTTGTTTAGAATTGATAAATATATATTACATGAAGAAATAGTACCTAATTACACTCAGCAGGAAACACAAAACTACCAAAAAGGACTAATGATGGGTATAAAATAGACGATGACATCATTAAGCGATGAAAAACAATAAGTGATTTTTAATTGGTGTATGGTGGGTGATCACATGATTTAAATATACTGACATCGCACACAACTCTATGGCCAGTCGAAGGCTCAGGCAGAAACGCGTTCCCATATTTGTTTGGAATAGCATTTTGCACTTTGTACTTTACATTATGAAATAAAGAAGATACCGTCTGAACTGATTGACGGTGCCAGCGTCATTCTTGCGGCGAGAAGCTGGTAAATCTTGGTTCCTGCGTGCTATATAGTGACTGTTGGTGAAATATATATTTATATATATATATACATATATATATATATATATATATATACATACATATATATATATATACACATATATATATATCAATTCTAAACTATATATATATATATATAAATTCTAAACAACTAATAAACCATAAAAAAAAGAAACACTTACCTTAAAATTCGTTGTTCAGGCAATTGTTATTCAGGCAAAATCGTTGTTTAGACAGTAGTTGTTCATTACTTCGTTGTAGAGATTTTTTAGTTGTTTAGCAGTAGTGGTTTAGGCAAGTAGTTGTTTAGGACCTAGTTGTTCAGGATGTTTCCCCTCTCTGAGCGGGTCTGTGAGTCGGTGTGTGAGGGTCCGAATGGGTATATGAGTGGGTTTGTGGGGATGTGAGTATGTCTGTGACTGGCTGCTTAATTCTCTGTATGGGACTGTAAGTGACTACCTAGTTATCTGAGTATGTCTGTGAGTAAGTTCATGAGTTTTTCAGTGTGTCTCTGAGTGGGTGCATAAGGTTCTTAGAGTGTCTGTGAGTGGATCCATTTGCATCTGAGTGGGTCTGTGCATAGGTTTGTCAGTATCTTAGTGGATCTGTAAGTGTGTGTGTGAGGGTCTAAGTGGGTCTGTGATTGGGTGAGTGTCTGTCCGAATGGGTGCATGACTGTCTAAGTGGGTCTATAAGTGAGTGTGTGATGCTCTGAGTGAGCCTGTGAGTGGGTGTGTGAGTGTCTGAGTGAGTCTGTGACTGGTGCATGAGTCTCTGAGTTTGTGAATTAGTGTGTGATTCTCTCAGTGGGTGCGTGAGGGTCTGTCTAGGTATGTGAGTGGGGTGGGTGTGTGAGGCTCTGACTGGCTGCATAATTGTTGGTTTGGGTCTGTAAGTGAGTGCCTGAGTGTCTGAGTAGGTCTGTGAGTAACTATGAGTTTTTCAGTTTGTCTCTGATTGGGTGCATAAGGCTCTCAGAGTACCTGTGAGAGAGTCCATTAGTTTCTGGTTGTGTCTGTGAATGGGTGCATAACTGTCTAAGTGGGTCTGTGAGTGAGAGCATGACTGAGTAGGTCTGTGAGTGGGTGTGTGAGTCTCTGTGTGGGTCTGTGAGTGGGGGCATGAGTGTCTAAGTGTGTCTGTGAGAAAGTGTGTGAGTGTCTGAGTGGGTCTGTGAGACACTGTGTGAGTTTCAGAATGGGGTTGTGACTGGGTGTCTGAGTGAGTAGGTCTGTGAGTGGGTGTTTGAGTCTCTGAATGGGTCTGTGAGTTGGTGCGTAAGTCTCTGAGTGGATCTGTGACTAGGTGTGTGAGTGGGCGTGACAGTGGCTGATTGAGTCTGTGAATGGGTGCATGACTGTAAGTGGGTATATGAGAGACTGTATGACTCTGACTGGGTGTGTGAGTGTCTGTGTGAGTCTGTGACTGGATGCATTAGTCTCTGGGTGGGTTTGTGAGTGAGTGCATGACTCTCTGAGTGGGTGTGTGAGGGTCCAACTGGGTATGTGAGTGGTTTGGGGGGATCTGAGTAGGTCTATGACTGGCTGCTTAATTCTCCGTATGGGACTGTAAGTGACTACCTAATTATCTGAGTATGTCTGTGAGTAAGTCCATTAATTTTTCAGTGTGTCTCTGAGTGGGTGCATAAGGCTCTCAGAGAGTTTGTGAGTTAGTCCTCTGATTGGGTCTGTGAGTAGGCGTGTCAGTATCTTAGTGGGTCTGTAAGTGGATGTGTGAAGGTCTAGGTAGGTCAGTGATTGGGTGTGTGACTGTCTGAGTGGGTCTGTGAATGGGTGCAAAACTGTCTAAGTAGGTCTGTGAGTAAGTGCATGACTCTCAGTAGGCTGTGAGTGGGTGTATGAGTGTCTGAGTTAGTCTGTGAGTGGGTGCATCAGTCTCTGAGTGGGCTTGTGAGTGAGTGTGTTACTCTCTGAGTGGGTCTGTCAGTGGGTGTGTAAGTCTCTGAGTGGGTCTACAACTGGATGCGTTAGGGTCTGAAGGGGTCTGTGAGTGGGTGTGTAAGTCTCTGAGTGGGTCTACAACTGGATGCGTTAGGGTCTGAATGGGTCTGTGAGTAGGTGTGGCAGTGTCTGAGTGGGCCTGTCACTTGCTGTGTTAGAGTCTGAATGGCTCTGTGGGTAGGTGCACAACTGTCTCAGTGGGTCTGTGAATGGGTGCGTAAGGGTGTGAGTGGGTGTTTGAGTGGTGTGTGACAGTCTGACTGGGTATGTGAATAGGTGTGTGAGGCTCTCAATAGATCTGTGAGTCTCTGCATAAGTGTCTTTATGGGTCTCTGGCTGAGTGCCTGAGTCTCTTAGTAGGTCTGAAAGACAATGAGTTTTTCAGTCTGTCTGTGAATGGGCGCAGAAGGATGTGCTGTTGGGTATGTCAGTGGGTGCATTAGGGTCTCAGTGGGTCTGTGACTGAATACATCAGTCTCTGAGTGGGACTGTAAGTGGGTTTGAGAGGGTCTAAGTGGGTCTGTGAGTGGCTGCGTGAGTGTCTGAGTGGATCTGTGAGTTGGTACTTGAGTGTCTGCACAGGTCTAACACTGGGTGGATCTGTAAATGGGAGCATGGCAGTCTCACTGCTACTTTGTCCGAATGTAATAGTTTATAAGTAAATCCTTCAATGTTTTTGTTGTTGCAGATATTCCCAAATTCGTCGCAACGTTACACAGGGGGGCCCTGCACGAGTGAAGTCATCGGGGAGGATCCATGACCCTAGATCTACAAATTTGAAATTCCTTAAATTTCTCAGCAACTACTGAACAGAGATTTACACTGCATAACAAAACACAATCTGAGGAACAAACTCTAGCTTTCTGCCAAATTTGGTGTAATTCAGGCCAGCGGTTTAGTCTGTAGTCATGTTCAAAACTCCTATGGAAATTAACATGGGAAACACACTTTTTTGACCCCCCACTTTATATACGTATATATATATGTAACCTAGGTAGTTGGTAACATGGTCCTAACTATAACTGCCAACACTTCAACCGGGATGTATTGGCAGTCATCTTAGGACTGAGCTTCAGCCGAGTCCTAGAAAGAAAGATGAATAAAGAAAAGAGGCCAGGGTAGGGACACCCTGACACCTTACGTCTGGTGCTGGGGACGATGGCAGGGCAAAATTGTTTTTGAAAAACAAGCTTGGTCTCCAGGACTTGTTTTAATAAAGCCACGGGGTGGGCCGGGTCCAGGGGCATGTGAAAAATAAAGGAGGGGGCACACGGGTCCCTCCTCCTAGGCCATTTTTATACCTCAGGGACCACCACCTCCCCGGGACTTATAAATGTAATGATGCGGACTCCACAAGTGACCCAGGGACCACCACTTCGCAGGGGAAAATTATTAAATTAATGCAGGGAGGCCCACGTGGGGACAGCTGTTTGGCAGCTCTCTTTTGCTGCAAGTGGAGTGTTTGCTGTAGCTTGGCAGCAGCTATCAAAACTGCAGCCAAGCCACAGCAAACAGCTATGTCTGGGGGGTGGGCATCCAGGGACATAGCAGGCGCCGGCCCTGGGCAATTTGTGGCTCCCACAAAAAGAGCCCTGGGGAGGGGGTGGTCCTTGGGGCTGGGGGGTCCAAAACAGACTCCCTTTCTATTTTTTTGTAATTGCCACAGGGAGGGGTCCGCACGGCCACACCGGACACAATTTGGGAAATGGCCCAGAGAGGTGGTGGTCCCCAGGGCTGCAGGGGGCTGTGCAGCTCCTGCGTACAGTTTGAGAAATGCCCCGGGGAGGTGGCGGTCCTCAATTGTTGGAAGCCCTAGGGAGGCCCCCGGGACCTGGTCCACCCGGCGCCTCACAAAAACAAGTGTGGGAGCCCATGCTTGTTTTGTTTTTAATTTTTTTAAATGAATTTGCAGCAAAAAAATAAAAGAAAATGCTTTTTAGCTCTGGGGGGTCCCTCTGGAACACCACCACCAGAGCTAAGGAGTCAGGGTGTCCCTTCCCTGGCCCCTTTTCCTTTTTCTCACACTTTTAGTGGATGGCTGACAACACTCCCTGGTTTGAAGTGTTGACAGTCAATCAGAGCTGTGCATTTCCCAGCACAAGCTTGTAATTATCCGCGAAGTCATCACGGCCAGAGATAAACAAATTTGGATTTCTATAAATTTCTCAAAAACTACCCAACGGGTTTACACCAACTAAGAGAAAGCGTAATCTGTGTACCGATAGCTGACTTTCTGTCAAATTTGTTGTAATTACATCCAGTGGCTTGGGCTATAGCCTTCATCAGTGGCTGTACGGGAATTAACATGGGAAACCCAACTATTTTGATTCCCCCATTTTTCTCAACCCCTGCTTGACGGATCACCCCAAAACTTTCCATGCGCAACAAGAATCAGCAGGGCACTCTTTTTATAAACCTTGTGAAGATTCTTCAAACGATGCCAAAGTTATAGGCAAGTCAAGCAACTCTTTTTCAATGGAAACATGGGATTAACCATGACTACCCAGTGGCGACTGCCAGTAGGGATATATATATATATATATCTATATATATATATAGATATATATTATTCATTATATATATATTTATTTTTCAGAATCCAAACCTGAACTCTGCCATCCACGCTCCACAAACATGCATGTCTAGTCCATCTAGTGTCACATGTAATCGCCTTTGCTGTTAAAATATACAAACACACATTAAGCTTGTGAGCACCGCCACATGATTCAGTTGAACGAGAAATATCTAGCTGTATTTAAAAATGTGAATTTAATGAACTTTTACTCCTAAGAGCTCTGGTTGATGGGCGAAATGTGACTATATACAGGCCTGTAAACCTTGGTTCTACTGTATAACCACATTTTAGCTTTACCGAAGCTTAATTTCTTGAACAAATTACTTTTATCTCCATATGCTTTGCTGAATTTGTGAAAAAAATATTTAATTTATATGTATGTTGTAATTTTCTTTCCATTCTTGATTTTTCTTTGATTAAATATTTTAGAAATACATACTAATAGGTTTTTATGGATAATAGAATGGGGTGTAAAGGCTCTCGAATAAAGCTTTGTCACGATCCTCTTTGTGCCTGAGCGCATTTAGGCACCTCGGTTTGCACGTGCGTACGGAATCTAATGAATCCACAAGCCCCTGGACGCTTCAAGTTACGCTATTGGAAAAATGCATTTAAAACTGGAGGTCTGAACATACAAACCACTGCTTCCGCACACCCCTCTGACTGAGCCTGAGTGTAATGCTTCTAGGAAGCGCCTCTCCTTGAATTCTTCCACAAGCACTAGCAGGGGCTAATCACTAACCACTTAAGAGATTTAAGAAGAGAGATTGCTAGTACGAGGTGGCATGCCTGTCGGCTACTGTCATGTTATGCAGACAAGCTCATAAATCCGACCAACGTCTTCCCTGCAATCCTAGATTTCATCTTCACCTTTACAATGAGATCTTACGAGAGTAGCGGCAACTATTTGACAGATATCTGTGTGTGTGTTCTATAAAACTGCTAGCACTCCCTGGTGCCCAGCGTGGCAAGCTGTGCCTGATGGCAATGGCAGCGTGGAGGCCAAGTGTTCCTCGTGTTTTTGCCCCGCATTCCTACCATTACTTTCTTTTACAGGCTACCGTGAATGTCCTCATTTACAGATGATGCATTTGAAAAAATACCAATGGGGTGAACAAATGCTACAGAAAACACAAAGGCCCATATTTATACTTTTTGCGCCGCATTTGCCTCATTGTTTGACGCGAAAGCAATGCAAACTTACAAAATATAGGGGCAGATTTATGGAAAGTGACGCTCCAACGAGTGCAGCGCCACTTTCCCTGTGCCCCTTAACACCCCCGTACCTCCATCATGTGTGCACCATATTTAATATACAGCACACCACGGTGCAAGGTAGGGGGCAAAAGTGGCATTTTTTATGACGCTATCGATGCACTCTGCAGGAGTAGAGGCAAAATATTGGCGCTACTCCTGCAGAGTACATAGAGGCCCATTCTAAAGAATGGAAGCCCCCTTTTAACGCTTGCTCTTGGGCAGTCATTAAAAGTGCAGTAATAAATGGCGCAAGGAAATCTCATAGATTTCCTTGCGCCATTTTTCTGGCTCCCCTAATGGGGGAAAGCCCCCTTCGCATACATTATGCCTAGCGGAAAGGGTTACAGAGTGGTGCAATGCATGCATTGCACCACTGTGAATACTGTGTGGGGATTTTAGCCTCCTTGGGCTACATTAACATCAAAATAAATTATGTTAATGTGGCGCAAGGTGGCACTAAAAGCCTATAAATATGCCCCCTGTCTTATCCAGTTGGCTGGTTGACACCTGTTCGGTATAAGTCAATAAGGACGCTCAATGAAGGACCACACGCCAATTATGAATAAATTTAGCTTTACTATAATTTCAGGAAAATGCAGGCATTTAGCACATTAACAATAGTGAAATAAGAATGGCAATGAAAAGCATCTATTCATACATATGTACACTACAGATAATATCTATGTATACGAATGAGCAAAGAGTTAATTGACAGAGTAAGAATAGTAAATTAAAAAAAAACATCTATATAAATGTTTATATATAAGTACACTACAAAGAGCATCTATGCATACATCTGAGTAAAGAGTTCATTGACAGATATAAACTTGGAATAACTGTATACCAACATGTGATACACTATAATGTTCAGGGAGCAGAATATTAACGAGTTGAATACTTCAGATAAGCTTTGATTTACTGCACACTAAAATGCACATTTCAATTACTGTGGCAGACTCACACTATGATGTTCAGTAAGGCAGGAAAAAACTATAAACGAGCTGAATTTCTCAGATTATAAACACAGTGCAAATATAATAATCAATCATAATAATAGAGCAGAGAAACAAAAAGCCTTTCATCCCTGGGTGGAACTTAACTTAGTTCACGAATGCTGGGAAGCCCTCTACCGCCCGCTTGGACCTCTCTCCCCCTCGAGCGTCACGGTCTTGGAACAGCAAAACAGGGAGGCAGCTCTGGGTCTGAAGATGACAGTTTCATAACTCCATCTGCGAGCTTCAAAATTCCCTCACCCACCTTTCAGTGTTTAAATAACCTGAAGCTTGGATTCTACCCTCTTCCAGTATTTTCTAGCTATGTTATCAGTATATGTCTCTTGGCTGCCTTGCCATTCCCTGGCCATTGTTTTCATTCCATCTTTTACTGTGGTCTCGTTCTCAAGGTTGAGACTGACTCTCCTTTACAGCCTGTTTCTCACACATGCAGCTGCAAATAAGTTTATCTACGGAATGTCAAAAGAAAACAAGCTTGAAAGCGAACATTGTGAATTTCTTTCACGTTGTTCTGGCTTCGGCAGGCATCACGCTCATCTACACTGTTCAAGCTAATTAACCCTTTGCGTTACAATCTCTTCCGCATCTTTCCCTACTAGTACACTGATCACTCCACCCCTTAGATGAGCACGATGCTTGCGAAGCCAGAAGTATTTATTGTAACACTTCGCTAGCTAGATTGCTACGAATACTTGTTAGCATTATTCTGAGCGCCTGCATTTTAGTATAAAGCTGATTTGTGCGTACATATAGTCTACATAGTATAATCATTAGCGTGACACAGAAAATCAGTAACCAGATTAGCGGATGTAACACTATATTTAGCGTTTTCGTAGCTCCTGGTGCCCAACCTAAGAAGATGTCATACCAATGGTGCTCATTTTCTTGCTGGATGCGTGTAGCAGTGTGCATAAGCTGTTTGGCATCTATGGTCATCTGTATGGCTGCATCCTTGGTATATTTAGCTGCCATGTCGAATTTAGCAAATGTGATTTGTGCGTAGCGCCTGATTGCCTCTAATCTAGGTAGCTTCACAACAAGCGGAATGTTCCATTCTAACTGTGCTTGCATTTGCGTCTGTAATGTGGTTGTGGTGAACTTAGTCGGTTGGTATAGGATGTGAGTACTTATGTCAATAATGCTGGTAATATTGCACATACACATTACCCGCTCTCCGGTGGTTTGTACAAATCTGTTAATAAGTAAGGGGTGATTAGTAACGTAACATATACTCTCTGTTCCTATCTGATATAAGTCTGTGCCATTCATAGGATAAGGTAACCATTCACATTCTCCTGGTATTGGGTGAAGGCATGGGTTTAGCGCCCGTCCAGTGTGGGTACATACCCACCCCTTAGACCAATCTGCACATCTAGTGGGATCTACGGTGTGATTTGTTTGATCAATCCATTTTTTGTCAGAGTGAGGTATCCACCATTCTTCACCTATTACTACAGGGAGCAATATAAAGGGGCACCATATTTCAGGAGGAAGATTACTTCTAGCTATATCAAAATGAGCATAACACACCTCTCCCTCACAATGGAATTGTATAGGCTTTACCCATATTTCTTCAGGCAAATGCAATTGTTGTCTCCAATATTCACCTTGAAGCTGTCCCCATTCTGCCTTGAAGTCTACATACTGTTGATTAATAATACTTTGCCATAGTATGCACTGAATTCCTTTGGACATTGTTTGGGTGCTTTGAAAGCTTTTTCCAAATTGTTCATAAGTGAAATTATGCCATTGCCAATCACAATACAACCCACGCAGAACCTTCCATACTTCTTGTGAGTGTGTGGGCCCCCATTGTGAAATTACTTTTATGGCCTCCCCTGTATTATATCCTGTTGAAGATAGCTTATTCCTGATGGCTTCAATATCAAAAGCGTTCAGGGCCCCTACCCCAATTCCGGTGGCCCCGGCTATCATGGATCCTAGATCTCTTCTGATGCGTAACTTCGGCAAGGGCCATAACTGTAGTGTCCATGGTGTGCATAATGGATCGTACTTAGAGACATTCCCCTTGGCAATAGTTATCTGTAACACTATATGGTTAATTATGCTTGCATGTAAAGCTTGCTTACATCCTATTCTATATCGAACTATGGAAACGTTGCCTAAATTGCTGACCATGCGTCTTTCGGCTACATAAAACATAAAGGCAGGTGGTTTGGAGTATCGAACTCCTGTAGTTCTATTAGACATTGTAACAACCACCATATGTCCTGGTAAAATGTTATGTTTGTCTTAACAATCATAGGATCTACACGGATATGTCTGTACTGGTGTAAAAGGTACAACGGTATCACAATATTTACATATCATGTTTAGCGTATAATTCAAAGCCTGTACCGTTGCGGGCATTCCCTGCAACTCGTTCAGTCCATAGGCATGTCGGATTTGCTGTCCAGTTACCTTCCAGGTTACAGCTTTGGCAGCCATCCATTTGCCTCCAGGTACCTTCACGTTGCAGAGTGAAACATTTCCCTGGTCATCAGTTACCTTAGCGGCTTGAGGTGCACAAGTGACATGAAGGTCCGTGATGACATTCTCTGCCTCATTTGGTCGGACTAATATACTTTTCCCGGTTATAATCATGACCGCAAACAGGAACCACGTCATCGATGCAGAAGTCATCATTTACGACCGTGGGGTAAGTCTCACTGCAGGTACAAATACAGGTACATTAGAATTCTTTAAAAGTACAACATATGTACTCCCCACCCCTTGACTCAATATCTCTCCTGCCTCTGGCTTTTTCCCTGGATGATACACCCATACTCTTCTTCCTGTGCTTCCAAATCCTCCTTCACCTCTCTGAGTGTTATCGGGGGGGCAGATCTTTCTTCAATGTGGGGGGTATACGCTTGTTCACAAAATCAATTGGGCAAGTCTGTCATGTGCTTGATACGATACAGTAGCATCTCCTTGGTTCAATAATACTACTTTAACCTCTCCTCTAAAATCTGGGTCTATGACTCCCCCTAGCACCGACACTCCCTTGATGGCTAGACTGGATCGAGGGGCAATTCTACCATATGTTCCGGATGGTACTCTCACTCCTATTCCTAGGGGAATAGTCTTCACCTGTCCTACGGGTATTTCTCCATCCTCTGGAGCAAACAGGTCCAGTCCTATACTGCCAGAAGTAGCCTGTAAAGGTTATCGAGCTCGAGGGTCTGTTTTCCAGACAATCATTGTGTGGGTGATTTCTTTATCATGCCCTGTCATCCGAATGAAAGGAGTCTGCTGCCCAACTGGTCTATTGTTCAATTCAAACAAGGCTTTGTCTAAATTACTACTCCATCCTTTTAGAGTCTGATGTGCTGATAACTTTTTTAGCCGTTCTTTCAACAATCCGTTATATCTCTCAATCATGCCTGCAGCTTGTGGATAATAACTAAGATGTAAAATCCACCGAATTCCATGTTCCTGCGCCCAATCCTGCACTGTTTTCCCTGAAAAGTGTGTGCCCCTATCTGTTTGGATTTCATCAGGTACCCCATAATGTTTTATCAGGTAGTTTAGCCCTCGCAAAGTGGACTTTTAGTCTGCAGACTTACAGGGCATACCCAACATAAGGCCAGAGTAGGTGTCCACCATGGTCAATACGTAGCTTTTTCCTCCTTCCTTTGGTAGCGGCCCAATATAGTCCAATTGCCACACTGTAGCGGCTGCGGTTGCTCTCCTGATGTGGCCGCTAGGCTTCTTTTGCAGGGGCATTTGTTTTATCTGGTTGCATGTGGGGCACTCTTTTACTGCTTGTTGGACCTGTTCTTTAGTGACTGGAATCTGTCGCTGCTGTGCCCATGCATAAGTGCCATTCTCTCCTAGATGTCCCGATGTTGCATGAGCCCAGTTTGCTAGAGCAGCTTCAGCCTCCTCATTGATGATTACTGTTCGTGTTTTGGCCATCTGATCTGCGGTGTTGTTGAATAGAGATACAAGAGAGGTGTCTGATGGGCAATGGGCGTCCACATGTCCCACATAGATTTGACATTTGTGCCCTTTCTCCCACATCTCTTCCCATAGCTGCTCACCTCCCCAAATGGGGGTGCCTTTGATTTTCCATCCATCCTTGCGCCAAGTCGGGGCCCAGTTTACTAGTCCTTGGTAGGTGGTCTAGCTGTCAGTGTACACAAACGTTTTCTCTCCGATGGGGGCCTGCTCGATTACTGCTGCTATCCCCTGCAGTTCTGCAAGCTGACTTGATCCATTATTTCCTCCTCGCAGCAACAGCGTTTCTGTAGCAGGCTGGAATGCGACTGTTTGCCATTGTCTCTTTCCTTGATGGTACCGGGCGGTACCATCTGTAAACCATGCATTTTGCTGTTCTTCTTCTGTGAGCTGTTCAAAAGGTGGGGCTGCTTTAAATGGTGAGGACTCCATCTCAGATGGCTCTGGTGAGGGGACCATTGCTTGTAAATCCACTGCCCCCAGCATATCTTCTTGTAACTTCGACACTCCTGCTGGCCCCGGTTTTGCCCTCTGCTGCAGATACCATTTCCACTTTACGATGGTAGACTCCTGCGCCCTGCCTACTTTAGTACCAACCCCTCCTTCTCTTATCCAGCCTAGTAAGGGGACCCGTGTTCTTAGGGTAACCGGACGGTCACCAGTTATGCACTCTGTTTCTACTAACGCCCAATATGCTCCTGCTAGTTCTTTTTCTAACGGGGTTTAATTGCTCATGGAGGGAGTTCATCTCTTCGACCAAAATCCCTGTCGCACTCTCTTTTTTCCTTGCCTCTGCCATAAACTCCACATCACTACATCATCCTGTACTATCATTTCCAGCTCAAATGGGTCTCCTTCTGTGATGGGACCTAACGCAAAATAGTTCTGTAATGCATCTTTTGCTCCCTCAAAGGCCTCTTGCTGTTCAGGTCCCCATTGGAAAGGGTGCTTTTTTCGTGTAACTTGATATAGTGGTCTCAATATTAATCCTAATTGAGGGATATGTTGTCTCCAGAATCCCATCAAACCAATAAATCGTTGTGCTTCTGCCTTAGTTGAAGGAGTCTTTAGCTGCCTTACGTATCAATCACCTTCTGTGGTATTCTTTTTATTGGTCCTGACCAAATAGCGCCCAGGAATTTTACCTCTTGTGCCGGGCCTTGGACCTTTTTTGGGTTAATAGCCCATACCCTCTGCTGTAAGTATTCAATTAATCTTTCCAGCGTGTCTGTGACTTGCTCTTTAGTGTCCACAGTGATCATGATGTCATCAATGTAATGTGCAAGTCGGGTGTCTCCAGCTGAGAAATTGGCTAAATCTCTGGCTATCAGCCCATGACACAATGTGGGACTATGCACGTACCCCTGGGGCAACTTCCTGAATGTGAATTGTCTGTCCTGCCAGCTTATTGCAAATTGGTCTTGACTGGCCTCATCGATATCAATTGAAAAGAAGGCGTTTGCTAGATCAATCACAGCATGCCATTCCCCCACATCTTTACTCAACTGTTCCACTAGTGTGATGATGTCTGGGACGGTGGCTGCCAAAGGTGGAGCCACTTTATTCAGTTGTCGATAGTCGACAGTCATTTGATATGTATCATCTGGTTTCTTCACGGGCCATATAGGAGAGTTAAATGGGCTCACAGCCGGCCTTAACACACCTGCATCTAGCAACCCCTGTATGGTTTCTGAAATCTCTTTATGACCTCCGGGTTTGCGGTACTGTTTAATGCACACCGGCTCCTTTGGAGGAGGCACACATGTAATGGACTCCACTTTGCATGCCCAACCAGAACTGTCCTAGATTTCTTTATGTGTACGCTCCTCACACCAAAAGTAAATGTTCCCCATTGCGTATCAATAGTTTTGGCTAGTAACAAATCCATGCCAATAATGTATTCTGGTACTTCAGCTATTAAAACTTTCTCCGTGAACGGGGGTCCTTTACCGATTGACAATTTAAGCTGAACAGGTTTGGCCTCTGTATCTGCACCCCTGTAACCATTAATGATCACACCCTTCCCTGGCAGCCTCTTAGGGTTTTCATTTATCAAAGTTACTTCCGCACCTGTGTCGAGCAGTGCCATAACATGTTGTGTTCCTTTGTGCCAATAAATGATGAGAGGTACATATGGCCGCCTGTCCCCGGGGCTTACCTCTTGCACTGCTCTGACCCCCGGGGTTTGGCCTGACCTTCATAATAAGGGGTCTGGGACTTCCCAGCCATCGCTGGACAAGTCAGGATATAGAGTTGAGACAGGCACCTTCCTATTTTTCCCTGATTCCGTTTTTTCCTTCTCAGACTCTTCCATGGGTGGTGCTGAGGGCTGTTTCTCATCAACTGCCTCTTTCTCTTTCTGTCTACGCTGCAATGCTTTCCAGTTATTAAGCAGATAAGGGGTAGGCTTTCCATCTATCTCCTCTTTCTTCACCCCAGCATTCAACAAATCTATCCACATTTGTCGTCTGGTCACTTTTATTGTAGATTCTCTTCCCTTATACTTATTGTCCTGCCCCACTGCTCTTGCTGATTTTTGTCTATCAAGCCCTTCTAATTGTGCCCTTAATAATACCACATCCCCCACTGGTCTTCGCTGAGTGGGTCTTAGAAGGGCCAACAAGGCACCTTTCATATGCAGAGGGGCATTTCTGATTAACCGTGCCCAGATCCCTGCTGTCACGGGTTCAACATCAGGTACTAAAAATTGCTGGGAGTATACTGCGTTCTGCATCCCCATTTCTCGCAGTTGTTCATTTGCCTCTGAAATCGTATGCCAAGGACCCCAACTCTCCTCCACATCTATAGCAGTTGGGTACAATTGCTTCACTCCTTCCATCAACCAACCCATTAGAGAGAAAGCTTGTTGCCCCTGTGCACCTCGTAACCGTTGCCCTAACATAGCGTGTGTAGTTACTGATCCCATTTTCAAAAGTTCAGTTGGTGATAAATATGTACCGTCTGCTCCAGTGTCCCACAATCTCACCAACTATTTAAACAAGGGCTCTGTAGGCATTTGTCTAAACATACGAGTTATTTCTAACAATTCACTCTGTGTATAATCTCTTACCAAACGTGAATTCTGTATTTGCCCACCATTCACCCCCTTTGATTTATTCTGCACGAGTGGGCGAACCTCCATTACACTTCCCCTTTCACCTTCAATTTCACCTGCACGTCCTTCTCCACTTTCAACTCCACCTAGTTCTGCTACACGTACTTCCACCTCATCCTCCCAATTCCAGTCATCATCATTATCTGAAACTGTTCCATCCCAAGTATGAGGATCCCAGTTTTCTTTGCGTACCAATGCCCTCACTTGCACAGCTGAGGGTATTTTAGGCTTCTGACTACTCTTCTGTTTTGCTACTCGAACTGCTAATGCGGTGCACCTTGCCTCCATTTGATCACCCCTATTCACTGCACTTTCGATAGTTTCTTTCATATGTAACTGCCTTTCCTGCAAGGCTGCAACCTCATCCCGCAGTTTTCTTATTTCTGCATCTTGTGTTAATGTTTTCCTGTATACCGTACGGAGCGCAGACAGGAAAAGCCATCCCACTTGCCCTGCTGCTTTCAGCTCCAGCTTTGCCCCTTGTAGCTTCACACTCTCAACCGCATCTTCCACTAAAAGGGGAGTCACTTTCTCATCTAATGTCTCCCATAACACCGGCGCTGCCCACCGGTTCAGGAGCCCTGCCACACCAGAGAACGGGTCAGTTGCTAACCACCCGGGAATGGATCTGGCTTCTGCCCCATGCTGCCTTCCGCTCTCTGCCTCACTTTTCTTACGTCCCCAAAGAGGCATTATTGACTTATACCCCACTTCTGGTACCAAATGTCTTATCCAGGTGGCTGGTTGACACCTGTTCGGTATAAGTCAATAAGGACGCTCAATGAAGGACCACACGCCAATTATGAATAAATTTAGCTTTACTATAATTTCAGGTAAATGCAGGCATTTTGCACATTAACAATAGTGAAATAAGAATGGCAATGAAAAGCATCTATTCATATATATGTACACTACAGATAATATCTATGTATACGAATGAGCAAAGAGTTCATTGACAGAGTAAGAATAGTAAATAAAAAAAAAACATCTATATAAATGTTTATATATAAGTACACTACAAAGAGCATCTATGCATACATCTGAGTAAAGAGTTCATTGACAGATATAAACTTGGAATAACTGTATACCAACATGTGATACACTATAATGTTCAGGGACCAGAATATTAACGAGTTGAATACTTCAGATAAGCTTTGATTTACTGCACACTAAAATGCACATTTCAATTACTGTGGCAGACTCACACTACGATGTTCAGTAAGGCAGGAAAAAACTATAAACGAGCTGAATTTCTCAGATTATAAACACAGTGCAAATATAATAATCAATCATAATAATAGAGCAGAGAAACAAAAAGCCTTTCATCCCTGGGTGGAACTTAACTTAGTCCACGAATGCTGGGAAGCCCTCTACCGCCCGCTTGGACCTCTCTCCCCCTCGAGCGTCACGGTCTTGGAACAGCAAAACAGGGAGGCAGCTCTGGGTCTGAAGATGACAGTTTCATAACTCCATCTGAGAACTTCAAAATTCCCTCACCCACCTTTCAGTGTTTAAATAACCTGAAGCTTGGATTCTATCCCCTTCCAGTATTTTCTAGCTATGTTATCAGTATATGTCTCTTGGCTGCCTTGCCATTACCTGGCCATTGTTTTAATTCCATCTTTTACTGTGGTCTCGTTCTCAAGGTTGAGACTGACTCTCCTTTACAGCCTGTTTCTCACACATGCAGCTGCAAATAAGTTTATCTACGGAATGTCAAAAGAAACGTTGTTCTGGCTTCGGCAGGCATCACGCTCATCTACACTGTTCAAGCTAATTAACCCTTCGCGTTACAATGTCTTCCGCATCTTTCCCTACTACTACACTGATCACCCCCTAATTGTATTTTGTAAGTTTGTGCCACTTTTGCATCAAAAAGTACCGCAAATGCGGCGCAAAAAAGTATTAATAAGGGCCAAAATATGTAAAGGTCATTTAATATAGAATATGACCAATTCATAAGTGAACCATGAGAAATCGACAGGGAGAGGGGGAAACATAACTGCAAAAGCTGATTGTAACTATGGTAGAAGATGGATTTAATTAGCATTGAGGTTGCTGAGTGACAATGGGACTCCCTGCTCCACTCTCTTCCTCTGGGCCCTGGCAATCAAAGGTTAGCTGCTGGCGAGCAGAGATGCTGACTGCACCTGGCCCAGCACTGTAGGGTACCCACACTGTCAGACCACACTCCAGCAATGAATCAGATTTCTAATATGCTATTTGAATGCCTCTCCCACGTCCTGAAACCTATTTCACTTGAAGACCAGGGTAAAAATTAAGTCAACAAGGTACAAATTCATATGTTGGTGACCTCCCAGTACAACCAGTCCCAAAATTATGGAACACTACCACTGAAGAATCTTTAGGGCCGTAAAACCACAGCATCATTAGGTATTCAGATATCCCAAAAAGTGACCCATGTTTGCAAATTAGGACAGCTTTGAGCATGCAAAGACACGCTCTATAAGTGTTTTGCAAAGTATGAAAGACTGCATGGATTTGTGCTTGCTGCAGGCAATAGTTTTGATAAGATCAGGGAAATCAACAACAAAAAGCAGCCCAGCAGACCATACAACAAGCCCACAAACAGCCAAAGACCAGCACACACACTGACCTATCAGACCAGCCCATCAGGCACTGACTGATTGCCCCATAGTCTAGTCTGACATTTGGCAGCTACAACGCCACAGCATCTGACAACCGCACTGGCTAGAGGAGGTACAGTGAAAGCGATTCTGAGATCAATGGAAACGAGGGACTGGGACCTATAGGGAGTGATCAGATGGAAGGAGGGCCACTATGGTGAGCATCAACAGTTCCGGTTCATAAATTAGAGGCCAAGAACACTGGGCAAATAGAGGCTCATTCCCTGCAATGAAGATAGACTTGAACTCCCTGGGTTGCAGGAACCCAAAACTACCAGCTAACACCCAAAATGGATCATCAGGGCCAGATGGACACTTTTATAGAATGGGATACAGTGGAGGCCTTTTTGAAGTGTCAGAAGTGCAGCAGCCTCAAACACAGAATATTAGTTTAATAGTTGTCTTCAGTCAGTGACCTGAAGAGACTGTGTACATAGTGGCAGAGCTGAGGTAGTATCTTTTTTGCAGGATGTATGGAGTTTTAGAGTGCAGACAGAGGGCAAAGGAAGCAGGCTCAGAAGCTGGTCCACACTCTTGACGTTGCATGATCTGCCTCTGTCTTTTTTGCTAATTCCCATAGCCCTCGGATCACAATGTAAAATATGCCATGTTCTACTGTAAAAGTAAATTTTAGAAAGAGTTGATGCCTCAGGCAAGGGTCCGATTAATAATTGTATTTGCTGTTTCAGTTATTCAAAAGTTAGAATTGCAATGCTTCTTTGTGATTTCTTTCAATGGCATTAGGCTACCTCTCTTAGGCAGATTTAGGCCTACTGTAACCACATTTCCATAGTATCAAACATCATCTTAATAAGCTTAAGCTGATAGGCAGGGATGTCTAGTCGACCCCCGTTCTGTGGTTCTGTTTTCCTTAAGTGAATGCATTTACATTTTGGCTTCCTGTTTGTGCTTTGCACGCTGCGCTTTTCTAGGACAGTCACGCTCACCTCAGAGAGCCAGACACACCATGAATATTGATTGGACATTGTCATAGTTCGGGGATACCAAATACAATTTTACTGTGGTGCTGAAATTATTGGCCAAATGGATTCTCAGCAAACTCATGCCCTGATTTATACTTTGTAATGCAAAACTGAGCTAACGCAGTTTTGCATCAAAACGTATAGCGTCCGCTTGCGCCATTCCAGGATGCCAGCCGGACGCCATATTAATGGAATGGTGCAATCCAGCACCAAGGGTGGGCTAGCGTATTTTTTTTTTACAGTAGCCGGGTGGGGGTAGTGGTATGGGAGAAGGGGGTTTTGCATCAAAAAATGAGGTTAGGCTGATTAGAGTCAATAAAAATAACTCTAACCTGTCTAGCGTCATTTCTTGATGCAAAACCTACCATACCACATGTCTCCTGTCTTGTAAAAGACAGGAGTCATGCCCACCACCCCAATGGCCAGCACAGGGGACAAGGGCCCCCTTGGCATGGCCATTGCACCCAGTGCCATGTAGGGGGCCCGTTTCAAGGCCCCCAATGGTCCTTTAAAAAATAAAATAAAATACTTACCTCTACTCACCTATACTTACCTGTGGTGGGTCCCCCATTCTCCACTGTACCTCTGGTGTGGGTGGGGGTGTCCCTGGGGCCTGGGGAGGGCACCTGTGGGCTCTTTCCATGGTGTTCCACCATCGAAATGGGGCACAGGTACCCCAGCGCTTGCACTGACCCAGGTGGTAAATAATGGCGCTAAGCAGGCTTAGCGCCATTATTTCGGCCTGCCTACCTGCTGTGCACCATTTTTGCACCAGAGGATAAATAGGGCGCTAGGGCATTAGAGTCATTTTTTGGGTGGGAACGCCCACCCTACATCTCATTGACGCAAGGTGGGTTCACGCATCCAAAAAATGACTTTAACTCCAATATTTTGGCGCTAGACATGTCTAGCGCCAACATATAAATATGGAGTTAAGTTTGTGCTGAATTAGCATTAAAAAAAAGTGATGCTAATTCAGCGCAAACAGAGTATAAATATGCCCCTCAGTCCCATACATAGGCTGAGCATATAGATGTTGGAGCTCACCACCCCTTCCAACTATACTGCCATCATCAAGCTTGTTCTAAGCCCCATTACAGCCTTGTGCCTGTCTATCCACAATATGGCCAGTCTAAAAAAAAAAACATGAAAAGGTCCATCAAACCACAGACAGGGAATAGTGGCAACACAGTACCTAGTAGTCACACAAAGCTCCATATAGGCTGTCTCTACACTTCACTGTAAATGGTGAAAGACTGAGACAGCCCTCCCTGGATTGTAGTCTTTGAACTTCAAATTACACACATATCCCAGCAACATGTGCATTAGCTCACTAGGCTATCTTATCTAGTGGGATTACAATCATTTTTAAATGCATTAAACTGGCAAGGTAATATTCCACGTGCACTGTATCTTTGCCTCTCTTCCCCCTATACTCAAGAGCAAAATTTTTAAAAGGTTCAAGTGGCCTTTTTTTTAGGTAAACTATCAGCAGACTAGCCAATCCTTTGGAATAATAGATTCAGATTTTCGTGGTAGCATAAGCATTTACTTGCTTATAAAGACCACAAGACTAACTTTGGATAAGGTAGCACAGCGATGAAGAACTAGATTCTAATTTTGACAGGGCAGGCTCCACTTTTCAACATGCTGCGGCCAATACATTGAAATGGAGGGAAAGGCATGGAGAGACAGACATTAAAGGGAATTGTGTGACATGGATATGCTGGTGTACAGATACTTGCACAGGCCAAAATCCAGCACAGTCTACCACACCAAGATGTTGTACATAGATTTGGTGTGTGGATGTGAGACTGTGGCTTGTTGGCATCAATATGATCATATGCTAGGTATCTAGCTTGTAAGAAAGCCTCCCCACACAGCAAATCTGTGCAGCAATGTGCGGTCACCCATCAAATGTGGATGAGGAGTAAACCCCACCTCCGACATTTTGAACAGCACTAGGTTCTGTGAAAATGAAGTCTGCACAGGAGTCGGATTACGATTTGTATGATAATTAGCACACCTCTGTAGTTCCCCACCCCCCATAGATTCTAGCAGGTCTGACCTGACAAAATTTATCAGAGGGGATGGGCTGTAAAAATTCGAAACCTGCAGAATTTTGTGTGTTAAAAACTGATTTTACATTTTATATCTCAATCTTCTGATGGAGACTTGGGGTAGGAAGTATTTAACACATGTGGCAAATACCCAACCCTCCTTCGCTCAACTTTTAACGAGGGTCCAGGAGCAGTTGAGATATCAGATTATCCTTCACTGGTATTTTTGAGGGTCTCAGCTGCCTTCATAGCCCTCATGTGGAGGATTCCCCGCAAAGAGTAGTGGTGATTGAAGTCAGATCTAGGAAGTCCAAGCAGCATACAAAATTGGGAGTTGAATTAGATTAAATCAATTGAGGTTAAGTGTCTCCTTACTCTTCAGGAGCAGGGCTTGTGTCTTAGGGCCTGATTACGAGTTTGGAAGTTGTTTATCACACATTATAAATAACAATACCATTGCATACATTATTTATTGTGTGCCATAAATACCACCTATTGCGAGTTTGTGGGAAGTAACATGCTGAGTTTGACCAATCCGTGTGGTAAATACCATGCAATCCACCCCTATTACATTTCGGCAGGTTTTAACGTTAAATAAAATAAAACGTGTAATTCCCACCCATGCTTAAACAGCACGGAGCGGAATTAACCAACTCACTGGTAGGCTCAGAGCATTTAATAATCCTGGTTCAGCTTTTCTGAGGCCGCATCCCTACAAAGGTGTTTTTAGTTTCCTAATTTTTCTGTCCGGTGTAATACGTTGGTACGTATCTATGTGGCCATTACTTCATAATAATCATATAGCACGAGGGTTTTTGGGCTCCTGGGCAGAAGGAGATCCACCGGGGCTCTCAAGGCCGCCCATCCCCATCACAACACTCACTGAAAAAAGTACAAAACAGCAAGGTCTAGTTCTTGGGTAATGGCGAATACTGCGCTCAGCTTGCCTCTTTTATAGTCAATACAAAAGGTTTGCATCTTTGATACAATTAACCAGCCATCAAAAATGTGACCTTTAGCATTAATAAGTGAGAGGTTGTGACACCAAAAGATTTGCCAAGGATTCAGCAAAACTCAGTTTATTCGCACACACTCCCTGAGCCACGAGCGCCAGGAAAGACTACAAAGATTAGACCGCTCTCCCTTTCTCCAACCAGGGAGTAAATAAGCGGTGTCAGCTTTATCCACAAATCGAAGAGGGCTTACATGTTCCCTTTGTCCGTTTGAAGAAACATCAGTGTTTGTTTGAATTGAAGGGCTGACGGGATGTGAATGCTCTAAGAGATAAAGTTATGTTGAAAATATGTTAAAATCCCCCAGGGCGTGAGCTTTGAAATTTTAAACAAGGCTAGTTGCGGCAGAAAATAGTTTTTTTCTTCTTTACAGAGAAAACAATCACGGAAAACATTTAAACCTTAGCTGTTTGCTAGCCTTATACTTTCCCAATAAACCGTACTGAATTACATATAGTTATAAATATAAATACACAAATGAATTCGCATTTTGTTTCCGCCCACTACAGCCTACAGAATGTGCATCTGGTCAGCCCACTTCAGCCATAGACTTTCTTAATTGTAAATGACAACATTTTACTCTAGCACGTGTGCACATCTGTCTGAAAAGAAGTATACTTCAGTGCCAGAGGTAGTAGGACAATATCTACTCATTTCTGCGCCCAGTTCATGATTTTGTTTAATTTATTTTAGCGACGGGTCACTTTGTAGTTTAATTGTTTCTGCAAAGATGTGCAAGCACATTAAGATATTTTTATAGTTTCTTGCTACACTTACACTGTTAATGACTATTGTATGTATTTGCAAAAAAATACATAAACAGATTTGAAGGCATGTCATCACCAGATCAACTGACTGTATGTTTTTTTTAAATTAGGTATCAAACCTTTCTTGTTGAAAACATATTCAATTTTCTGATGCCACCAGCAGAAGCTTGTACTGACCACAAGCAATTACATATAGGGCATAAATAAATAAACCCAAAAGAAAAGAAAATACAAGAAACAAAAATATATAAGCCTACCAAGTCATCTTTCATTGCATGTGGGATTGTTTGTTCAATGTAGAGAGGTCTTGGCCTGCTAGTTTTGGTTGTGCTACCCATTTAGATGTGATGCCAGACCTATTAGTATATGGTTAATCCACTCTTGTAACAGCAGAGAGAAGAACAATTCAGCTCAATGGTGCATAGTTTTAAAGAACGTTGTAAGCATTTCGATCTCAACCTTTGTGTTTCAAATGTAGACCTTGTGGTAGTTAAGTACATTAGCTATGCAGTTGTTGAGAATTTTTACAACATAGGATAATATTATCATTTGTCAGCAGGGTGAAAATCCTTAAGAGATTGGATGGTATGTACAAATGAGTGTGTGACAGAGTTAAGCAGTGAAGTGGCATGCCCCTTCCCAGAACTCAGTGAAGTGTTCCATATACCAGCTGGGCAGTTTTTGACCTATGGAGCTATCTGTCATGTGTTGGCTTCTGCTTGGTGACATGAGCAGATGGAACCTAAGACCACACTCCTGCTCCATACCATGCTGACGTATGAGAGTACACGTAAGGTATCACAACTCTATATGCAGCTCTCCTGGAACAAGGACAGAAGCCAGTTACTAAGACTAGAGAAAGTTTGACAGCAGACCTCCACCTCCCATTGACGGGCAAACAGTGGGCCCAAGCCCTTCGTCACTTTAAAGACATCTCCCAGAACTCACACTTCTGTTTCATCCTATTTAATTATCTAAATCAAGTATACCATACACCCCACATCATACACACAGGATTTTACCATATGGAGGGGGACTGTCCGAGTGTGCAACAAGTCTGGGAAGAAGATCACATCAACCCTGGTTCACACCATGGCCCCGCCTACCCCAGAGTCCTGCTTGCTGGGTATCCGATTCAGAGCCAAGGGGGATAAATACTTCCATAGATTCAGTGATCTGGCATTCGTTTTATGCAAGGGCCAGATAGTGATGGCATGGAAATTGCCAGCGCACCAGACACAGCACAAGGCTGAGTAAGCGACACTCACAGAGCCCCGGACTGAACAAGGGATGACGATATGGGACACATATGTAAAAACTAGAGGCAAAGGTGCTGGAGGCGAAGGATGATACCAGACCACCATAGACTGGAAATACCATAAGCACCCATGTTACCTTGATATCAATGTCAGATCGAAGTGCACCCAGGAATGGGGGCGATTGGATGAACTGTCAACAGCTATATGTATTAATCTTGTATTGCCTCCCAGCACAGATTGCCACCTGCATACCTCCCATACCGTGGATGTATTGGCTTTGGGGTCACCTCTGTGAACTGGACAACTAAAGAGGAGAAGACTGTAATGTAGTGTTACTGTATTGCTGTAATTGTATTGCTGGTCACATGGTGAGTACACTCTGTGAGCCCTTACATTGTCATTGTTTTGTTCTTAATTTTGAAACCAATAAAGAAATGTAAAAAAAACATGCTGTGAAAGGACACTGGCCTGCATTATAGGTTCACTAGAAGGCTTTCACTGATTTTCAATGCAGGATGCAAATCACATTGGTCTCAGATCAGGGGTCTATAGGCCATCTTCCACAGGGATGCTGGGGACCCCAGGGTGATTAATTCAATTGTTCTGTAGAGAGAATTGGCTACCTACTCACAGAATGGACTCTGGTTCACATGTATAGTCTTGTTTTTGGCCGTGCCTTGGCCATTCTGTAGCCCAGTATCCTCAGGAGGAGTTCGGGGCAATTCTGTATTTGCCACTTCTAAGAACAGTCTGCAGATAGCTGGGGATATCATCATGCCCAGTTATATATGGTATGTGGTCAAAGGTGGATTCATTCAAATACATCATTGTCAAAGTTCATCCAAGATACCCAAAAAATCGACACTCTGGTCACAGTGAAGCAAATAATGTACACGTTTGTGCCCCAACTACAGGTTACAATGTGCATTGGTAGGTCAAATGCTATCCATTATAATTGATTATTGGTGCTCAATGTATAGCAAGTGCCCTCCGTTGTTAGAGAACATTTCTTACACTGTCTATCTTGCAGTTTGGTGGTCCTAGTTACTGCAAAGTAATCTGTTCTAACTGTGCACTGTTTTTTAAAAGTGACAATTAAAACTGTGATATTTTTGTTTCACAATTGATTTCTCCACAGTTTTACCTTTCACAAATTGTATGTACCTGTAACAATTGAGTGGTTAAAATCATAGTCGAATACTTAAATAGTTTTCATTGTAGCTCTTAAAAGTATAAATACTTGTGCACATGGCAAAATACTACTGTGATTTATTCAGAATAACGGGCCAGAATTAATTAATTATTGAGTCAGGCTACTAAATATGGGGCAACACCTTTTTCATCAGACTTAATGCATACGTTTGAGTATCGTATGTATATCTACTTAATGGACTGTTGTGAGTTGTCATTTCTAAATTCGTCTTAAGGAAATGTGTGCATATTGCATATAGAACGTTCTATAGATAAAGTACCAACTCTTGACCAAACGTATTTACATGTTGAGTCATTGACTAATTCACTCAAACTCATCTTGAGCCCTAGGTACCTTAAGAAGAGCTTTTTGGCACATTGTCAGCCAATGTATTTGTGTGTAGCTTGAAATTTAATTTCTATAGATCTAGACTAAAAAGTGCAGGAAGGGAAAGACGATATCAGGGTTTCTCTTGCCCTGCAACGAGAATATGAAAGGGAATCAAGGTCCAGATCTTGCAGACTCCATCCCTTCTTTGCTCCTGAAGAAAACAGAATACCCATCTCTTCAAAGCAACACCATGTCATTTTGTGACTACCCAATTACCATGCACCACACAAAAACAATATTCCGAGATGGCACCCTTGTAGAGAATCCCTTTCTGGAGTAAATCATGCTGGAGTAGAATTACCCTCTTGACCCGTCTCCTCCACGAATACAACACCAGTTCTGCCTTCCTCATGTTTCCCAGTTCATCTCCGAGCCACCCTCGCCTCACCCCATGTCTCCTCTCCTTCTTTCCCTTCTGTATCTCTTCTGTGACACAGTGAAAACATTGTTATTGTACAAAACATTATTTCTTTGTAGATAGGTTTGTAATACATAAATCACATTCATACCAACATATTTGTCTTTGATGTTGCTAACGCGTCTGGCTCATTCGATAATTTTCTAGTTCCAATGAATCTTTTTAGGAATCCAGAGGGGTGAGGAGAGACGCATTAATACAGTTCATCAATTAACAGTGTAATCCATTTGGTCACACATTGAATCTCAGAGGTGGAAATTAAAGTTTAAAAAGGTTTATTACAAATTCAAAGCCAGACTTATGTAAATGAGTCTCAGAGTCATACTATGTAAGTACAGAATCACTAAAGACGAATTAAAGTGTCTATTCAAATTAAATCATATAAGCATAAGGCATATCAAAATTCTAGTTGTGGCATTACAAAAGATCAGAAAAACAACTGATGTTCTGAGTCCAAGTGACGATCTTCCTATCGAACCATTAAACCTAAATAAATCTAAATATGCAAATTAAGTTAAGGGAAACCCTAAGATTTCTCTTGGGAAATAGGGAAACAGAAGTAGTCAAAAGTGTCAGCATAACAGAAACCTCAGTAGAAGTTCTGCAGATGAGAGATGTGCATAGCATAAAGTCACATCAGCCAAAGCAAAGGAAAAGAAGTCTGTACCTCTCGAGGGTGCATATTTACAATGGACTGGCGTAGGGCAGAGCCGCAAGTCTTTTTGCTTCGCTGCCCTATGCCATTTGGAAAGGGCAGTAAAGCACCATATTTATGAAATACAGTGCATTCCTGTCCTTTCAGCCAGAGTCGGTGCACAATTTGGTGCCTTGAACCAACGCAGACACCCCTGCACCATGGAGCAAGGGTGTCTGCCTTGTTGGCAGGATTGACAGTCCATGGAGGCAGTACACATAGAAAGTAGTAAAAATAAAGATGTTTCTCCTCATTTACAGTTTTGACACATTCCCAGATTTACAAATCCTTGTAAACCTGGGAATACTTCAAAGCTCATGGGTGCTGCATGGGAAAACCCACCGCAACACCCATGGAACAGCCCCCTGGCTCAGTGTAAGACAATGCAGCGACTTGTGCTGCGTTTCCTTACAACATATCTAGAAGGCCATGAAAAGGCACGCAAAGTGACTTTGCATGGCCTTGTAGATATGGGTCTGCACTCTGTGCTGCTTGAGCATCATAAAAAGTGATACACCAGTGGTGCAAGGGTCTTATACATAAGCCCCTAAGTCTCTAAGGGTCTGCTCTACTCAAATGGTCTGCCTCTCTCACCAACTAAACACCACTTTAATCCTCGCAGGACATTCAAAAGCTGATGTGTAACTTTCCTTCTTCTGTGCACAGCTAGAAGTTACAACTCTCATTTCTAAAACAAAACATTAGGACGACCTTGGATCCCTCCTGTGTCCAGGAGTCTGGAGGGGAGTTATTTCCTTTTCATGGCTCCTTGTTAACACTCCTTATCCTTAGCAACCCATCTTCCAATACCCTTTTTACCTAAGACTAACAATAAGCTCTTCATTAACTGAAGACTTGTGCAGACACACCTGCAAGTAAAGAAATATGCAATGAGAGCAAAACTCCACATTGAAGGTTAAACACCGAAAACATTTCAGGCCTTAACTCTAGCTAACTTAACATAGAAATCAGTACAAATTCAAATACATGATTATATGTGTGCTTCTCATTAGTACAATAATTGAGAAATAACTACAGAAAAAAATCACATTTAACTAGGGTATTATGACCCCAGTACATTGAATAAGAATACTTACATGTTTTTCATCAGTCAAATCAATAAATGTCACTACAAAACTTATATACAACTGTTCTACATTTCTACTTATAAGTGTAATTTGATTGTATGACTTTCCAGTGCACCACATTGACATGAAGACATTTGAACACACATTATATGATTGATTACAGTTTACCATTATTTCAGAAATGCATAATGGCACAGCCAAAGTTAATGCTTGTATAGAGTATTGCACTATTATCACATTTGCAGGTCATGAATTCCAAAGCCATTTTCCTCTGTTGTCCATTCATTCTGGGTGCACCAAGTCAGCCATGCAGCTGCTGACAGAAGAAGCGGAGAAATGTGAAGCAAACGCTGCAAGAAACGTCTGGTACATGGGGGGGCATTTGAGGAGGTATTTGTGATGATGTGTCCTAAGGTGGAAATGTGTGTTAAAACGTTAGTTATATGGTGAACCTTTTGCATTTGTTTGTTTTTCCCAAATGAAACACCTGCCATGGAAGGAGGAGCAGCTTCAAGGGGAAAATACCCACACACTTTAAATTTGGTGGGTCTGTCAATCATGAAGTAACATCCTTAATGTCTTTTAGACACTCTTTGTTCTGTAATCTGCTTTGAGCTCCACTCTTAAGAGATTTAAATAGTGCCATACCTTTCGAATTTTGCTAATATTTACCTTAATCTCAAAACATCTGATGTTATAATTACTAATTTCTGTGAATTTCATTCGGATCTTCCTTATTTGTTCCTTCGGTCTACCTTTTAGTGTTCTAATCCTATACATTGCTTCTCATAGACAAATGTTAAATTGTTACTAGGTCATTCCCAACTGTTGTGTCTGATGTGGATGAGATGAATTACATCAACAGTAAGGCCCTCATCACAACCCTGGCGGCTGTTTCGTCGGATGCACCGCCAACAGGCTGGCGGTGCAATCCATGAAATTACGGGACCGGCGGTTTACCGCCACGCTGGTCCCGGTGGTTGTAATCCTCCAGGGCAGCGCTGCTTGCAGCGCTGCCCAGGGGATTACGAGTCCCCCTCCAGCCAGCCTTTTCATGGCGGTAGGAGCCGCCATGAAAAGGCTGGCGGAAAGGGGAGTCACGGGGCCCCCTGCCACGGCCCCATGGAGCTTTTCACTGAAACGCTCGACGGGTGCAACTGCACACGTGTCACCGCAGTCAGGCCCGTCGCCCCGCCGCAACACCGCCAGCTCCATTTGGAGCCGGCTCCCGTGTTGCGGCTGACATCCCTGCTGGGCCGGCGGGCAGAAACTCAGTTTCTGCCCGCCGGCCCAGGTTGGATGTTGAAATGGCCACTGTGGAAGTGCGGCCGCATTGGCAGCCGCGCGGCGGTTACAACTTGCCGGGCAGCGGTTGCTGTAATGAGGGCCTAAATCTTTAATAAACATTTATTAGCTTTCAAGTAACATGACAGGCCCACAGGATGCAAGGATGAGCTGGAGTTTTCAGCTGTTGTCCAAGTAAGTCCCGTGAGTAATGACTTAATCAATGACAATCATGAAATCTCCAACCTCACCAAGCATCATGAGGCAATATAACAACAATACATGGGATACAGTAAGTCCACGAGACACAGTAAACACTTAGCACATTAAAAGCAAGGAATCACCTTACAACTCCAACCCTATCCATCTTTATTCATTAAATTACCCTCTCAAGTTTATAATCTACTTCATGTTCTTTAGTGGTATCTTGCCCCATTCACCTCTTTGAGTTTGTGTACTAATTTCTCTTGGTTAGGGTCTACAAATTATTTATATTAGAAAGTAACATTATGTAGATGACTCTCATACTGTAGCTTTGAAGATATTCCATAGTACGGATTAGGTTATTTCTTCTTTATCTTTGAGTGTAAGGTGATTTTCTATTTATTCTTTTAATTTTCCATTCAAACAAGGTCCCACAATAATCTATTACATTAAATTCCATTTCTTATGTGCTTTCCTACCATTGCACTTTTCTACTGTTCATCTGAATGTTTCATAGTCTAATATTGTGTCACTACCCCTTTTGTTTTACCCATCATAGGTTCTCCAGCCCATAAATGATCTATTCTGGAGTATGTACGATTAACGTTTGAAAAAATGACTGTTGTCTTTGAGTTGATCAAACCTAGTTCCCACATACTTGTCTTCCTCGCTTTATTAGAAACCCTTTTTCAGACTTCTCTGTCTGACATCCTGTATCGATTTGCATCCCATTCTAAATTAAAGTATCCTGCTATCTCCTGGGAGTGTGTCTCCCTCTGCAAACTGTCAAAGGGAGTTGATTATAACAGAATCTTTTCTTGTTGTATATATAATCTTCCAAGTATATATTTTCTGCACAAATTATCCCTTCACTATAGCATATCCCTTATTGCCCCTCTCCTTTTGGATTTAAGTGTGAGAAGAAGGCTAGTATAAGTACAGGGCAATTATTAGGGCAATTATAACCCTCCATTGCAATTAACATGGTGGAAACCTGATTATTGTGGGGATAAAAAAAAGTGGTGAAATCTCAATGCCTCGAATGGGCAATGTATGTCTAGGTGGCTTCTTAAATTAATCGTAATTTCTACCCCTCATAATTAGATGCCTACACATTTAATATTACCTTGGTCAGCTCTAATTAACTAGCTAGTGGTTGATTTAAAGTTGAGTTGCAATTATAAATTTGTATTGCATTCTGGGAGTAACACCAAGCTAGATATACTACACCACCAGAAGCATGCATATAGCTTTGATCTCTGCAAAACAAAGATAAACAGACAGGTACTTCCTAACTATACTCATGGGAATATTGGAGATATTGGGAAAAGAACAGACATTACAGTCAGGGTCTTCCAATATACAATTGAGTAACTGAATCCCATGTCCTCCCGAAACATGTACACACGTTTGAATTATTTATTAATTTGGGTTTATTATGTGCTAATATAATGTAAATCTGTTAATCATATATATTATAATTATCACCAAAACCATAATATCAGGTAATACAGCACGAAGATGTATTATGAGAATGAACAGAAAGTGAACCCCAAAGAATATTTATGACACATTATGAATGTATTAGTGTAGTTTCCCTAATTGCCGTGTTACATTTTTTCACACTGCCCGATTGATGTGCTATCTAATACCTTCCCTTTCCACAATTAGATTTTCTGTAAATTCTTCCTTGCTCTCTTCAAAATTAACATTTTCAGATGTACAAATAGTAAGTAAAATCTGCTAAAGATGGCTGTGCTTCTTAGGGGTCAGTAGAAATATCCTTTCTCCTAAAGTTCTAAGGGTAAAACATGTTACAACAGATGTTTGTAATAATGTAGTGATATGGAACATAAGTGATGTATGATATCTTTTGCCATGTTAACCTTGATAGAATCAGCAATATAGTATCAGCAAGGGTCTGTGTTTGTTAGGTCAAGGTTAACAACATTGACGCGCCCCTAAGTTGTCCTCTTTCATGCATCAATTTGTATTGGTTTTCGTAACAATCTAGATTCTCAGGGGCTTACTCCTTGCTCTAGGGATTAGAGCACAGTATGATTTGATTGTAGATTACTTACTCAAATCTAGTTTTATCCTGGCCCCCCAACCTCGGCCCTGGCTCCACAGCTTGCATGCATGACAGATGTGCCTCCCCTCCCCCCTGCCCTCCGGCAGGAGCAGCCCGCGCTATTATTGATACCAGCGTACATGATTAGGTACTCAAATGTGACTTTAACCGCTAGTTGCACAGTTTTATGTTGTATTTCAGCATTTCACAATGCAATTGCACTGTACAAGATTACAAATGTGTGTAGACTGATCGTATAATCTTTAATAACGTAATGTACTGTTGCTTATGCATAATGTTTAATAAACAAATAAAAAAAAAAAAAAAATCTAGTTTTATCCTAGTTGGCAGTGAGCTAAATACTAGCGAGGGGCCATTCCTTCTAGTAATGTTCTCCAGTGTATGTTGACAACAGCATAATGCACAATACCAGAAGAAATATAAGCATGTATATCTTTATTGTCTTTAGACGAGCTTCATAATCTAGTCATGATAAGAGCTTACCTCTTGTCATCTATCCTTGCCCATGCCCATTGTAAGAGTGTTTCTCCCTGGTTCACTCATGCAATTCCTGTCCTTTAACTCTTTCAGTTCTTTGCATGTATTCAATTTGTCTCTTGGATGGTCTAATGGTGCAGTATGATGTCCTGACAACTGTATGGTCATGTTTCTAGTTTCTAGCTTTGGGGCTCTCTTGGGTGTGCTCTGCCTTACGTTGCTCTTGATGATACTAACTGCAAGGATATGCTCATTTGCTGATGCATGCAAAAGTGGCATAAGTACCTAGTCACCTTGCAGTCTTATATTACAGTTTTAGTCATGCTCACTTTGATCCTGAATCCAATAACGTTGTTGCAGCACAAATTCTATGAGGCTTTCTGGTTTATTCTTTGTACATCATAACTGTACTTCCCTTCATAATTACTCACAATTTGAAAATCTCATTAGTAGTTTCATGAGTTTATAGGGGCTAAGACCTCACCTGGGTAAGTCTTGTCTGTTCTATTCAGGTGGGAATTTGACAAGCTGCCTGGCAAATTTTCATTGTACTCGTATGTACCCAGAATGATGGCTCCCCCATTATCTGCTGGTTCTATGACTACGATCATATTTATGGTCAAATCTCCCAATGCCTGTCTTTAAAGTTTAGTAATGTTCTCACATGGTTGCATGTTGTCACTTTCTATATTCTCGAGTTATTTAGCTTTTTTTAATGTGAAACATTAAAATGTTAGCAGAAGATGACAGATATATTGTTGCTGGTCTGTGGTCTGTTCTAGGTACAAGGGCTTTCTCCCCCTGATTTTGTTTTTAGGTTGAACTATGACAATTATTGGATAGCGTTCATTTTCATCTTGAGTGGGTCATGTGGGGTTTATCTAAGAAGTCACTTCCTATGAGTCAGTGAGCAGTTTAAGCTCAAATGATGATTTTGGTGCATTTCTCTACTTTTATGTCGAACAGTTTGTTGCCAGTTTATTCTCACTTTGGCCAGACCTTTGCTACTTCCTGAAATAGGCCCTTTCTTATGTTTTTAACTCTATCCGGATTTCACTTTAACAAAACGTTGTTTACCAGTGTTCCTTCTGATGTAGTGGGTGTATCCACTTATTTTACACTTCAACTACTAAAAGGCAAGTTTACCTGTGGATCTGCCTTTTTATAACCCAGATTTTGGAGTGTGTGCATGGATATGTTTTTTATGAGGCATATTTTATTGATCATCAAATTTGCCATAAAAGCGCATTTGAAAATGGCCACCTTAATCAAAAATCCTTTCTTAGTTTTGCTTACCTGTATATCCATTGGTAGACTAATCTGAAAAATCCCACCATTGCCCCAAGATCTTCCCATGTTTATGTGTACCTCCTCTGGACTAATAAATTAATTCTCCCATCTTACAGCAGTAGCCCATTACAATTTGAATGGATATTAAAGCTATTGTTGCTTATTTTAGGATATGCCTGAGTATTTGAGACTTTGCCTGGGTATGTGATGATATATTTGGACATTTGGGCCTGTGCTCTGTATATGATGATTGTGCATGTGCATATGATAGCTGTATCTGGTTATCTGAGATTATTATCAGGCCATTAATGTTTTACTTGGGTATATGATGACAGATTCTGAATTTGTATTTGGGGTGCCTGGTAATCTAAGTTTGTTATCAGGCCATTAATGTTTTACTTGGGTATATGATGACAATAAAACTCAAGCTCAAAGTCATGTAGACAATTCGCAAGACCAAGTTATAAAGGTACATAATCACCAAGGGTTTTCCATGGCAACAGAATAAATTGTTCAACATTGATAATGCTTCAATACTATGCATGTTACATTAATTTTAAACGAAAAGAACTGGGTTAATATATTTCATCAAATGTGATAGAGAAGTACATTTCTTTAATTTTTTGCACATGTATTTAAATAATTAATAATTTGAATTTCAATATATTCTGTTAGTCTAATACTTAACTTATAAATTCATATCATCTAAATCTTGCAAACACTTGATTTAATTCAAATACCACCTATGTCGAACTCTACAGTGTATATGAATGCATATTAATAAAGATGTGCCAGTGCAATTTCTACATTTAAACCATTAGTGTTTTGATTAACATAAGGCATATACTGTCACATTTTAATGACTTTTCTGACATGAGGGACATCACTAAAATTTAGACTACATCATCTTCAAGGGCTGTACTCTGTTGACTGGCCCTAGTCATTAATTCGGTGTTAACTAAATTAGTTTTTATCTTTTACTCTAATTTCATTCAATTTAAACATATTGCTGGCTTATTTATGTTCTTTGATGAGCCTGTCTCACATCATGTTTCTATTATTCTATTGACCTTGAACATATTATAGGCTTTTTTAGGTTCTGTGATGCCATAAGGGTCATCTGGAATAGAGGACTCGTGATCTTCGTGCTGTATTAGCTTCATGGTTAACGGTTCTGTGGTGACACTGGATTAAAGGGCATGTGACTGCATTTTGGTGAATCAAAGACCTGTTCACACTTAACCTCACAATTCTCCTCCCTCCCTTTACTGACCACAGGCGACCTTGCCTACAAAGTGAAACTAGAGTCATCTTTTATAGTCTCCACATTTTTAAGGCTTGATTTTCGTTTTAACATTGCCCCAGATTCTTAATGTCACTTCACATTTTGAAGTGTATTGGAGAAACATGATACAATATCCCTCCCCTAAGAATAGGTAGATGGCAGCACTTAGCAGTTTAAGAACAATAGTTCTTCCATCACTCAGCCAGTAAACACCATACTGACGGATCTCAAAACCGGCAATAGCAGGCTTGGGACCTCTTGTAAGAAAAAGCAGACTCAGGCTTTCTTGAATGGTACAAAATTGTTGTGTGGGCCGCGGAACATGTGCAAAAAGGTCTCTCTCCTGAAACCAGTAGCAGGAGTGGTGGTGCTGGAGATACTGCACCCACACTGCCCACTACCAGACCTGGTCAGGTGGTCACTGGCACTTCTCCTATCTGTTATTCAGCTTGCCTAGCTACTGCTCTGTCCTCAGGAAGTCAGACTCGGATTCAGTCTGCCAATCTCCTCCAGTACTCCTTCTGTCAGGGTTCTAACTGAGCCGCTACTGGCTTTAGATGAACTGTATAACCCTTTCTCCAAGAGCTGATTTATGACCCAAGCTGTGGGCTCCTTGTATTTCCCAAACCAGCAGAGCTTTCTGCAGAGGCCTGTGTAAACAGAAAAACACTTAGTTAAATAAAATGAAATGTTGTACAGCTTTGAATTCACTGGAAACAAACACACAGCTCCATTTCTTCTCCTCCGTCTGCACCCAGCACATACAATAAGAATGTTGTTTTTCCGTGAAAAACAATGCAGGCCCCTCTCATAACTCTGATTGGTGGATGCCAACCAATCAGTCTGAATGTGTGTTTCACAAAACTGAAAATGTGTTGGTTTAACTGATGGGTGAGGAATGAGGAGTAGGGATGATAGGTGAGGGATGAGAAGTAGGAGTGATGGATGAGAAGTATGGATCAGAAGCATGGATGATGGATGAGAAGTGGGGATGATGGAAGAGAAGTAAGGATAATGGATGAGTTGTAGGGATGATGTATGATGGATGAGAAGAAGGGATGATGGATGAGAAGTAGGGATGATGGATGAGAAGTAAGGATGAGAAGTAGGGATGATGGAACAGAAGCAAGGATGATGGATGAAAAGTAGGGATGATGGATAAATAGTAGGGATGAGAAGCAGGAATGAGGGATGAGAAGTAGGGATGATGTATGATGGATGAGAAGTAGGGATGATGGATGAGAAGTAGGGATGACGTATAATGGATGAGAAATATGGATGATGGAGAAGAAGTAGAGATATGGATGAGAAGTAAGGATGGGAAGTAGAGAAGATAGAAGAGAAGTAGGGATGATGGAAAAGGAGTAGGGGTGATGCATGGTGGATGAGAAGTAGGAATGATGGAAATGAAGCAGGGATGAGACACAGCGATGAGAAGTAGGGAGGATACATGAGAAGTAGGGATGATGGATGAGAAGTAGGGATGATGGAAGAGAAGATGGGATGATGGAAGAGAAGCAGGGATGATGGATGAGAAGTAGGGATGATATATGATGGATGAGAAGTAGGGATGAGAAATATGGATGAGGATTGAGGAATGAGGATGTAATCGTGCAGCACTGCCTGCCACAGACATTGCTGCATGTTTCAAACAATTGTGCTTCCCAAATCCAGTCATACTTGGCTCTGCACTCACCCCAAGTGCTTAGCGTTATCTTAATGAACTCTGTCCCACTGACACCCCCATGGGCTGCCAGCACCACCACCATCCACTCACTATTTAGTACACACCCTCAATAAAGGCGCTCTGCTGATACACCTCCTGCACAGTAGCCCTAGTTTTTTTAGATAGATATAGCTAGATAGGCACGTAGATGCATAGATGCAGCTAGAGATAAACAGAGATGGGGAGATTGAGATGGGGAAGATATAAAGACAGAACCATATTTAGAGACATATATAACAGACATAGGTAGATAGATACATTGATAGAGTTGAGTACATATAGAGAGACAACGATATAGACAAGCACATAAATATAGAGAGATAGAGACATGGGTATAGAGAAGGATAGATGGCCATTGAATGCTAGAGAATGAGAAATACATACAACCAATAGAGACGGAGACAGACAGAGAAACATAGAGGTAGGTGTATAGCTAAACAAATAAGATAGAACTATAGATAGAAAGACTGACAGACCAATGTATAGTGAGAGGGATAGAGTGTGGGAGACAAAGAAGCAGAATGGTGTATATAAATGGACAGATAAGGAGCAGACAAGGAGAGCTATAGGAAGATACAGATAGAGGCCCAGATTCTCAAAGGTTTAGCGTCGGGTTAGCGTCACTTTTGTAACGTTAAACCGACGCGAAACCTTTTGGGGGAGTCATAAACCAACACAAATTGGTATTTGCTTTGGTTTGTGTGACAAAGTATTGCAAAGCAGCGCAAAACGCTGCTTTGCATTACTTTGCATCAAGGGGGCTTTACATGGGTGATATATGGGCATACCTGTGCTACCACCCATGCTTTATAGTGCTAAATCCTATTCTGGACCATCAAAAGAAAGGGTTTAGCACCAAAAATTAACACAGCTGATAAGGAGGCATTAAACTGAGATTTTTTTTTATTTCTCCCTGCTTTTCCCACGTTGCATGTGGGCTGCACTGTACAGCACACATACAAAGTAGGAATAGCATTTCCACTTGTCTAGGGATCGTATTTTGTACAGGAAGGGCACTCTTCCTGTACAAGACCTATGCTAGACTCACGCACACACCCTAGCATTGTGTAGCGCTCGACGGCTGAAATCAGCGTCGGCTCTAGGGAGAGGGGAGGAGAGTGTCATTTCTATCTGAATATGGCTCTCCTGCTCCTTCCCTGTCACGCAATGCTGTGCAGCATCTTTAGCTGCTGCACTGCGCTGCGTGACACCTTTTAGAATCTGGGCCAGATGTGGATAGAAATAGACAGAAATGTAGATGGATTTTTTTCTCTTTCCCTTTTTTGTGTTTTTCTTTCACACCCTCCCCTTGCCTTCCTCTCTTTCATATTCTTCTCCATCTCCTTGACTCTCTCCCTCTGCCTTTCCCTGTTCCTGTCTTCGTTTCTTTCTCTTTCCGTACCTTCGACTTTCTCTGTTGCGTTTTCTATATTTAAAAAAAAAAAATGCATGTCAAGCAGAGGATTACATAGGTCATGCCCCTTGTAAGGGGGTCTTCTTTATGCTCTTTTGGTCACAAACATTTTAGCATCCCACTTTTCTTATCCCACTTAAACATTGATAGTTCCATCTTGCAGTGTGGAATAGTATAGGTCTGCCGCTTTGTCAGCTTTTCACGATTGGATCAACCATCTTACTCCTGATTTGAAATTCACGATGACATCTGATCCTAGACGTATCAACTTCCTAGATTTATGGATTGAGGCACAAGAGGGAGTAATAGGAGATAAACTTTATAAAAAACCCACAGATAGAAACTCTTTATTGCATTTTTCCAATAACCACCCACGGAATTTGAAAGAAAATGTACCCTATGGTCAATTTCTGCGTATCCGTAGAAATTGTACCAACAAAGAAGATTACTTGAGGGCAATGCTAGAGTTACCACCTCTCATTGGTCATTACAAATGTAATAATTGTACGGCTTGTCAATACACAGAGAATACAAAAAACATTGAAGTAAATGGGATAAGACACCAGCAACTCCGGTTTTCGAATTGCAATACAAGAAATGTAGTCTATTGTGTCATATGCCCATGTAAGCTGACATACATCGGCCAGACTACACAACCAGTAAAGGTGCGTATTTTACAGCTCACTGTGCCACTGGATTCAAGCTAGCCTGGCTGATGAAGGGTGATACCCTGAAACTGGTTCCAGGATTCTTGTTTCTGGTCCAGGGAGGCCCTGGCTTGGCAGTTCGGGCTGGACTGTTCCCTTGAGGAATAGGGTCAAGACTGATTTGCATATGGCTGGGTCCAAACTGGGGTGGCATGGTGAGCAAAAGAACAATGGATTAAACCCAGATCTGTGACTGGGGGTGAGTGTTTGCATTGTTCAGCACTCCGTCCATCATCCTTTTGTGTTGGTAGAGAAAACACAAACAGCTGATGATTGTACCTCCATTTTACATTGTATGGAGGCGAGATTAATTGAAAAACTCGGTACGGCCAGAAGAGGTTTGAATGACCTTGATGAAATGTGGGCATTAATAAAAAAAAAAAAAATTTACATCTCTTTTCTCTGTATATTGTGTTTTGCCTAGCTGAGTGTTAAATCAAATTTTATGTGCTGCACTATGTGTAGTTTTTTGTAATATAATCTGGTGAAATACTAGTGAGTAATTAAGAATAAGACTCTAATTAATGACAGTGTTTGTCGCTTACAGCAGAGTGATTGACTGTTAGTTTTCAAATGTGGAGCATTTATTCACGATATAACACTGAAGAGTCTAAGATGGGCAACATGGTAATATAGATTGTAGCCAGCTTTCCTGTCAGGATGTAATGTCCTTCTTTAATGTTGCTGCCAATTTGATGTCTTGAGGTAATCGCTTCTTAGGATAACTGCGGTTAAATACACGCGCGCTCCTATATAGAAAAAGGTTTGCCCTTCAAAATGAGAGCAGCGGTTTCGTACACGCCGTATGCGGTGACATAAGCGAAGATAGAGCATCATATGTAAGCAAAGTTACAGGCAATAAAAATATAAAAAATATAGCGGTTAAGTGAAAACAATACGAATCCATTTAAAATAATGTTACAATGGTTTCAGCATTACAGAAGATCAATTTAATGCGAACAGCTACTTCTTTACAAAAAACGATTTCAGGAAAGGCCACTGCAGATAAAAATAAAAAGAAGGTCAGCAAATTCTTATTTTGTCAGCATGGACAAAAAATCACACTCACAAAATAAGTTTGTAACAACAAAGCCTTGCCCTATCTGGATATGTATGATGTTGCTTGCTAATTTTAATAATGGGCACTTATAAACAGCATGATGAAAAACAAAATAGACGAGCATGCTACATTGGATGGTATGCATTGTACTGACTAAGTAGCAAATAACACATAGTGAGAGTACATATATGGGGTAAGATAAGTGTGAACATTGCTGCCTTTTGCAGCATTGGTGGTGTTGTTTATATGATGTTAAATTATAGTAATTAATTGTAAATTTGTATATAGGCACTGTGTCTGATGTCCTGAGGAGGCCAGAAGTTAAAAGGCCGAAACGCGTCAACCATTTTTTGGAGGAACGGTTTGAAAATTTTGGAGCAATGGAACAATTGAAATGAAATGGTATTGTGCATAACTATTGGGAATAAATACCCCTAAAAGCAAACGATACCAAGCATCATTACCTCATGATACAAGACTGCTTGCCAGAGGAAGGTTTAGCAGCTTTTTTATAATTAAAAAAGACTGACTCTATTTTCTTTTTATTCACATTTGTTTCTTTTTTGTATTTATTCTTATGTGTATCAGTTTAAGAATTGAGTGTTATCATTATATTCATTATATGTACTGTTGTATTTACGCAACTCCACTTTGTGATATGAGTCGAATAGAGAGACACAAAAACATTATTTATTATTAAAAATAAAAACAGGACAATAATTGTCCACCATGATCAATTGATGTTTTCATTGTTAATATGTTTATATACCTATTTATCCACACTGTATATTGAGAATGGTATATTGCACTATAGATTAGTATCAGTGTTCTGAAATTGCTTGGGTGACATGCCTGTGCTGTACAAAGTAATGCAAAAATATCAATAAGTATAACTTTGGTTATCCTGATGATAAACGCAGTTAAGCACTGAACTCTTGTAGTAACTTGATGGATTGCCATGTGCAGTGACTGCAGTAGATGTGGACCTTGGCACTCTTAGGCCCATATTTATACTTTTTTAGCGCCGCATTTGCGACATTTTGTGACTCAAAAAAGGCGCAAACTTGCAAAATACAATTGTATTTTGTACATTTGCGCCATTTTTGCATAAAAAAACGGTGCAAATTCAGTGCTCAAAAAGTATAAATATGGGCACATATCTCCTGCCTGAAGTCTCTCTGGGCTTGTGTTTATGTGTATATTTGTGGTGGAAAGGTGGAAGTTCTCATGTCCTGCTGCCTGGTGTGGTTTTCGAGTGAGAGTTATGTTGTGGATAGCAATGTAAAATCGTTTCGTGACTTGGTTCCCTGTCCCTATTGGTTCTATTGCGGGAAGTTATAGTTGTCTCCTCTGCCTGCTGGTTGGGACAGCTCCAATTTTCCACTTCAAGTATGTATAGTGGAAATACATTGTCTGTGCAGAGTCCACAACAAGTGATACCTCCCTGGAAAGCTCATTCCCTTGGCCTTGCCATCAGCATCATTGTCACACTACTTGTGACCTAGTGGGTTAGTTAGAAACTGTGGAGCCTGGAAACATGGCTATAATCCTGGTCTTTACAAATGGCTAAATTGTGTGCTTCTGGGAAACCACTTTTAGAAATAATTCCTCTGCTTTTGTTTTTTGTCAAGTCTGGAAGTATTCAGGGGCATATTTACACTCTGTTTGCGCCGGAATTGCTTCGTTTTTGTTTACGCAAATCCGACGCAAAACTAACTCCATATTTATACTTTGGCGTTAGACCCGTCTAGCGCCAAAGATCTTGGAGTTTGCGTCATTTTTTAGCATGGACACCTACCTTGCGTTAATGATATGCAAGGTAGGCGTTCCCGTCTAAAAAATGACTCCGAGGCATGTGCACCGTATTTACACTCCCGGGCAAAAATGACGCCCGGGAGTGGGCGGGTCAAAAAAAATGATGTCCAGCCGTTTTAGCGTCATTTTTTAACGCCTGGTCAGGGCAGGCGTTAAGGGACCTGTGGGCTCGGAAGGAGCCCAGAGGTGCCCTCCCATACCCCCAGGGACACCCCCTGCCACCCTTGCCCACCCCAGGAGGACACCCAAGGATGGAGGGACCCATCCCAGGGAACTTAAGGTAAGTTCAGGTTAGTATATATATATTTTTTTTTTGTGGCATAGGGGGGCCTGATTTGTGCCCCCCTACATGCCACTATGCCCAATGACCATGCCCAGGGGACATAAGGGGGCAAGGGGGCATGACTCCTGTCTTTGCTAAGACAGGAGTCATTTCAATGGGGGTTGGGAGTCAAAAAAAATGGCGCTAATCGGGTTGAGGCGAAAAATTTTCCTCAGCCTGACTTGCCCCATTTTTTGGCGCCCAAGCTCCATTTTCCCCTACGCTGGCGCTGCCTGGTGTAAGTCATTTTTTTTTACGCACACCAGGCAGCTCCGCCGGCTAACGTCATTCCATAAATAAGGCGCCCGCATGGCGCTTTGGAATGGCGTTAGCCGGCGTTAAATTTTTTGACGCACAACTGCGTTGGCGCAGTTGTGCGCCAAAAAGTATAAATACGGCCCTCAGAATCTAAAAGCTGCCAGAAAGTGTGCTCTTAAAAACCGTCCCGGGTACTATGTAGGGTGGGGGAGCAATGTTGTGTCGTTATTACCAAAATACAACATATATATATGCATTTCTCACCTGCCTTGGGCCCCTAGAAATTTTGGCCCATATTTATACTTTTTGACGCAAAACTGCGCTAACGCAGTTTTGCGCCAAAAAAATTAGCGCCGGCTAACGCCATTCTGAAGCGCCATGCGGGCGCCGTATTTATTCAATGACGTTAGCCGGCGTTAGCCGGCGGCGCTGTCTGGTGTGCGTTAAAAAAAACGACGTACACCAGGCAGCGCCGGCGTAGGGGGAAAATGGCGTATGGGCGTCCAGAAATGGTGCAAGTCAGGCTGAGGCAAAAAAATCGCCACAACCCGATTTGCGCCATTTTTTTACAACGCCCATCCCCCATTGAAATGACTCCTGTCTTAGCAAAGACAGGAGTCATGCCCCCTTGCCCAATGGCCATGCCCAGGGGACTTCTGTCCCCTGGGCATGGTCATTGGGCATAGTGGCATGTAGGGGGGCACAAATCAGGCCCCCCTATGCCACAAAAAAAAATAATAATAATACTTACCTGGACTTACCTTAATGTCCCTGGGGTGGGTCCCTCCATCCTTGGGTGTCCTCCTGGGGTGGGCAAGGGTGGCAGGGGGTGTCCCTGGGGGCAGGGGAGGGCACCTCTGGGCTCATTCTGAGCCCACAGGTCCCTTAACGCCTCCCCTGACCCAGGCGCTAAAATCCCGCGCAAATGCGGGTTTTTTAGACCCGCCCACTCCCGGGCGTCATTTTTGCCCGGGAGTATAAATACGACGCGTATGCATCGCAGTCATTTATTAAGACGGGAACGCCTACCTTGCATATCATTAACGCAAGGAAGGTGTTCACGCAAAAAAATGACGCTAACTCCATGAACTTTGGCGCTAGACGCGTCTAACGCCAAAGTATAAATATGGAGTTAGTTTTGCGTCGAATTTGCGTCGAGAAAAATGACGCAAATTCGGCGCAAACGGAGTATAAATATGCCCCCTTGTGTCTCCTACGCCATTGGTGTAAACAATGCTCCTTAGCATTTGCCTTGTACAATTTTCAGATCTTACAACGGGTTTCTACTCCATACCAATGAAGCATATGTCTCTTTACAGGTTGAACTATGTATGTTCAGCAAAAAGAAAAGAGAAGAGACAGCTGCCAGTCAAAGAGCACACCATCTGAAACCTTCGGATTGCATTAGACATTTATACCTAGTGCAAGGTTGCACCTGGAGGTCAACTGAAATGTTCCCCATTACTGTCAATGTTCAGTTACTCAATATAAAAATAGTTCAGAGAACTCTCTGCGAATGATTTATTTTAATTTACATAAACAAGCACACACTGGCCAATCTGCTTCCTTACTTCACCTTTACAAGAGCAGGTCAACTGGCAGTTTCCTGTCGATTTCCTTAACTTACCTTCCTCACTCAGCTAGAGGCTTCTGCAACCGTTCAGCCTTCAGAGTGTTTCAGATGGTTATGATTTGTGCCAGCATCCCTACTGTGGGTTCAACCATACTGACTTTCCTCAGAAGGCCAACAGTGTCTTCCAGGGCAGTGAATACATGTGACAACCTGATTATGTCCAATGTGGATTTGCATGTTTAAATAAGCATTGACAACCCCATTCAGTTTAGCTTTCGTCTAGTTCCTGCATTCAGAGACAAATGCACACACGCCCAATTTCTAGCGTAAATCATGCATATATGCACACATGCACACATGCAGACATACAGGCTGCCATGCACACAGCCAAAAAGGCAGCTGGGTCCCATGCACATGGAAGATTATAAAAGCAGAAAATTACTGTGCTATCCTTGAGGGCATATGTGTGGCTGATGAAGCATCATATCTGTAATGAGAAATCAGACTTCCAGCCACTGCTTGGTAACTACTGAACCCTACAAATGGACAGTTTCTGCTTGTAGTAGTTGACAAACATACCTAGGGGCATATTTATGAGCCTTTGTGCCACCGAAGTGTCACTTTTTGTGATGCCCCAGTGGCGCAAACTACAAAATCATCTTTAAGAGGGCACCCAAAGCCACTCTGCATGGCTTTGAAAGGCCTCATAGATTTGGAGTAGGGCAAGACAGTGCAGATGTCTGTGTTGCCTTACTCTGCACCCGGAGGCGTTCTATAGGTATTGCAATGGGTGTTCCCACGCACCACCAATGGATTTTGATGCTTTCCCATATTTACAAAAACAATGTCAACCTGGGGACTCACCAAAGCCTTATGCCACCCGAGGGGAGGTGTATGGAGAAGAAATTTATTTATTTGTCCTTGTTACTTTCTCTTTCTGTGTGTGTCATTCTGCAGCACACATAAAAAGAGGAAAAGCCTCAGAGGATTGCTTTTGTGCAGGAAGGTGTCCCTTCCTGCACAAAAACAATCCTGCCGACAGCACAGGCTCCCTTGCACTGGTTCCTGTGTTAGCGATAGGCAGCCGAAACAGTGCCAGGACAGAGGGAAAGGACAGGAATGCACCTTATTTCACAAATACAGTGCATTCCTGCCCTTTCACTTTGGCATAGGACATTGCTGCACTTCCCTACCTTTAATCCCCATAAAAGAGGGCTATAGTATCCATCAGACAATTCTGCAAGCACCACTGCTACCAGCTAAGTTTGGAAACAATCATAGAATTACTTCTTGCTGCCTTCAAGCCACAGCTGAGTCAAGGAGCTTGACTTGCATGAATACTCAATCCCTGGGAATAGCAAAAGAGGAAATGTAATTAAAAAACTAGCCATATTCAGATTACTTTGGGGCTATCAAAGCAGCCCTCACATGCCTGACAACAGCACAAAGATAGCTGATGGTATGTAGGTTACGCAAATGTGAGATTAAGGGCCTTTTTTAGAGTTTGGCGGCTAGGGTGACAGTCACAAACGTGACAGTTATCCCATCTGCCATATTACAATTCCATTCTATCCTATGGACATCATAATATAGCAAACTGGATATCCATCATATTTGTGATGGAGTAAACCAACTGCCAAACTCTAAATCAGGCCCTAAGTGTTTTTGTGAGCCTGACATCCAAAATGAAAGTTTCAGATTAAGCCAGAACTTTCATAAACAAAGCCACGACAAGACACCAGTTTGGACAACCACAAACAATGTCTTTTTCTTGAAGACATGCAGGCACTCATCTGCCCACCGCCATTGAATCCTGCATGAATAAAGTGCAATTAAAAAAAATGAATGTGAGCAAGAACTTTGGCGATTGTACCTCTCATACAAAAGTGGGACAGCAAGTGCTTAGTCATCTAGTTTGACACCATTGATGTTAGTTGAGGATAAAACCAGGATTTCCTGATCACAGCAATACCTTGAGCCACAGGTACGGCTGCTCATAAACATTGGCCAGCCACCAGGAACATCTATTTCTTCATGATGTTCAGAGACATGCAGAGGAAGGCCCACGGGCACATGAATATATTCTGTTGAGAATGTGACACAGAAGTAGTGGCAGTGTTCAAAAGACTGAGATAACTCAAACATGTATTCACATTACAATCAGGGCCCCTTCCTACCTCTGGCATCTCATCCCTATTCAGGACAACAATAACACTCTCGAGATGGAAGAAACGTTCATGAACTACAGACCTCTTGTCACATTCAGAGTGGCCCAACTCCCATAACATGAGGCAGGATACATTGCCACCAGATACTCTGTGAGAGATTGATCACCTTACTGACCTATTGGTCAATTTCTATCATTTTTTGTAATATGAATGTAACACTCCTTACCGTCTATTTTCCATTTCTTTAAGGCACCCAGGTGTACTGACATGCATACACTGATGCAGAGATGCAGGATAGGCTTTAGCATTTGCGACTATACAGAAGGGTCTCACAAGCATACACAAGCACGCTAAGTTGCACATAAACTCTAGTTTGTGTACGAGTGTGTTGGTGCTTCATGCCTGCAGACTGTAGACCAATGCTCACAAAATACTCAAATGATGAGAATAATTTAATATAATGATTGCAATGCAATGCAGACACAGAGATATGAAGATGAGCAGTATGCTTCCAGTCGTTTCCACTCATTATTACTGCAGCCAGTTTAAACAACTTCATTTCCAATTGTCAATTTGGAAATAAATCAATCAATAAAAACATGAATCCACAACCAATCAGGATGTTGCTCCCCTGGTATAAAAAAAGTCTAGAGCCACTCTACTTTCACAGTAGCAATAAATAGGACATATAATTGAAAGAATAGATACAGCAACATCATCGGAGTCACTGTCAAACAGCAACTTGTTTAGAGTAATCCACGATATCTGCAGACTGATACAACAACTGTCAGTAGGGTGCCTCCAGTTGAGAACTGACCGTATGTTGTACCCCAGCTGGTGTTGCTTTAATCCGATTGGTAATGAATCTACAATCACTTTTCTGCTCCATGCTACAAGATAGTTCTTCTTGTGATTCCTTCTATATTATACTGGAATAAGAAAGAAATGCCCTTAGATGAACGATTTGAATTCAGGTCATGGATCCTGGAATATTGCTTGTCTGGGGAACACTAACAAATCCCAGCCTCGTTGATGGAAATGGCCCTTTCTGCAGGGTTATCACCAAACTTTCTGACTTTCTCCTCCTAATTTTCTGACCCTCTTTTTGTTGGCTTTAGGACTCTGGGCACTTTACCACTGCTAATCAGTGCTAAAATGCATGTGCTCCCTCCCTTAAAACTTGACATCATTGGCTCACACTTGTTTGGTTTATTTAATTTACCTGTAAGTCCCTTGTAAACTGTATACCATATACCCAGGGCCTGTAAATTAAATGCTACTAGTGGGACTGCAGCGCAGATTGCACCACCCAAAGAAGTAGCCTTTCAAACATGTCTCAGGCCTGCCACTGCAGTGTCTGTGTGCACAGTTTACTGCCACATTGATTTGGCAAGTCAAACTACTTGCCAAGACCTAAACTCCCTTTTTACTACACCTTAGTTACCCCTAAGGAAGGACCTAGATTGCCCCATAGGAAGTGTGCTCTGTGTGTAAAATGTAGGACATATATTTTTATGTGACACATGCCCTAGTAGTGACAAATAGACTATTTCATTTTCCATTCCTGTGAGTGCTACTCCTGTCATTGGTTTGCATTGGGAACTCCATTATAAATGTCTAAGTGTTAATTTCTGATTTGTGAGGAGTAGCGTGGACATGTTTGGTATGTTTGGAATGGTAGTGAGAAAGTCTGCTGGTGGATTTTACATTACTCTTTTAGAAATGCCACTTTAAGAAAGTGGTAATTTCTCTGTGTTTTTAACTCTGGTGCTTTGCAGCCTGACTGCAATCCATGTATAGGACAGAGTGACAGTTCTGCATGCTCTCCAGACAGCTATCCATCAGGGAGGGTTAGGTGTAACAGGTTTACAACCGCATTCATCTACATACTGATGGTCTTCTTGGGCTGGGAGAGATGAAGGGTCGTTTACAATTTACACTAGAATAGGTTGTGTCCTGCCCTCACACAAAGGGCCTGTTTACCCCCTACTGCTGTCAGGAGCCAGCGTAGGGAAGAAGGGAAATTCTTGGAACTTGTCAAATCTAGCTGGAAACTTATCCCACCTTCTAGAAGCAGGGCACCTGGAGTATAAGTACAGGTACCTTCACCCCATGGTTTTTAGAGCACTTTCGGAACTGGGATGGAACCTCTGTCAGAAGGACTGCTGGGCTGCACCAAGGACTCATCTGGACTGCTCTTCTGTTGTTGCACTCCTACCTGCTGCTGCTGTGTGGCATAAAGGACTCCATGGATTTCTTTTCTGTTTGTTGCACTGCTCCCTGACTTGGACTTCACTGGCATTGCTGGACTTCCAGAAAGAAACACCCCTACTTGCCTTTAGGGTGCTGACCTCTCCGTCCACTGTTGCCTACTTTTGTGTCCCACCCTAAGGTGTCTTTGCTGAGCCCAATTCATGGTGAGCACTGTTTAGGGCCCCTTGTCACCTTGGAACTAATGCCTGGTGTGCATTTTACCTGTTGTCTGTGCCTGGGACACTAGGACATGATCATCACTGCTCAAGTGATTCCAGGAGGGGGCGCCAGGCTCTGGCCCAAAGATGCATTATGCAGATAACAGTGCTCTGTTTAAGCAGAAAATAATTCATTTCATTTAATAAAAAGGGAACATAACTGAACTGCAATGTTTATATAAGTCTAGACATATTTAAGCATTGCCAATTTAGTAGAATAATTGTGACAAAATTCTGAGGGGGGACAAAGATTTATTTTTCCACCTGAGGGGCCATGACAATAAATATTTTGAAAACCACTGTACAAACTGTACATCTCTTTGCTAGCCCCATAGAAGCTATAGCTTCCAGGGTGCACATGTGCTAATTTATGTATTTTTAATGGTACCTGGTGATTCTTGTAATTACTACAATAACTTACCTGTGGTGTTTCATGCCCAGATGTTTTGATACATGCCAATTTTATTCTTGCCTAGCCAAGATAATGAGCACTGACTCAGGACGTGCATAGTGCACACGGTAATTATGAGTATTGTCATGTTGAAAATGTTTGATGCACAAGCTACAAAATACATATATTTTTATATAGTTCAGTGTGGAGCCTCCTTTTTGGTGTATTTATTGTGTCATTGGTGGGAGTGTGTTTCACAAATGCTTTACACATGACCTCTGAGGATAAGACTGACTGCTCTGATCCACGCTTCCAAAGGGGGAAGCACATGTTATCTTTAGTGTGTAACTTACTTACCCTGACTAGAACGGTGGTTTTTGTCTGGCTGAGGTGCATACCCTAGCCAACCATCAACCCCACTTTTTTAACACTAGTGCTCTCCATTAAATTAGCCCCTTGTATTAGTATAATATGAATTTCTGTTTCAGATTTATTCTGCAGCAATGGAAAGACAAAGGTGGTTATTACAACCCTGGCGGTCGGTGTTAAAGCGGCAGTAAAACAGCCAACAGGCCGGCATAAAAAAAATTGAATCACGACCGTGGCGGAAACCGCCAACATAGACAGCCACTTTAACACTCCGACCGCCACGGCGGTACAAACAAACACCGCAGTGGTTACCGCCAACAGACAGGCGGAGGACAATGTACCGCCCACACTATTACAGCCCACCAATCCGCCACCTTTTCTGGGGCAGATTCACCGCGAACAAAAACACGGCGGAAACAGAACTTCGAAGGGAAAATGCTCACCTCTACACACCCCACTAGGAATCAGGACGCCATGGAACCCGAGCTCCAGATTCTGCCAGCCTTCATCTTCCTGCTCCTCTACCAGGAGCACGAACGCCGGTGGCGAAGACCACGGTGAGTACTGCACCTACGACACAGGGGAGGGGGGGATGGAAAAAACAGTGACACACACACGCAACAAGCAACACCCCCACCCTCACCCACTACAACACACACGCTAATACATATTGATACATAACAGTTACTCCCCCCATCCCCCCCTGAAAGAATGCAAGGACAAAAGGAAATGAGCCGAATAATTGTGATATAGTCAATTACATACATCAAAAATATTTACAAATATATACATTTATACCATATACAATTATATACACCAAGAACACAAGTCCAAGGGATTCCACCATCATAGTCCGTGGATCACTGGGCCCAAAAGGCATGGGCGAGGCCCACACTCAATACCTGAACAAGACGGAGAGAACACTGCAGGGGCCTCAGTTAGAAATAAAACAGGCACCTCAGGGGGAAGGGAAGGAGGGGGCACCTCAGCCGAATGAGTGCACGGCACCAGATCCACGAGGGGGCTCCATGCCCACAGTTCAATCCTGGGGAGTGCAGAGCCACAGTCTCACAAGCCTCTACAGTGGGTGGTTTGCCCACTATTCAATCCTGGGGAGTACAAAGCCACAGTCTCACAAGTCTCTACAGTGGGTGGTTTGCCCACTGTTCAATCCTGGGGAGTACAAAGCCACAGTCTCACAGGTCTCTACAGTGGGTGGTTTGCCCACTGTTCAATCCTGGGGAGTGCAAAGCCACAGTCTCACAAGTCTCTACTGTGTGTGGTTTGCCCACTGCTTTATCCTGGGGAGTGCAAAGCCACAGTCTCTCAAGTCTCTATGGTGGGTGGTTTGCCCACTGTTCAATCCTGGGGAGTGCAAAGCACAGTCTCACAAGTCTCTACAGTGGGTGGTTTGCCCACTGCTTTATCCTGGGGAGTGCAATGTCACAGTCTCTCAAATCTCTACAGTGGTGGTTTGCCCACTGCTTTATCCTGGGGAGTGCAAAGCCACAGTCTCTCAAGTGGATAACAGTTCTCCACTGGTTCTGGAGGGGGCTTTGTGCCCAGAGTGCTTCATCCTGCCAAGGACTGAGGTAGTGGATGCCTTTCTCCACTGGTTCTGGAGGGGGCTTTGTGCCCAGAGTGCTTCATCCTGCCAAGGACAGAGGTAGTAGATGTGATACTCCACTGGTTCTGGAGGGGGCTTTGTGCCCAGAGTGCTTCATCCTGCCAAGCACAGAGGTAGTGGATGCCTTTCTCCACTGGTTCTGGAGGGGGCTGCTTTGTGCCCAGAGTGCTTCATCCTGCCAAGGACTGTGGCAGTGGATGCCTTTCTCCACTGGTTCTGGAGGGGGCTTTGTGCCCAGAGTGCTTCATCCTGCCAAGGACTGAGGTAGTGGATGCCTTTCTCCACTGGTTCTGGAGGGGGCTTTGTGCCCAGAGTGCTTCATCCTGCCAAGGACAGAGGTAGTGGATGCCCTTCTCCACTGGTTCTGGAGGGGGCTTTGTGCCAGGAGTGCTTCATCCTGCCAAGGACTGAGGTAGTGGATGCCTTTCTCCACTGGTTCTGGAGGGGGCTTTGTGCCCAGAGTGCTTCATCCTGCCAAGGACTGAGGGAGTGGATGCCTTTCTCCACTGGTTCTGGAGGGTGCTTTGTGCCCAGAGTGCTTCAACCTGCCAAGGACTGAGGTAGTGGATGTGATACTCCACTGGTTCTGGAGGGGGCTTTGTGCCCAGAGTGCTTCATCCTGGCTGTGGCGGACTCAGTAGCATCGGAATCATTGGCGCTCACTGGCCTGCGGTGCTGCTGGCGGCGGTGTCCTGGGCAGTGGTTCAGCTGGTGGCGGTCTTGTCCTGGCCTGCGGTGCTACTGGCGGCGGTGTCCTGGGCAGCGGTTCAGCTGGTGGCGGTGTCCTGGGCAGCGGTTCAGCTGCTGGCGGTCCTGTCTTGGGCAGCGGTTCACCTGGTGGCGGTCTTGTCCTGGCCTGCGGTGCTGCTGGCGGCGGTGTCCTGGGCAGGGGTTCAGCTGCTGGAGGTCCTGTCTTGGGCAGCGGTTCAGCTGCTGGCGGTCCTGTCTTTAGCAGCGGGGCTGTTGGCGGTCGTCTCCTTGGCAGCGGGGCTGCTGCTGGTGGTCCTGTTTTTGGCGGCTGGGCTGCTGGCGGTCATCTACTGGGCAGCGGGGCTGCTGCTGGCGGTCCTGTCTTTGGCAGCAGGGCTCCTGGCGGGCGTCTCCTGGGCAGCGGGCTGCTGCTGGCCGTCCTGTCTTTGGCAGCGGGGCTGCTGGCGGTCGTCTCCTGGGCAGCGGGGCTGCTGGCGGTCTTGTCCGCCTTGCTGATCTTCCCAGACTTGCCGGTTTTACTGTGCCCCTTCCCCACCTTGGATGGTGTTGCAGCTATCTCCACACTCCCAACTATACCCCTGGGAGCAGCTTTGGTGGCTGATTTCTTTCCCCTCTCCCGCCGGGCACTCTCCAACTTTTTATGCGTGACAGGTGGAGGACTGTCCGTGCTGTGGCTCCTTGCCACACTGGCTGCCCTGCTGCCTAGTGCACTCCATAATCCGGTGACTATTGGCAACACTGGTCCCGCCAATGTTGTGGCTGAGGTGCTAGGTTGGGACCTGGAGAGTCGAGCCCTAGGAGACTGAAGGGGTGGGGGAAGTGTGGGAAAGAGGTCAAGGTTGGACAGGAAAAGTTTCTTAGGAACACTGGGACAGGTAGCTGGAGGGGGTTTGGGAGTGGAGGAAGAGGTTGTGGTTGTAGGAGGTGTACGTTTGCTGACTTTTGGTGAAGGTGCATGGGCTGGAGGCTGTTGTGAGGTGGATGGCTGTTGGGTGAGTGTGTGGCTGCATTTGTGTACCTTGGGAGGTGGCCTCACAGACACACTGGGAGAGGACACAGGGGATGTGTGAATGGTAGTGGGGGTGGTGACTGCACGTGAGCGGGGTGTGGTGGTGTGTGTGCTGGTGATGGACATAGTGGCTGAGGATGTAGTGCATGCAGGTGTGAGTGGAGACGAGACTGGGAGGGAGGAGGGAGATGAGGAGGAGGGGGACACAATGGAGGCAGTGGATGTTGTTGTGTCTGCATGTGTGTGATGCTTGCGTGAGTGCCTTTGGGATGTGTGGTACTTATGTTTGCCAGAGCTTCCCTTGTGTTGAGGTGTGTGCATGCTGGTCTGATAGTGTTCTTGGGATAGGCTGAGGTACAGGGGTGTGGGTCCGGGTGGAGGAAGTTGGAGGGGGGAGACTAGAGACAAGGACATTGGCTGCCATCAGTGCTGAGGCCAGAGTCTGAAAAGCTCGCTGAAGGGCTGCCTGACTAAAGTCAATGCCCTCCAGGTATGCATTGGTTTGTTGCAACTGCCTCTCAACACCCTGGATGGCATTCAAAATTGTAGACTGCCCAACAGTAAGGGACCTGAGGAGGTCAATGGCCTCCTTACTGAGGGCAGCAGGGGTGAATGCGGCAGGGCCTGAGGTGCCTGGGGCGAAGGTGATGCCCACCTTCCTGGGTGAGCGAGCACGGGGCAAACGCTGATGTCACAGGAGCCTGACTAGGTGTAGTTGGCACTGTACACAGGTGGGGTGGGGTGCCACAGGGCCTGCCTGAAGAAGGGAACTTAACTACCAAACTCGCCCTGGCCTAGGGAATCCCACAGACCACCTCCCCCACCCAGACACCTACAATGCGCGCTGAATCAGAAGAATGAGAGTGTACTCACCCCCTTGTTGCTGCTGTGATGCCCTCAAGCGCCCATCCAACTCGGGTACGCCACCGTCAGGATCCTGAACATCAGGGGGGTCATGGTGCGACGGGCACCCCTCCCACGTTGGGAGGCCATCCCCAGCTGGGCCTCCGTCGACTTCTTGCTCCAGCGGCGAATGTCCTCCCATCTTTTCCAGCAGAGGTTGCTCTGTCTGTGGTAGACCCCCAGGGTCCGGACTTCCTGGGCGATGGTACGCCACATGTCCTTCTTCTGGTGGGCGCTGACCTACAGGAATTGTACAGGGCAAAAAGAGAAGTAATTACCAACTGCACCATCACAGTCATTGGCCCGCATCCCTACCCTTGCCATGACGCACATGCACTCACCGTCGTTTCATGCACGCCTCATTCTCACCCCCCCATCTTTCATCCACCCCACTCCACACAGGCATTACCCATACCGCATGCTCACAGTGTACTTACCTGTTTGTCTGGAGGACCGTAGAGTAGCGTGTACTGGGGGAGGACCCCATCCACGAGTTTCTCCAACTCCTCTATGCTGAAGGCAGGGGCCCTTTCCCCAGACACACAAGCCATTGACTCTTCCAGACTGAGGTCACAGCAGCACTTGCAGTGTAGGTCCTCTCCTGCCGAAGATCAGGTATTGAGTGATTGAACAGAGAGAAAATGGCAGTGATGTCCGTGGCTGTGGGTACCGTCAACGCCGGCGTACATCGTCGTTGGCTCCTGGGACCCATAGGGTCCAATGTTAACCAATGCAGAATTGCACCGCGGTCTTTGACCGCCTACCGCAACGGTGTCCAACGCCAGCGCAGTTACCTCATATCCCCTTGTTCCACCTTACAGGTCAGGCAGCCGCCATTTCAGGGGCCCACATGGCATTATTTTTGACTGCGTCACACATACCTAGGCCTTGCCTAAACACTCATGCATGTTTACGTACCTTAGAGTTGGTTGACTCTGTGCTCACTGTTCTCCTCCATAGGCACCGTCCGCTGGGGCATGTGAAGAGATGGCGGCATCCTCCGGTGTACAGACTGCTGATGGACCTGTCGACAATGGAGGAAAGACATGTGATCATCACCTACAGGCCTGATCGTGCCACAATCCAGGAACTGTGTACCCAGTTGGAGCCAGACCTGATGTCAGCTATCTGCATTCCCACAGGAATCCCCCCTCAAGTGCAGGTGCTGTCAGTACTCCATTTCCTAGCAAGTGGGTCTTTTCAAACAACAGTGGCCATAGCATCAGGGATGTCCCAGCCTATGTTTTCTAACGTGTTCTCCAGAGTGTTGTCTGCCCTGCTGAAACACATGCAGAGCTACATCGTTTTCCCTCAGGTGGAGGATTTGCCTACAGTGAAAGGTGACTTCTAGGCCCTGGGACATATCCCCAACATCATAGGTGCCACTGATGGGACACATGTGGTCTTGGGACCCCCGCAGGAGTGAATAAATCCAACAACTTGCTACTTTTAAATTTAATATAACTTGTACCTAGAAAGAGTTTTATAACTATTGCTAAAAGTTACCAACTTCAGCCCTGTGGTGCCCTTATCTGACTGGCCAGCCTCTGGCAGCCTGAGCCAGGTTGCCTTGATGAGGTGTGAAGTGGGCTGAAACAAAGGAAGCATCTGGTGAGAGGAGGTCTGCCTCAACAGATGGTAGAACAGGATAGGAGGAGAGCAGCAAACTGGACTTTAATGGAGGGAAGGACATTTGGGACAGCAACTGTACCTCCACTATTTCCTGCAGCCCAGACAACCAGGTTCCCCCTGATTAGATAATGTGGGCTCAGCCAGATCTAAACTCTAAGACTGAATTTTTGCCATCTTGGATTTTGGAGGAATGCTGCACCCTGTGATTAGTTTTTGCCACACTTCCCAGGAAGTGGTCACTCAAGAGGGTGGTAACCTGCACGGGATTGGGCATAGCCCCCCCTCCACTTGCCACCCGGGGAGCCAGGATAAATATGGCAGAGCTGCACCCCACTTCAGTTCCCTACTGGAACAAGAGGAAGAAGGACTACCCTGCTGGAGCCCTGGCCTGTACCTGGACACTGCACTCAGAAGGACTGCACCAGCTAAACACTTGGGCTTCACCAAGACATTTTTTTGCCTTGCTTCTACTAATTCAAAGAGGGACTCCCTGTATGCTACAGGTAGAAAATAGCTGACCAGAGCTCGATGCATCAAGCCCAGAAGAAATTGACCAACTGACCTTTGGTCATTTTTGGAGTTGAACCAATGCATTCTGGGAGTTGGAGTTGGATTCCTAACACCCAAGGAGCAACTCAGAGCTTCTGGAACCTTCGGGTAAGTTGCGGACACCTAAAGAACCTTGAATGAACTCCTGGAAGAAGATCTATGAGTTTGGAGATGTTTGAAGTACCTTTGGAAAAAAGCTCTATAAGTGAACCGACCTGACATCATGAGTCAAGCCGGCCAACGTCCATCACAACCCGGCGTGACTTGCAAGTTCGTCCTGCAAAAAAGCTCAGAGCTCTAGACTTCTGAGATTTCACCGGAGGGTTATGGAAAAGCAATCCGACAACGCTGCATCGAAATCGGCTTGGTGTGGAGGGTCGTCAGATGTCGGAGAAGAAGAGCTCCCAAAAAGTTTCTGAATCCGAAGGTAAGAAGTTGACCGAAGCCTCCTGCGCATAGGGCTCCAGGGAGGTCTGCTTCAACTTCAACGTGATCCTGGACGAAGCTTTCTGTCCTGAAAAATTGTCTAAGTCTGGAAGTAGAACTCTTCAATAAGGCCTCATGCAACGCATATCCAAACAGGGCTCCAGCGAGGTCGGCTTCAACTTGTGACTTCGTCCCGGTCGGTAAGAGATCTTCAAAAATTCTTCTAAGTCCTAAGATAAAACTTTGGCCGAGGCCTCACACTCAGTGTAGCTGAGCAGGACTCTGTCAAGGTCCGCCTCAACTTTTGACTTTTTCTCAGTCAAGTGCAACCAGATGTCCAGATTGGCTCTTTTGACTACTATGCACTAGAAAACATTTAGGCCCTCATTACAACCCTGGCGGACGGTCGTAAAGCAGCGGTAATACCGCCAACAGGCCAGCGGTAACAAAAATGGAATCATGACCACGGCGGAAACCGCCAACATTTACAGCCACTTTAACACTCCGACCGCCATGGCGGTAGCAACAACCACTGCGGTGGTAACCGCCAACAGCCAGGCGGAAGACAATGTACCACCCACCCCTTTACAACCCACCCATCCGCCAGCTTTTCCGGGGCAGTACCAACGCCATCAAAAGAATGGCAGAAACAGTACTTTGAAGGGAAACCACTCACCTCTGGACACTCAAGGAAGAACCAGGATGCCATGGAGTCCGAACTACAGGTGTTACCCATGCTGGTGTATCTTGTCATATACCACGAGTGCCAATGCCGGCGACGACGACCACAGTGAGTACTGCACCTAGTACACAGGGGAGGAGGGAGGAAAAAGAGAGTGACACACACACGCAACTCCCCCACCCCCATCCTTAACCCCAACACCATACACACAAACAGAGGCATATACATCCCGTAAACCTCTGGAATAGCGCAAGGACAAAAGGAATGGAGTCATATGAGTGTAATGTTAGAAATTTAGAGAAAAACGTTCATAAATAAATACATAACATACAAACAGTATGTACAATATATACACTATATACAAAATGAGGGACAATGTCCATACAAAAATAGTCTGTGGCCCACTGGGCTATAACACATAGACCAAGCCCACACTTGACTCCTGCCTTAAAACGAAGAGAACACTGCAGGGGCATCAGGTCAAAAACACACAGGCACCTCAGGGGGGAAGGAAAAGGGGGGCACCTCAGCTGGAAGATAGTCCTACGCCAATGCTCCTGGAGGGGGCTCCATGCCCACTGTTTGGTCCTAGGGAGTGCAAAGCCACAGTCTCTCAAGTGGGTGACATGTTCCACTGGTTCTGGAGGGGGCTTTGTGCCCAGTGTGCTTCATCCTGCCAAGGATAGGGTGAGTGAGTGCCTTTCTCCACTGGTTCTGGAGGGGGCTTGGTGCCCAGTGTGCTTCATCCTGCAAAGGATAGGGTGAGTGAATGCTTTTCTCTACTGGTTCTGGAGGGGGCTTTGTGCCCAGTGTGCTTCATCCTGCCAAGGATATGGTGAGTGGATGCCTATCTCTGCTGGTTCTGGAGGGGGCTTGGTACCCAGTGTGCTTCATCCTGCCAAGGATAAGGTGAGTGGATGCCTTTCTCCACTGGTGCCCAGTGTGCTTCATCCTAGCAAGGATAGGGTGAGTGGATGCCTTTCGCCACTGGTTCTATAGGGGGCTTGGTGCCCAGAGTGCTTCATCCTGCCAAGGATAGGGTGAGTGGATGCCTTTCTCCACTGGTTCTGGAGGGGGCTTGGTGCCCAGTGATGCAGCACATGGGGGGTGCCAGGTCCCTCACCTGGGTGTCAGAGCCACAAGATTTGCAGTGGCCAGGATGCATGACAGTCTATGGAGGGAGGGCTACAGTCCATTCGCCGGCGGCTACGGCTGCACAGTGTTGGTAGTGCCGGTGCTGGTGGTGATGCTGTCAGTTGTGGGGGGAGGCTCCAGCCCTTCTCCTGCAGCCTCGGATGGCTGCCCACTAGGGCTGCTGCTGCTGGCAGTGGTGCTACTGTCAGCGGTGCAGGTGGCGGTGCTTGCGGCTGTGCAGGTGGCGGTGCTGGCCGCGGTGCAGGTGCCAGTGCTGCCAGTGGTGGGGGGACGCTCCAGCCCTTTTCCTGCAGCCTCGGACGGCTGCCCACTGGGGCTGTTGCTACTGTCAGTGGTGCAGGTAGCGGTGCAGGTGGTGGTGCTTGCGGCGGTGCTTGCAGCGGTGCAGGTGGCGGTGCTGGCCGCGGTGCAGGAGCTGGTGCCGGTGCTGCCAGTGGTGGGGGGGGCTCAAGCCCTTCTCCTGCAGCCTCTGACGGCTGCCCACTGGGGCTGCTGCTGCTGACAGTAGTGGTGCTTGCGACGGTGCTTGTGGCAGTGCAGGTGGCGGTGCTGGCTGCGGTGCAGGTGACGGTGCTGGCGGTTGTGCTGGTAGCCACCAGGCCTTCACCTGCAGGCTCGGACAGGTGACATGCCTTAGCTGGTGTTTTGTGCCCCTTCCTGCCCTTGGCAGATGGTGGTGTCACCTTGGGCCTGACGGCTGGAGTCTTTGAGGTGGCCTTGCTGGGTGGTTGTGGCTCCTTCCCCTTGCTGGATGCTGTCTCCTTCTTCACCTTGGGCACGGGAAACACGGTGAGGGGCTGCTGGGAGGGTGGTGCTGGTAGGGGGGTGGCGGCTGTACCTGTTCCTGGGATGAGCACAGAGGTGTCCACCACCGCCAGGGAGCTTCCATCGGAGGAGGAGTCGCTGTTTGTAGTGTCCCCTCCTGTCTCTGTCGTGGTGCTCCCCTCGCCCTCTGTCCCACTGGTGCCCTCACCCTCGGTGGATTCGGCCTCCACGCCCCTGTGGGATGCAGCTCCCTCTGTCGCCAGTGCTTCTGCTCCTCCGCAAGATGATGCTAATGCACACAAGGACAGGGTGACAAAACAAAAAGGGGGGAGACACAGAGGATACACTTGGTCAATGACAGCAACAACACTACCGTTGGCGTACACAAAACACAGGGAGCAGCCCTTTGCACTAGGCCATGCACTACCAGTTACAAAGATAGTCACTAGCCCATGGGGTACATAGCATAATGCCATCAGCTACACACCTGAAACAAACAGGGCCCTGACCAGTAGGAGATATCCACTAACACCATTGGGGTTGGAGTGCTTCAGAGCCTGCCCAAAAAGGGTCCTACCCTGCCATGTTCGCCCTGGCCTAGGGGCACCCACAGTCCACATCCTCACCCAGGTGAAACCTTAACGCATGCAAAGTCATGATTCTGAGTTTGTACTCACCCCCTTGTGGCTGCTGTGATGCCCTCCAGCACCCGTCCAACTCCGGATAGGCCACCGCCAGGATGCGGAACATCAGGGGGGTCAGGGTATGACAGGCACCCCTTCCTCGTTGGGAGGCCTGTCCCCAGCTGGGCCTCCACTGTCTTCCTTGCCCAGCGGCGCTGGTCCTCTCACCGTTTGCAGCAGTGGGTGCTCCGCCTGTCAAAGACCCCCAGGGTCTGCACCTCCTTGGGGATGGCACACCAAATACCCTTTTTCTGATGGGCGCTGACCTGCACAAAAAATACAGCAGAAAAGGGATTAGTCATACCGTCTGGACTGTCATACTCATGGCCCACTATATCCTTCCATCCCCTTACGCACACACATTGACCACCATACATGCAGCAATTTGCCCAGGACACCTCAGCCCCCCCATACATGTGGCTTACACACACAGCACTCCATACATTCATGGACCACTCATCATGCTCACAGTGTACTCACCTGTTTGTCTGGAGGACCATAGAGTAAAGTGTACTGGGGTCGGACCCCATCCACTAGTCTCTCCAACTCCTCCAAAGTGAAGGCAGGGGCCCTTTCCCCAGACACATGACCCATTGTCGCTTCCAGACACAGGTCATAGCAGCACTTGCAGAGTAGGTACTCTCCTATTGAAGGTCAGGTAGCAAGTGAGTGAACAGATAGAAAATGGGCGTCACGTCCGTGGCGGTGCGTACCATCACCGCCGGCGTACATCGCCAGTGGCTCCTGGAACCCATAGGGCCTAATGTTAACCAATGCGAAGTTGCACGCGGTCGTCAACCGCCGACCGCAACGGCGCACCACGCCAGCGGAATTACCTCATTTCCACTTGTCCCTCCTCACAGGTCAAGCAGCCCCATTTCAGGGGGGCACAGGCCATGGCACCTAACTGCGTCACAGCAGACATAGGCACATCAACTGACTCTCGGATTCACACACTGGTTCTGTAAATGAAGATATGCATCATTATTACAATAGATGTGTGAATATGACCCTCTGCTCACCGTTTTCCTTTCTAGACTTCAACCGCTGAGGATGAATATGAGATGGAGACATTCTCCAGTGCACAGACACCTGGTGGACCTGGTGACAATGTTGGACAGACACATTATCCTAATCTACAGACTTGATCGGGCCACAATCCAAGAACTGGAGCCAGACCTGATTTCAGCTATCCACCACCCCACAGGTATCCCTCCTCTATTGCAGGCCTTGTCAGTGCTCCATTTCCTGGCAAGTGGTTCCTGCCAAACAACAGTGGCCATGGCATCAGGGATGTCTCAGCCAATGTTTTCCAATGTGTTGACCAGAGTGTTGTCTGCCCTGCTGAAACACATGCGCAGCTACATCGTATTCCCCCAGGTGGAGGATTTGGCCACAGTGAAGGCTGACTTTTATGCCCTGGGACATATCCCCAACATCATTGGTACCATTGATGGTACCCATGTAGCATTTGTCCCCCCCCCGAAGAAATGATCAAGTGTTCAGGAATGGAAAAAGCTCTCACTCTCTGAATGTGCAGATGGTGTGTTTGGCGGACCAGAATATCTCCCATGTGAATGCCAAATATCCTGGCTCTGTGCATGACGCCTTTACCTTGAGGAATAGCAGCATCCCATATGTGATGGTTCAACTCCAGAGGCACCAGGTGTGGCTAATAGGTGAGCCCAAGGTCCCCACCCAGTATATATTGGTGTATGGGTTGTCCCTAAGGGTGAGTGTGTGGCTAACAGGTATCCCTCGGTATTTGCAGGCGACTGGTTACCCCAACCTCTCATGGCTACTGACCCCAATGAGGAATGCCAGGACAAGGGTAGAGGAACGTTACAATGAGGCACATGGGCGAACAAGGCGGATAATTGAAAGAACCTTCGGCCTCCTGAAGGCCAAGTTCAGGTGTCTCCATCTGACTGGTGGATCCCTGTCCTACTCACCCAAGAAGGTGTGCCAGATCATCGTTGCATGTTGCATGTTGCACAACCTGGCCTTGAGACACCAGGTGCCTTTTCTGCAGGAGGATGAGCCTGGAGATGGTCTTGTGGCAGCGGTGGAGCCTGTGGACAGTGAGGAAGAGGAGGCAGAGGATGAAGATGTGGACAACAGACGTTCTCTCCTACAGCAGTACTTCCAGTGACACACAGGTAAGACACTGTAACTTCACTTTACATTGCAGTTTTTGTTGGACATTGGACATGGCTGCATGATTTCCCTATGTCTATGGCCACTTACTGTACCCTTTGGCATCTCTATTTTCAGATCTCTGTGCCCCACTCTGGCTCCTGGTGTGTTTACTGCTGCCCACTACAGGTCATACCATTGTATATATAACTGTACATATGAATTGCAATTTTCAATCAAGTGACAAACTCCAGACTTGTATTTGTTCCAAGGGTGTTTATTTAAGTGCTAAGAGGTTGAGGGGGATGTGCAATGGGCTTGGGTGATGGTGGAGGAATGTCCAGTTAGAGTCCAGTCTCTTTGTATCACAGGTGCATTGTTCAATGGGGCATAAAAAGGGAGCAACGGCAGTTCAAAGTGGACAGGGTAACAGAGTGGGACACAAGAGTAACAATCGGGAGAGTCTTATTTCCTGGTGGGGGTCTTGGCAATGTTCTCTGGCTTCTGCCTGGATCACAGGGACCGTTTGCAGGGTGGTTCTCCTTCTGCAGGGGATGGGCTGCTGATGGCCTGTTGTTCCAATGGCAAGGCCTCCTGTCCACTATCTCTGGCGGAGGTGGAGGGCTGTTCTTTGGTGTGGCTAGTGTCAGGGGCCCGTTGGTGTGCCACTGCCTCCCTCATGGTGTTGGCCATGTCAGCCAGCACCCCTGCAATGGTGACCAGGATGGTGTGGATGTCCTTCAGGTCCTCCCTGATCCACAGGTACTGTCCCTCCTGCAGCCGCTGGGTCTCCTGCAACTTGGCCAGTATATGGCCCAAGGTCTCCTGGGAATGGTGGTATGCTCCCAGGATCCCTCCAAGTGCCTTGTGGAGAGTGGGTTCCCTGGGCCTGTCCTCCCCCTGTCGCACAGCAGTCCTCCCAGCCTCCCTGTTGTCCTGTGCCTCTGTCCCCTGAACCGTGTGCCCACTACCACTGACCCCAGGGCCCTGATTGTCTTGGGTTTGTGGGGTTGCTTGGGGTCCCTGTACTGGTGGACACACTGCTGATTGACGTGTCCTGGGGACAGTGTTATGGGCCCGCTAGGTGGGCACTGTGCTGGTGTTTCCTGAGGAGGAGGGTATGTGGAGGTATGGGACTGTGCCTGGGGACCCTACTGTCCAGAGGTCCCTGATAGGCCAGGTTGGTCATCGTGATCCAGGAGTGCAGAGCTGCTGTCATCACTGTGGGACTCTTCTGTGGGGGGACGATGTTGGTGGCACCTCCTCTCCGTGACGTTGAGTCGGGGTCCTGTGGGGATGTAAATGCAGTGTTATTGTATGTGTGTGCCATCTTGTGCATGGGTGTGTTTCCCTGTATGGATGTGATTGCCCTGTCAGCTTTGCCTTGTGTGCGTGGTGATTTTGTGGTCTAGGTGATTCTCTCTAATGGGCATGCTTTAGTGATGGGTGTCCATGCAGGTCTGTGATGGGTGTTCATGCATAGGTGTTGCATGCAGGGCTTGGTATTGGGATGGGTGGGTTGTGATAGTGGGGTATTTGTGAGGTGGTAGAGTGATGGGGGTTAGGGTAGGGGTAGGAGTTTGTATTGGCATGCAGGTAGGGTGGGGGATATAGTAGTAAAGATTTGACTTACCAGAGTCCAGTCTTCCTGCTACTCCTGCGAGGCCCTCAGAATGCATGATTGCCAAGACCTGCTCCTCCCATGTTGTTAGTTGTGGGGGAGGAAGTGGTGGTCCACCACCAGTCCTCTATTCTGCTACCTGGTGTCTTGCACCCACAGAACACACCTTCCCCCGTAGGTCGTTCAACCTCTACCTGATGTCATCCCTTGTTCTGGTGTGCTGTCCCACGGCATTGACCCTGTCCACGACTCTCCGCCATAGCTCCATCTTCCTTGCAGTAGATGTCTGCTGCACCTGTGATCCGAATAGCTGTGGGTCTACCTGGATGATTTCCTTCACCATGACCCCTAGCTCCTCCTCTGAAAACCTAGGGTGTCTTTGGGGTGCCATGGATGTGGTGTGAGTGGTATGTGTGAGGATGTGTGGGGTGATGTGTTGTGGTGGGTGCTGTGAGGTGCGTGGATGGTGTATGGGTGATGGTGTTCTGTGGCTCAGATTGAGTGGGTGCTCCTGGCTTGTTTCTCTCTCTGTTAGCTATCTTTTTTTTATTGAAAGGGTTGTGGGTAATGTGAGTGTGTGTTTTATAGTGGTGTGGGTATGATGGGTGTATGCGTGTCAGGTGTGTATAGTTTGAAATGTCCAATGTGGTGGAGTTTTGTAAGTGTGTGTGTATTATGAGCGCGGCGGTGTGTACCGCCAATGGTTTACCGCGGTTGAATGACCGCTGCAGTGATTCGTGGGTCCTGATACTGTGGGAGTATTCCTGTTGGCGTAACGGTGTGGGTTTTGGTACTGCCAGTTTATCACTGACCTTTGATCTGGCGTACTTGTTTGGGTGTCTGTATAGTGGCGGATTTCTCTGTGTGGGTCATAATACCCGTAGCGGTATACCGCCGTGGTCACGGTATGTTGGCGGCCGTCATCACTGCGGTAGGCAGCATTTACCGCCAATGTTGTAATGAGGGCCTTAATCTGTAAAAATTCATATCTCTGGTTCCCTTTATTGAATTTCTGTCATGTTAGTGTCATTTTAAAGATACAAATCTAATCTTTTTTTTTTAAATTGGTGTTAGATTTTTATTGTGTTTTGTGTTTTACTTATTTACTGTTTTGTGATTAGTAAGTGCTTTACACACTTGTCTCCTAAATTAAGCCTAACTGCTTGTTGCCAACCTACCAAGGGTTGAGCTGGGATTAATTTATTGAAACCCTGACTGGACCTAATGGGGGTTTGTGTCCTACTGCTAAGAGTATACTTACCTGCCCTTGGCAATAATCCACTTTCCAACAGTAATCTAGTACACAATGATTGATATGCAGAGACTGCAAAATCATGCTAGAAGAGCAAAGATGTCTTCCCTACTCAGACCTTTGTATGATTATATAGAAAAAAATAGAATATTTCAAGGAGAACTAGAGCCACTGAAGACAGAGGGCCCACTTTAGATCTTGGTGGAGGCTGGCAAATACCCCGTCCGACAAAATCTGAATATCATAGAAAATAATGGTATTTAGATTTTGGTGGACGGGATATCTGTCACTGTTGTGACGGAGTAACCCTCTGCCGAGATCTAAATCAGGCCAAGGGTTTTGCTGTGATCTCTGTGAACTTGAATTAAGATTAATTAGACAAAACTAAGCAGATAAATATTGAATGGAGTGTGGATAGACTATTATATCCCGAATTGCTATAACTATTAATCTGCCTTTTTAGAGTGAAACAGTAACAAGGTACTAGAAACTGAAAGGATCACATATTCACTTCACATTGTGATAACCCTCACAACGAAGCAGATTATGAGGTTATGACGCCACATCCCAAAAATATTCTTTTGGATACGGGGTCCAGTCTACTCCAACTTGATACATAGATTGACTGTCCCATCTCTAAATCCAGCCTGCTAGCACAATCATACAACAAAACAATCAAGCTAAAATATAAAACCAACTACTGGCACATCTATGCCCAAAAAGCCATTTCATTCACTAAAGACCTAGACATTTTGGGGCATTCCCTTTACTTTGCTGAACTCATGAGCAGCATCAAGAAACAGGGGCTGCCCAATAACCACCTGGAACCAGGGCATATACACATATGTGCAACAATGGTTCTGCATGTAACAATTAAATGAAAGTAAATGATATACTATCATTAAGCAGCAGAAGAACAAATCATAAGCTATTGCAAAATAAAAAAGAACACTTATAGGCGTAATCCAAAATTTAAGAGAAAGAGAAGGTGCTCAGTTGTCAGCAGGACACATAGGCCCTCATTACAACATTGGTGGTATATACCTCCTACCGCCGTGGCGATGGCGGCCAAAAGACCGTCGCTGCGGCTACCAGCCGTCCACCAAATTATGACCGTAGCCGGAATTCCACCAGAAGGATGGCGGAATTCCAGCTGCGGCCATGGTGGCAGATGGCGGTAATGTGGCACTGCTGCCAGCAGCAGCGCCACGCCAGTCGAACGCCGCAGACCGTATCATGACACATGATACGGCCTGGCGGTGTTCTGCTGGTGGACGCTGCCCCATCCCGTCTCCTGCCGGAGGCCTCTCAGCAATCAGGTAAGTTGGGTGCTCCGACAGGGGAGTGGGGGTGTGTGTCTGTCTGTCTGGTGCGTGTATGCAGGTGTAAGATGCGTGTTGTCTGAGTGTGCGTGTATGGATGTGTGAGTGCGTGTATGTTGTGTTGTGTGCATGTGTATGTGCATGTATGTATGTCTGTATGTGTGGATGTGTGTGTAAATGGATATATGCATGCGTGGATGACTTTGGGTATGAGTGTGTATATGCGTGTGTTAGATGGTGCATGTATGTCGTGGGGGGGTCTGGAGTGGGACAGGAGTGGAAGGAAAACCAGGGGAGGAGAAGGGGGCAGGGAAGACCCCTATCAGTGACAGAGAAGGGATTTCCTGTCACTGATAGTGACTACTCCCATGGTTTTCATGGTGGTAAGGAAGCCACGAAAACCGTGGCGGTAGGCGGGGTCATAATCCCGCAGACGGGCTAGTGACGGCCACCTGGCTGGAGACTGCAGTCTCCGGGCCAGCGGTTGTTACCGCTGTGGCAGACCATGTGGTACATTGGCAGTTTGGCTTGAGCCAACCCGCCAATGTCATATTATGGGGAAATGTACCACCAGCCTATTAGCAGTACTTTTCTCCATTTTACCGCTATCCGCCAGGGTTGTAATGAGGGCCATAGTGAGTGATAGGAGAACAATGCAGTAGTGTGTGCAATTTCGGTCCAAATGTTGGTCCTCATAATTTGGGACAAGCAGTTCATCAACATATTTAGTTTACATTGCCCTTGTTGTCAGCAGCATTTAACAAGGTGATTAAAAGGTCATTATCAGGTCATAACGAGTTCATACGGTGCAAGAGCAAAAGAACATCTGCAAGTGAAAGAGATATTACGTGGATGGATATACATGATGGGACGTTTCATGCATAAAAAAGGGTATCGACTTACTGTTATGGTCAGAAGTCAACCAGTACAGTCTGTGAAAAAATAGATGACAAAATGAGTTAAAATGAGTTTAAAAAGATCTTCATCATGGGCTAAGGATAGAAAAAAGAAACAAAAACGTTACCTCCTACCTCAGTTAGGAATGAAAAAAAAAGAAAACCAATTTCTTGAAGTCTCAGGAATCAAAATTAATCTAAATCAAAGAGATATTTATATAAAAACTATAAACATTTTTGTTTCAAGCAATAGGAAAAAACGTGTGAAGCTTTGCCGTTAACATTCATTCATGTGAGAAGCAACTTACATATTGATGTCACTGTCACCGTCAATACAGGGGCATGCAAGTGCTCTGGTTGCATACACGGGTTGCAATGAATAGTCTGGAATCCCTAAATGGAAAATAATAATAATAATCAATAAATCATGTGCTAACCTCAAGGGAGCAAGACATCATCTTCTGATCAGGAGCACTCATGCTAGTCATCGTCCCATTCAGTGAATGAAGGAGGCATTCAAGGAGAACCATTTGTCAAAAATGGCCACCTGTCAGTGACCTCTCTTTTTGTACTGGTGCTTGAATGTAAGCATCTTTGACTGCACAGTAGTTTTCACCAGTCATGATTAGATGAATATGGTCTAGAGCCCCCTGCTTGGGGTGCCCATCAGGCATTGCAGTACCAGCCTGGTGTGGAGCATTTCCCGATGATGATACTAGTCATCCATTGTGATGCTTGAGGGCTCTCGCTCCTGAGACCAGTGGTCCCCTAGGGCGACAGTTTAATTTTTGGAACAGTGTACCTTAAATATTTGAGTGTGTGGCAATAGACTTAAAATAAATTCTTTGATTTTGAATGGAGCAAGATGTTGGGAAATTAAAATGAATAACATGAACTGAACCCAGACAAACTCCAAAATCCCAATTGACCTGTATATCTTCTGAAATAATTCTCAGTAGTCTATGACTTGACCAACACCAATATTCAGAACATTTAAATATGCCATTCATTTTTATTTTATATTTTTTCAATTTTATTCAACATACTATATATGTCCTAAGATGCAGGTGTAGTAGGCTGGCCCTCTATGTAGTGTACAAAGCTAGGCACACTGTTCAAGGGGTCCAGACAACCACACGTCGGTTTACAGAGGTAAAATCTAGATCACCTAATACTCTATTTTTTAAGGTAGCTTGGTCGAGCAATTAGGCCAATCTTGAAGAAGTGCAGAGCATTTGTTGTACTCACAGTATCAATCATGCAAATCACACATTCAAAGGAATAACTCAGGACTACTTTATAAACATATTTCACATTTCTATATAATTTTTAAGAGTAAGATTATCAAAATTGGTTAAGTACTTTTTGAGATATGGATTTTTGAAGGTTAAGAACAGGTGGAGAAGCTCGGGTGGCTCCCCGTTCCGATGGGATCAGCGGTGAAAAGTCTCTCTGGTGCAGGGCCACTGCCGGGGACCACTTGGAAAAGGTGGGTGTAGGTAAGTTTAGAGGTGGTTCCTTTGGGTACCCTTGGAGTGTCGAGGTCGCAAGGGGTGAGGGACCCTTAGGGCACAGCTGTTTCTTCATTGCAGGGCATCGGGTGGCCGGGTGCAGAGCAAATTTGTGAGCCAGGAGCTGTGCCCAAAGATACCTTTTGGATCTGGAAGCAAGTCACTTCAAAGACTGCTTGCAGGACAACAGGGGCACTCTGGTGAGAGGCCTGGGGTGTTCCTGAAGTTGCTTGACTGGGGCTTCCTTCTAGTCCTTTTTCAGCCCTGGTTGGCCTGGTTTTCCTGGTGTCCCACGTCAGCTGACCAGGACCCAGGATATTGGTACGGGTCAGCCACTGGAAGATGTAGAGCCACCAAACGTTTGTCCTCATTGTTGTTGGTGTGTCATCGAGTCTGGCTGCGATTTCCGGTTCCAGAGTTAGTGGCCAGTTAGTGAAGTGACACTCACTAGGTTGCTAGTTTCTTCTTTGTTACATAGTGGTACCTCCACTCTGGAGGGAGTTCTTGGGCAATTGGCAAAGCCTGGAAGACCACTGGGGTTCTTGAGGTCAGTCCAGTTGTCCTTCTTCTCCTCATCGGCAATTGTTGGGTCCTGGGTGCAGCAGGCAGGGTTTGGCACCTTTTATTTGTGCAGTAGCTCTACTGTTCTCGTGCTTTAGATCTTCTTGGCGCTGGTCTTCTTTGTGTCCTTTGAATCTGATTTCTTGATGTAGGGATGCCGACTAAACACTGAATTTAGTGGGTGTTTTAGGGGGAACTTGTAGTGTCCAATGGGACACCTACCTTTGGGTGGCTACATCCACTATAGTGACCGCTTCATGTGGGAAGGGTAACTTCCCAATCCCTGATTGGCTATTTTCCTTCCATCTAAGATGGAGGAAAATGAAAAGGAGTGTCCACCTTGCAGAAAACACCTTAAGGGTGGTGCATGCCAGGTGGGGCCACTGCTCCCATCCTTTCTGGTGTTTCCCACCTTTGCTCTCACCAAAAGTGGGGGTTTGCAAAGGTGAGGCCATCTGCTGCTAGCAGCATGCCTGGGGGTCAAGTTTCAAGGACGGTAAGCCCTTTGAAGCTCACCAGCAGGGCAGTGCACATTCCTGAGGGAGGGGGTGATAGCACCTTGACCCAGGTAGGGCTTTAGTCTACGAACCAGGGAGACAGATCTCACCCTCAAGGTTTGTGGACTGGATGTCTGGAGGTGGCAGGCTGGATAGAAACAGTCAGCAACCATGTAAGGGTAGTTAACTTTTGCAGTGGGCACCTCTAAGTTGACCCCTAGGTATATTCAGGGATAAATCCAATACTGGTACCAGTTTGGGTTTAGCATTCTGAGGTGTTTGATACCAAACAACACAGGTTCAGAGTGCCCATTATGTAGCTGGGAAACTTGTGTTGACTAGTGTCCTGCACATGTATTAAAATGGCTGCTCTGTACACTCACTATGTCCCAGGTTTAGCAGGGACACAGTAGAGACATATTGCTCATGCAGCTATTAAGGCTGGAAGGCCTATCAGAGGGGCATCTTACCCATAGTATATGCATTGTATGATAGACAGGGCACACAGGGAGTGTGCCATGTTGAGTTTGCATTTTAGGATTGCACCAGGACACTCTGCCTGCTATGGCAGTGCTGGGTGCATCTGGATGCATGACCCTAGAAGGTGGCAAAATTAGTGCTGCAGTCAGGGGCCTGCCGTTAGTACTCCATGCCCTGGGTACCTAAGTTCCATTTACTAGGGACTTACAGTGGCAGCTAAAGGTGTTGCCAATTACCATTTCAATTTTAGAGAAAGAACATTGGCACTGGGAACCTGATTAGCAGAATCCCAGTGCACTCCAGTCCAGAAGCCAGGCAAAAAGTTGGGGGGTTGGGGGACTGCAACAAAGTGCCAGTTTTCCCACAGCAGTACAATGATCTATTCTAAACATTGTTTGCAATTTTTTCCATATATTGTTCCAATTCATCAAAAGTACATTAGTACAGAAAAGAGATGATTAATTTGTGCATGTCAGATACATTACACATAAAAACATTTTACAGTAACATATGGACTATCTCTACAATAGCAATACTTTCTAAACCCTTACTGCACTCCACTATCTCATTCATACCCAGAACACATACATCCTCTCGTCTTCCACACATTCCCATCCCAACCACATATGACATACACTCTAAAAACAACGGGAAACAAATTCCAAATTTCTGCCGTTGTAGTGTTTTGGGCTGGGATCTCACAACGGGAGTGTCAACGTACATTTCTGTGGATGAAAAAGAAATGGCAGTCCACCTTCTTCATGATCAATCTAACAATGTAATGGGTGGGCCAGTATGGGGAAATCTTCTCTCATGTAATGGTCATATCCCACTCTTTGTTTACCCAGGAATCGGTTATTATGATTTAACACAAACTAAATAAAAGTGGCCTGTAATATGAACTGATGTTGAGAAAGACAATAAATGATCCTCTTTTAGTGGCAAGTGTGTATAAAATGCTGCTATAATGGAAACTAAAAAAAACTGAGGGCCTCATTTACAAGACTCTGACACATTGATGTGTAAGATTTCTTGCGCCTGCCGCAAATGCCCTAAAGACGCCATGGATGAACTGCATTTACAATACAGAGCTTCATGGTGCAAGTTTTTAACGGATGAGTCAGAAATTCTGAGGCACCTGTTGACGCTAAAGTGACGCATTGCTGGAGTTGCATCATAAAACTAACGCAACTCCAGCAATGCATCAGAACACAGAGGTCCCATTGTAAAAGCTCTGCATCAATCCTTTCACCTGTTCTCAGCAGGCGTTAGAATTTTTGAAAGTTGTAAATTTCACTGCATCAGTTCTGAGTGACTTTTTACATGGGAACACCTACCCTGCATACATTATACCTGGTGCAGGTATAATGTGATGCAGGCCTCTACAAACTGATACGTTGGGCCCAACGCATCTGTTTGTGCATATGGATTGATGTGGAGCACTGATTGTGCCACTGCTGAATCAAAAAAAAAGTGATGCAGGGGCGGAGCAAGCCCCTTGTAAATGAGGCCCTGAATGTTGCGAGTTGGGAAAAGTAAGGAGGGAGAAAGATTATTTTTGTTTATTGCCTATCTCAAAAGACCAGTTGGATGGGGACTTTTTTTGCCAAAAACAACAAGGCATGACAGGTATGAAACAATTGATGTAGAAAGAATACATTAAAAGGATGACTGTAATAAGAAGTTGTACATGAGCACAGCCTGGTATATAATGTCAAACACTGGAAACCCAACATCTAAGCTCAATATGTGGAACATATGTCTCTAAATGTGACACATAGAGTTGATGCACTGAGTCACAAACATGCTTTGAAAAGACAAGGGGGCATATTTACCAGAAGCTTGTGCCATCGCTGTGTAATTTTTTTGATGTAGCAGCGGCGCATTCAGTTCTTCATATTTACAAAGTGACGCATTAGGTATACTGTGTCCCTTTTCTCTGTCCTGGTTCATTTTTTACCTGCACTACAACCAGCTAAGTCAGATAACGTTAATCATATGCAAGGTGGTTGTTCTCTCTTAAAATCCCATGCAAAACTGACGCACCCATATTTACAAGTTTTTAGGAAAGTGACGAATCGTTGGCAAATGACGTGCAGTCCAAAATGCATAAACATTCCTACGCCTCCCTGGCACAAAAATGATGCAGTGGCTTTTCAGCAGGAATCTGGCCAGCAGTCAATTTATACACTGGAATATGTTGGTATTTCACTTCCCCTCTACTAGTAGTGGGTCTACACACATGACAATCATGTTGTAGGACCTCTTGACCAAGCTGGGACCATGGCACCTATGATTTCATCATCCACTGCAACAAGGCAATGTGACATTGTGTACTTTTAGTAAGAGACTGGCCTCGATTGTCACTTCTCCGTGGAGGAAGGGGTTCTCATGTCCAGGTAAGGAGGTCAAACATGTACTGCACTTCACATCCCAACATATACTAGTATTCATTTACATTACACTGTAATTCACTATGTCACACATACTGAAGTCTGTACATAAACATAACGAGCATGCCCACTGTAATGTGACACATAAGCATACTGCATACATAACCTCTTATATCCAGGGCCAATGTAAAAGTATAGAAGGTGATATTACGCCATTTTACAGTCTTTTACATTGGTCCTAAAACATTAGGATACTTGTGTCAATTAAAATGGACACAATACCTCTAAATTTTGACGCATCGCTGAAGTTGCATCAGTTGTGAGGCCAGCTTCAGCAATGCACCACTTTTGGGGCTGATTCTTTATGGCAGAATTCCCACAGATGCATCAGAATTTCTGATGCACCTTGGGTCCTTGCACCATGTTGCCCCATATTGTAACTATGGAGCATCCATGGCGTCGTAATAGATTCCTGCCCATGGTAACTAATTTTGATGCATTGCTGCCATATCGCTGCCACAATGCAGCGATGCATAATTTCTTGTAATAACAGTATACACATCAGCCTTCAGCCTTGCTCAGTAGAGCTTGAAGATAACTTCCCCTATGTTTTCTTTCAAGAAGGGAAAGAACTTGAAAGGCCATTTGGTCCATGCAGCATTGAGAAGTTATGGGCCCATGGACCTACGATATGTCTGCTGGGACAGACAAAATTCTGGGCTGTTACTGATGTGGCAATTGCATAATGTATAAAAGAATTTAAACAAGGGGAAATTACGTATGCCCTCAGATACTATAGGAAATGCAACTCCAACAATGTGATCTACGGCTGTTGGTGTCCTTGTAATCTTTTTTACATGGTTCAGACAACACAAAACATCAAGGCATAACTGTGTCAACATCTCAGTAGAATAAAATGCAGTCATGTCTGACCGTTTGGTAGCACACTTTGTTGAAATGTCACACAGAGAACATTTATTGAGGTTATTGAGCTTATTACTAGGACCCCTCATGGCAGTGATCTCCAAGCTCTACTAAAAAAAGGGCAGAATGTCGATGGATTGCACATTGCAATAGTGTTGCAAATGGATTCTGCTCATTTAGTACGCCCAGCTTTTATGCTTTTTGATCGACCGGTTTTGGACCTTTACGGGGATTAGTCTCACTACCTGTGCCTCACTCCCAGTAATTTTATGGTAAATTGGACTGTGCATGTCTACCACCAGTGGCTGTCTTTTAAAAAAAATAAGGTTGCTACAATGCAGCTAGAGTCAGGAACAGTAGGCTAGTTTCACGTGAACACACATACACACAGGTATAGGCTGCAAATGAGAGACCACAGTAGTGCACAGTTAATCGTCGAGTGGCAGTTTTAAACTGCACATTTGAGCTGTCTGTCAAAATACCCTTTTTGACAAGCATACATCTTCCTTTTACGTCTTAATGAGTCACCCTTTTGTAGGCCTTATTGACCCTAAAAACAGTGTGCAGATATTTAAAAGCAGAACATGAGGAATTAATGTTGAACATGTCTTTACAGTGTAATATCCCCAAAAATTATTTTCACTTTAGCAAGGCTGGCTAGTGCCATAGGGAATCATTGGGCAATCTTGGTATATTTATTAAATAACTAATTTGGGCCCTCATTACAACCCTGGCGGTCGGTGTTAAAGCGGCAGTAACACCACCAACAGGCCGGCGTTAAAAACATGGGATCAAAACCACGCCGGAAACCGCCAGCACATACAGCCACTTTAACACTCCGACCACCACGGCGGTAGCAACAAACACTGCGGCGGTAACCGGCAACAGACAGGCGGAAGTCAATGTACCACCCGCCCCATCACAACCCGCCCATCCGCCAGCTTTTCCGGGGCAGTACCAACGCCATCAAAAGCATGGCAGAAACAGTACCCAGAAGGGGAACCACTCACCTCTCGACACTCAACGAAGAACCAGGACGCCATGGAGCCTGATCTGCACATCCTGCCCATGCTGGTCTACCTCCTCATCTACCAGGAGCACGAACGGCGGCGGTGACAACCACAGTGAGTACTGCACCTAGTACACAGGGGGGGGGGAGGAAAAAGAAAGTGACACACACGCAACACCCCCACCCCCGCCCTCACCCACAACACCATACACACAAACACATGCATCAACATTACATTTACACCCCATAACCCCTTGGAAGAATGCAAGGACAAAAGGAATAGAGTCAAATCAGTGATATTTGAGAAATAGTCAGACATACGTAATAATTTTAAAATCAGTATTTGCAAAAATATACAATAGGTACATAAGGCGGTACATTGTCCACTCAGAATTTCCATGGGCCACTGGACCAAAACTCATAGGCCAAGCCCACACTTGACTCCTGCCTCAATATGGAGAGAACACAGCAGGGGCATCAGGTCAAAAACAAATAGGCACCTCAGGGGGATAGGGAAGGGGGGGGGGGAGCACCTCAGCCGGAAGATGGAATAACGACTCTAATCCTGGAAGGGGCTCCATGCCCACAGCGGTGTCCTGGGGAGTGCAAGGCCACAGTCTCTCAAGTGGATGCATATCTCCACTGGTTCTAGAGGGGGCTTTGTGCCCAGTGTGCTTCATCCTGCCAAGGATAGGGATGCTGTGTTGGGGTGTGTGGTGTGATGTGCGTGGATGGTGTATGGGTGATGGTGTTTTGTTGCTCTGATTAAATGGATGCTCCTGGCATGTCTCTCTCAGTTTGCTATCTTTTGTTTTGTAGAAAGGGTTGTGGGGAATGTGGGTGTTGTTTTATATTGGATTGGGTGTGTAGGTGTGGTGTGTGTATGTGTGTCAGGTGTGTGTTGTTTGAATTGTCCAATGTGGTGTAGTTTTGTTCTGTAGATCTCCAGAAAAGACCGCACCAACCAAGTAGGAGGAGGTGTCGCCATCATCTTCAAAGACTCCATCAGCGTCACCACCTCCACCGAAGACCCCCCCCTCGCCGCTGAACACCTGCATTTTCAGATTCGCACCGACCCAAGGACCACCCTCAGAGGATCCCTCGTCTACCGTCCTCCCGGACCTCGCGCCTCTTTCAGCGACGCCATCGCCGACTTCATCTCCCCGCACGCCCTCGCCTCACCGGACTACATCCTCCTAGGCGACCTCAACTTCCATCTGGAACAAAACAACGACCCCAACACCACCACCCTGCTCGACAACCTCGCCAACCTCGGCCTCAAACAACTGGTGAACACCGCCACCCACATCGCCGGACACACGCTCGACCCTATCTTCTCCGCCAGCAAACACGTCTTCTTCAGCCACACCTCTGCCCTACACTGGACCGACCACAGCTGCGTCCACTTCACATTCCGACGCGAGACCTCCCACCTCCGCACTCAACCCATCCCTCGTCGACAGTGGAACAAGATCCCTGAAGAGCAACTCTTCTCCGCTCTCGCCGCCAACCAACCCACCCTCACCACCGACCCCAACGACGCAGCTCTCAACCTCACAAACTGGATCTCCAACTGCGCTGACAACCTTGCTCCCCTCAAACGCACGCATCGACAGACCAACACCAAAAAACCTCTCTGGTTCTCTGACACCCTCAAAGAATCAAAGAAAACTTGTCGTGCCCTTGAGAAGGCCTGGCGCAAGGACCACACCGCTGACAACATGACCGCCCTCAAGAACGCTACACGCGAACACCACCACCTGATCCGCACTGCCAAAAGGAACTTTTTCACCGACAGACTAGACAAAAACAGCCACAACAGCAGAGAACTCTTCAGCATCGTCAAAGAGTTCTCCAACCCCAGCGCCAGCGCCAACGCCGTCACGCCCTCACAGGATTTGTGCGAATCCCTCGCCACTTTCTTCCATCGCAAGATCAGCGACCTCCACGACAGCTTCGGACACCAGACCCAACCATACACCACTGAACCCGCTTCCCCGGACATCACCCTCAACAACTGGACCCACATCAACACGGAAGAAACCAAATCCATCATGAACTCTATCCACTCCGGCGCCCCTTCGGACCCCTGCCCGCACTTCATCTTTAACAAAGCCGACGACATCATCGCCCCGCACCTCCAGACCGTCATCAACTCTTCTTTTTCTTCTGCTACCTTCCCCGAATGCTGGAAGCACGCTGAAGTCAACGCCCTACTAAAGAAACATACGGCTGACCCAAGCGACCTGAAAAACGTCCGCCCCATCTCTCTTCTACCTTTCCCAGCCAAGGTAATAGAAAAGACCGTCAACAAACAGCTGACCACCTTCCTGGAAGACAACAACCTGCTCGACCCTTCACAAACCGGATTCCGAACCAACCACAGCACGGAAACCGCCCTCATCTCAGTCACAGACGACATCAGAACCCTGATGGACAACGGTGAAACAGTCGCCCTCATTCTCCTCGACCTCTCGGCTGCCTTTGACACCGTCTGTCACCGCACCCTAATCACCCGCCTACGCTCCACCGGGATCCAAGGCCAGGCCCTGGACTGGATCGCCTCCTTCCTCGCTAACCGCTCCCAAAGAGTTTACCTCCCTCCGTTTCGCTCAGAACCCACCAAGATCATCTGCGGCGTACCTCAAGGCTCATCGCTCAGCCCGACACTCTTCAATGTCTACATGAGCCCCCTCGCCGACATCGTACGCAAGCACGACATCATCATCACCTCCTACGCCGACGACACCCAACTTGTACTCTCCCTCACCAAGGACCCCGCCAGCGCCAAGACCAACCTACAAGAGGGTATGAAGGACATCGCAGATTGGATGAGGCTCAGCCGCCTAAAGCTGAACTCTGAAAAAACGGAAGTCCTCATCCTCGGCAACACCCCGTCCGCCTGGGACGACTCCTGGTGGCCCACGGCCCTCGGCACCGCACCGACCCCCGCAGACCACGCCCGCAACCTCGGCTTCATCTTGGACCCTCTTCTCACCATGACCAAGCAAGTCAACGCCGTGTCCTCCGCCTGCTTCCTCACTCTCCGCATGCTCCGCAAGATCTTCCGCTGGATCCCCGCCGACACCAGAAAAACCGTGACCCACGCCCTTGTCACGAGTCGCCTGGACTACGGCAACACCCTCTACGCCGGGACCACCGCCAAACTCCAAAACCGCCTGCAACGCATCCAAAACGCCTCGGCCCGCCTCATCCTCGACGTACCCCGCAACAGCCACATCTCCGCACACCTGAGACACCTGCATTGGCTCCCAGTCAGCAAAAGGATCACCTTCCGTCTTCTCACCCACGCACACAAAGCCCTCCACAACAAGGGACCGGAATACCTCAACAGACGCCTCAGCTTCTACGTCCCCACCCGCCCCCTCCGCTCCGCTGGCCTCGCACTTGCTGCCGTCCCTCGCACCCGCCGCTCCACGGCGGGTGGGAGATCTTTCTCCTTCCTGGCGGCCAAGACCTGGAACTCCCTCCCCACCAGCCTCAGGACCACCCAGGACCACTCCGCTTTCCGGAGACTCCTAAAGACTTGGCTGTTCGAGCAGCGATAACCCCCCCTTTCCCCCCTAGCGCCTTGAGACCCGCACGGGTGAGTAGCGCGCTTTATAAATGTTAATGATTTGATTTGATTTGTTAGTGTGTGTGTATTTTGAGCGCGTCAGTGTGTACCGCCAATGGTTTACCGTGGTGAAAGACCACCATGGTGATTCATGGGTCCTGATACTGTGGGCGTATTCCTGTTGGCGTGATGGTGTCGGTTTTGCTACCGCCAATTTATCACTGACCTTTGGTCTGGCGGACTTGTGTGGGTGTCTGTATAGTTGTGGATTTCTCAGGGCATCCGCCAGTCAGCTGACCTGGTGTCGGCCACAGCCCACCACCTGGAGGTACTGGACCAACAGGTGGGTGGGCGGAGCCGTTGTGATGTCTCCCCACCTGGAGCTCAAAGACCTCACTAGTGAGCAGTATAAAAGGAATTGGCCAGATGGGAGCCCCATTTCTTGGAGTCTAGCAAACAGTGATAGTTGGTTTTCATCATATATGTCGCCCAGTGTGTGTAATTCTAGTTCGTGCTATGTGCGCAGTTCTGTGTCTGACGTGATCCTAGAGCCCCTCGGTGTGCCCGCCTGTGCTAGAGTGGGTGCAAATGGGATCATCGGTCCCGTAAGGCGGAGTGATCTGCGATAGCATTTATGAGCTGTTTTAAGGAACTGTTGTCGTGGGGTTCGTGCATGTGTGAGAGGGTGGAATAAATGCTGTATTTGTTAAAGCGAAAATGGTCCTGCCTCTGTTGCTGTATCTGCCAGTTGTTTACCAGCCAGCCATCTAGATATCCACTGAAGTTGGCCTGCCAGATAATAGTGCTCCAGGTTGGGAACCGCAAGTCCGCCCTTATCGGGCGGTAGGTACAGTTTTTTCAGGGCTACCCAACAGCGGCCGCCATTCCATATAAATTCTCTCAACCCTGTTTCCAGTGCTTTAAAGAAGCTGGGGGAGACATAATATGGTAGGTTAGAGAAGAAGTATAGGATTTGTGGAAGTACCACCATTTTTAGGAATTTCAGCTAGGATAAGTCTCGGGTCTGGTAGGTCTGGGTCGAATGGGAAGAGGCCTGACTTAGACCAGTTGACCTTAAGACCTGACATCAGCGCGAAGTGCTGTAAGAGCGAACCAGCCCTTTGCGGAATCTGCGTGATGTCTCTGAAATATAGCAAGAGGTCGTCAGCGTAGAGCGACACTATATGTAAGTCGTCTCCTAGAGGTATTCCCCAGTTGGCTCCCTCCTCGCGTAGGGCGGCCGCAAGGGGCTCCATTGCGAGTGAGAATAGTAACGGTGAGAGGGGGCAGCCCTGTCTCGTGCCTCTACCTACCCGGATTGGTTCTGATATATCGGAGCCCAGACCCACCCGTATCATTGGTCTGGTATATAGTAGTTTAATTAGGCGAGTGAAGAATGGTCCCATGCTGTATTTTTGCAGCACTTTAAACAAGTAGGGCCATTCCAGAGAATTAAAAGCTTTCTCTAGATCGAGGACAAGGCAGCCCGCCTGCGGCCAGTCACGTCTCGCGTATTCCATAACCCGGAATAGTCTTCTGATATTTTGGGAGGTGTCTCTGGCTGGTACAAACCCATTTTGGTCAGGTGTATTAGTTTTGGTACGCTTGGTGCCAGTCTTGTTGCTAATATCTTGGCTAGTATTTTATAATCAGTGTTTAGCATTGCTAGCGGCCTGTATGAGCCCATGTCTATTGGATCTCTTCCAGGTTTGGGAAGGGAGACAAGTAATGCCTCCCTTTGTGTATCCAATAGGTGGCCCTCCTGCTCGGCTGCCTCGTATACCTGGAGTAGTTTGGGTGCTAGCTGCACCGTGAATGCTTTGAATAAGTCGACTGGTAGCCCATCTGGGCCTGGTGTCTTACCAGAATTAAGGTCTCTGATACTAGCTTTGATCTCCTTGAGGTCAAGAGGTGCCTCGAGAGTTTCAGTCTGGTTGTCTTCTAGGTTTGGGAGTTTCACTTTGGTAAGAAATTCTGCACTGTGATCTTCCCCAGGGGCTGTCTTTGAGGTGTAGAGCGTCGTATAGTGTCTTATAAATTTGGTTTGTATCTCTACAGGTGTGTATACTACCTCCCCTGTTTGTGAGCGAATTTCCATTATCGGTTTCCTCTCACAGTCCCGTCGTATCAGCCAGGCCAGTAATTTACCTGCTTTATCCGCTGATGCATGATTTCTCGTGGAATGTGCGGCGTAGTTTAGGCATCTCAGGCGCTCTAATAGTGTCTGATGTTCTGTGTGTAGTGTTGCTAGTCTCGCCTTTTCAGTTTGGTTATTAGTGATTTCGTCCTCTGACTGCGGTAGGATCCGCTCTATTCGGGTCGAGTCACGTTCAATAGTTCGGCGCATGTTACAGAGAGCTCCCACGCAGTGTCCTCGGATGAAGACTTTGAACGCATCTCATTAGATCAGTCCCGAGGTAGCTGTGCCTTAATTGTGTTCTAAATACTCTAGGATTGCAGCACTTAATGATGCTCTAAAATCAGCATCTTCTAAGAGTTCTGGCCTCAGCTTCCAAGTAGGGACAGGTGAGCGGGGGGATCACCAGCACAACCGCGCTATCAAAGGGTTATGATCTGAGTATTTGCGTACCATGTATTCTGGGTTCTCCACCACTGAGGCAAGGTTTGCAGTGCAAAATATGTGGTCTAGGCGTACATGTAAGGAATGCGGGCGGAGTAGAAAGAATAGATTCTGTCCTCTCTACGCCTCTGCCGCCATACATCCACTAGTTGCCATTGCTGAGTCCAGTTTATCAGACCTCATGACGCAGCTACCACTGGGGATGTTGGCAGTGGAGGGAAGGAGCGATCTAGTTCAATGTCTAGCAAGCTGTTGAAGTCTCCCCCTAGTATCCACGGGAGTGTACTCCAGTGTGCCAGGTGGTGTGATAGGGTATGTAGAAAGGTAGTTTGGTCTGTGTTTGGGGCGTATATGGAGCTCAATATAACTGTGCGCCCTGCCAGCTTCCCTTTGACGAGTACATATCTACCCTGCGGGTCTATAATCTGTTCTTCCGCCGCAAAGGGGGTGCCTGCCCTAATCCAGATAAGCATGCCCGTGGCATAAGCAGAGTGGCCTGTCGCATACAATTGCCCTCTCCAGCGCTGGCGCAGTCAGGGGATTTCCTGGTCTGTTAGGTGTGTCTCTTGTAGGAATGCCAGTTGAACTGAGTGTCTTTTAAGGTAGGAGTAGATAGCATATCACCGCCTGGGGGTATGTATACCTCTTACATTCCAGGTAATTGTTGTGTATGTAGCCATGTCTTGAGCTTTAGGTCTTTTTTCTGCTTCGCCCGCCTATGTCCCCTACGTTGCGCTATTTCGTTAGTTTTCCGTTCCCAGCTGGAATTTAAAAAGATTGTGTGTGACCATCGGCAAAAACAAGGCTTAATTAATACTATCAGAGCAGTTAAACAACTGGTCACTGCCCAAACATTGCAACAAAAACAAGAACATGCAGACGCGTGTCTATACATTTTGTGACTCCACTGTTAGGAGTATGGGGGTAGGCCAATTGTACCAGGAGATGGTGTAGTCTTAGGCCTATGGTGTAGTCTTAGGCCTTGTAGTCCGGCTACGACGGATAATTAAGATGATAGGTGGGAGCACAGGGGGACCCCCAATGCGTTTGTTCATCAAAAAAAAAAAAAGGAATAAAGAAAAAGGGGGGGGGGGGGGAAGAGGGGCAGAGCAGTGTGCAGCGCCGGCCCCTGCCTCCGTCTGTGCGCTCGTAGCTCTACATGGATTGGCACGGGTGTTTCTTAGTTGTGTTGGCTGCTTGCTCGCCTATTAGAGCAATTCACGTGGGTGTCTCTAATTGGATGTTTCCTGCAGAGTGGTATGACTTTACGTTGTACAAGGGTCTTTTAGAAGATTTCATCTGCAGTGGTCGGTGTCACAGGGGGTCCCTCGATAGGGCCCGGTTCTGATAAGCGGTCCGGTGTGGACAGATGGTCGCCGGTCATTTGTGAGAGTTCAGTGTCTGATCCAGAGCTTGGGGGGGATGCGCCCATCGCTGTCACGGTGTGTATCGCCTCCCTTCTCTCCTGAATTAGTTGTTCCAGGTCTGAAGCACATTTGGTTGGCCCTGTATGAGTTGTGTTTCTTTTCTGATCTCGCTTGTTTCGACTGCGCCTGGCCCGGGGCACTCGCAAAGTTCACTCCAGCGTGTCACCAGTGGAGAGTCCTGTCGATTCAAGCCATTCCCAAGCTGCCTCAGGGGTGGGGAAGAAGTGTGTTTTGTCCTCAATCACTACTCGGAGTTTGGCAGGGAACAGCAGTGAATAGGTTAGGCCCAGTGATCGTAGCTTACGTTTCAAGGGAAGGTAAGAGGCCCGATCTCTTTGCACTGCTAAGGTGTAGTCTGGGAACAGTAATATTTGCATGTCATCTATTCTGGGTGGTGGCGCAGCCCTTACCGTCCGCAGTATAATATCTCTATCCGTGTAGTGGAGGAGGCGAATGATGAATGGGCGTGGAGTGCTCCCCGGCGGTCTCGCCCGAGCCGGAATCCGGTGAGCACGTTCCACAGAGAAAAAGGGGGCGAGCGTTCCATCTGGTACCAGCCCTCGCAGCCAAGTCTCCAAGTAAGTCGTCGGGTCTCGACCCTCCGTGCCTTCCAGTAGGTTTGCCACTCGTATGTTATTCCTTCTGGATCGGCCCTCCGCGTCCTCTGCCCATCGCTCCAGTTCTACCACTCTGCCTTGTATGTCTTCCATTCCTGTTTTCAGCTGGGTGGTCACAGGCGTTAGTTCCTGTACTGTGGCTTCAATCTCCTTGGTTCTGTCTGATAGTTTGCGGTGATCCGCGTGTAAGAGGATAAGGTCATTCGCCACTCTATCTATCTTGGCTTCTAAAGATGTGCGGGCACGCTCCAGCGAGTCCCCAATGCGTTCCACCGCAGCAAGTACCGCATCTAACTTTTGGTTATCTTGAGTTGGGAGGTCTTGTGCTTTCCCAGATCCAGCTCCAGAACGAAGTCGCCTGGTTCCAGCCATGGTTTAGCTTGTTGGGAAGTTCGGTTTAGTTTCTGGTCGTCACTTTCCGCTCAACTTGTCTTCGCTTACATTACATACCATGGATCGGTGTCCATTGGCGAGTTGGGGGGGTATGCTGTTTGTTACCAGTTCCCGGCTATTTGGTGAAGGGTTTCCCTATTATAAATCTTTCCTGGGTCCTCAGCGTGGGTTCCCCATCGTGACTAGTCTTACAAGAAATCACATTTGGCAGAGGCGTCTCAGAAGTATTTCATTCGTCTTTAGTCTTCAGCAGGTTGCGTGGCTTCAGTGCTGTATCCCCTCAGTTGAGCTCCTGTGTTTAATCAGGGAGGGTCGGGCCCGCTTGTCGGGGGTGGGGAGGTTGTGTCCCCACGACAGCACGTGCAGCCCAGTCGGTCAACGCCTCCCTCCAAGTCCTGCGCCACCCACCTCTGCCCCAGCGGCATCTCACGTGCCTCAAGGGGTCCCGGACGGTCTTTGCTTTATCGATTTTAGCAGCTTTGATATGCGTCAGGGGGGATCTCTGACTGTGTATCTCCAGGCGTTTCCCACTGGGCTCCAGTCGCCAGGAGGGGTTCACTTCCTTCTTCCGAACGCTTCCACCAGTGTCGAGGGGCTTGATGTCCCGGTCTCCACCAGCCCGTTCAAGTGTTCATGCGTGTTGTTCGGGTTCACCTCAATGTATGGCACAAGAATTAGTTAGGCCGCACTCGCATTCTGCCTCTTCGACATCGACCCTGCCCCCGCCCCAAGGGTTCAGTCGCATCTCGGGCAGGAGGGCCACAGCGCAAAAGGAAAGCCGCGCCAGCCCCGGTGTTCAGTCCTGGTTGCAGCAGTCGTTTCTGTTTCCGTGATTAGGCCTCCCTGGGAATGGCCCGTAGGTCCAGTTTTCAGGGCCTCATCGCCTCCTCCCCATTGAGAATGAAGTAAGTGGGGAAGAAGGAGGGCCGGAGGTATCCCCCGGTGTCTCTCGCAGTCTCGGCGCAGCTCCCCTGTAGGGCCTATGTACTTTTTTTTTCTTTCTTCTTTCCCTCTTCTCCCTTCCTTTTCACCCTTCCTCCTTTAAAGTTAATGGTCAAAGAGGGCTCCCCAGCTCCGATGTGTCACTCCGGTGGGGCTTTCTTTCATCCACCGGCCAATCCCAGTATCCAAGGCTTCGTGGGCACCCCCGGGGCACAGATTCAGGGAAGCAGAGGGGGGAGAGGGGGTCACGGGCACCATTCACAGCCCTGGTGGGGCGCCTTGCTATTTGTTGTTTTTATGCAAGGGGGGGGGGTACCTTCTCTCACCGGTTTGCTCAAGACGTCCCTGGTGGGGGGGCCAGCAGCGTCTCGGCCCCCACGCGCGGCCCCGGCCGCGTCAGCAGTCCTTTCTTGCCTGCATTCACTGCCTCACAGCTCCGCCTCCCGATGCGGCCCACATAGCCGTGAACCCGGCCCGGGGGCCGAGGACACCGGAGGAGCAGCTCCAGCGCAAGGAGCTCCGATGTGTCCCCCGCGTCCATGCGGCCAGCGCGGGGCGTCGTGCCCCCCCCGCACTCCCACCTAGGTGCTATTCAGGCCGGTTGCGGTGCGTAGCTCTACCAGCTCGCGCCCGCCATGTTTGGTGGCTTAACCATGCCCCCCACTGGAAAAATACCTAATGTAATGTAATGTCATTTAAAGTCCTCCTTAAAGGTGAGGTCAGATTTTAAATTATGCTAGAAATCGTTCTTTTAAAATGTTGACATTTTTCTGCTAGAGTTTCTGGGTGTTTCCAGCTGCCAGGGCTGGTAATAGCACTCCCACTGAGAAATTAGTGTTGGAGCCTGATAGTGCACAAAAGGTGAGTTTGCCTCCCTGATTGGATGGTGGGGAGGAGTTGAACCCTGCCCTCATTACACTGCAAGGTGACTCCCCAGTACACAAACAGTCCTGGCAATTCCTGGCAATAGCCTTTTGTGTCACTAGCCAGACCAGAGCGGATCTCAGGAAAAAGGGAAATGTTAGATAAAGTGGAATTTCCCAACCCACTTGCTGGACTGGGTATAAAGGATGCACCTAAAATATAAAGGAGAGTGAGACTATGGACTTGGACTACAACAGAGGCAACACCATGGACAGCTGGAAGGACAAGCCCGCTGATGGGCTGATGGATTGGCTTACGGCTGACCTCAGAACTAGTGGGGTTCTCTCCAATGCCAGTGATGCTGGTCTCCCTACACCCACAGAGAACCAGTTGGGGGAAGACCTGGACTTTTATGCCCCAGCAGGAGAAGGGAAGCACCAGGAGCTAAGCACAGTAGAAAACTGGCACAGAAAACCAATGAAACCAGCTCCATGCAAAGGCACATGTAAGAGGCCATGAAGCTAGAGACTTGCCACTAAGAGTAAAGTGAGTTCAAGATCATCAAAATCAGCCCAACGGGGACCGAGTTATACACCTTTGAAGGTTTTCACCTTTTCCTTGCTACATGGAGTGCAGGGAAGTCTGCTTCAAGTCCGAAGACTACACCCAAGTGGGTCACTGCAAAGTTGAAGACTGAAAGACCGAAAGTGGGGAGCTCCGCTGCACCCCTCACATTGGAGGTGGGCTAGCTGCCACTCCCATGTTTGAAATGAGCAGGGTGGTCACAGCAGAAACAACACGCTGCCCGCATGGAGCGAGTAGGGAGTATGCAGCTTCTGGCTCCCACACTGGCAAATAGCAGTGCTGGCTGGACACAGAGTGGGCTCACCGGGATGCCCCTGACAGAGTAGATGGTTTCGGGTGTCCCGGATGAAACTGGGGCACCCCTTCCAAATAAAAACAAAAAAGAAACAAAAAAGCACAAAAAATTCAGGTGGATCTCTCAAACACAGTGAGAGAGCAGCCAAAAAAATATTCACTGTTCTGGCTGAGGGAATGCCTCATAATGCTTGCATGGCCTCAATTTGCATATGTGACTTAGCTTATGGTGCCCTAATCTAAGCAGGTGCACTACCAAAATTCATAAAGAAGGGGTTGGGGCTGCAGGAGCACAGCAGCCCCCCTCTGACTAGCTTACAGAAATTAACCCTGATCAAGCGTAAATATTGTATTTGCTTACAAATGGGACAGAGTGCAGACATGGAAAATAATCTATTGTTAATTCATCTGCAGCAGTGAAGAGAGCCTGGTATACATCAGTCCAGTAACTCTGCTGAATTAAACATGCACACGATATATGTTCAAGCACCATTATTTATAACTGAATCAGGCAAGTCAAGAAACAGAAATATCACAGTGGGTGCAAAGATCCTTGAAGGAATGTGGCTATACATGTTCCTGACAGATTTACCAGTTTTAGTCTTCTTAATTTTAGACTTCTCGTCTTTCCCTCATTAGTTTCAAACATAACTTAGAAAAGGCCTCATCAGAGACTTTCCAGGGTAAAAACATATACCTCAGCAGTATTTCCTGCAGATTTCAGCTGACTTGAGCTATTACAGGACAGGCAAGAAGAATACTATTCAGCTGTTTCTGAGAGTCATGAATATTTGGTGGTTAGCAGTATGGGAATAGATAAGCATTTTTCAAAAATAGAACAACACGTAGGCGGATCAACTAGTGAACAGGAATAAATTAAACTTGGCTGGAACAGAATGAATGAGAACTGCATGAAACATAGAAATGACACTTTCTCAATCCTTCCTTTTGACCTAATACTGAACCACTTGTTCAACTTTAACCTATTTCTATTTTCATCATATCATATATTTCATCACAATTATCAACTTGATGTGTGGTCATTGGTCTTGCGATCATCACCTAGTAATTTGAGAACAACATGTAACCATACAGGCTGTCAAACAACTCTGTAACAAACTCACTAACAGACAACTACCAACTAGTAGGCCAATTATTTTTAATGCTTATTTAAGCAGGACTGTCCACCATGACCCTCATGAACCAAACAACAGTCATATTTTGTAAAATTACTAAACATACTGCAGCTTCTTTTACTGTTAGATTAGCTATTCCCACTGATGTTTGATTTATTGTTGCTTCCAGCAATCTGCCCATTATCCTGATTGCACAGAATTGAGAGATATAGATACCCACGCTATAAAGAGACGCCTTGCAAGGTCAGAAACTCTTTCTCCCACTGAATTGTCTTGTTGTTTTTCCCTTTTTCTCCTTGTTTATTTAAAAACCACCATCTGATACTTCATACTGTCTCTACTGTGATATCTGACACAGGGAAATATAATTCCAAGGTAAGAAGTACCTACCCAATTTAAAGGTAGCCAGCTATAGGTTTTCACTCCACATATTGAAGAGATTCCATCCCCTGCATATAAAGGTACGCTAGACCATGAACTATTGGTAAGTGAAAATGTAGTATTACAAACACTGTCCCCTACTATGATGGACTTGGTGACCTATTGGCATGAATACCTAATTATCCTGGAGTGTTATGGAATATTGTTGTCTTCCATTTCTGAGTTATTCAGCTGAATGAGGAAATTCCTAGAACTCCTAGACATGGTAGTAACATTTATCAAATCTCTGTATGCTTAATCCTCCCCTGTATTATCAACTGCCCTCTGAAAAAAATCACTGCAACCCGGTGTAATTACCTTTTCTCGATATAGGTTTCGTAAGTAAGTTTGTTTGCTTCTTGGAACCCAAATAATGACCATTTTAAGAATAATAAAACATGAATCATATAAAAAGGAAGATGTAAGAAAGGCATTCCTTTTCTACTGTTGCTGGGAGTTTCAAACATATCCAACAGTCTGAAACATTCCTTTCCTTATGATAAGCATTCATAGTCTATATAGCAGTATTGTCTTTATATTCCTCATGGTGATGATCACAGACATCTTGAAATACAGGGGATGACGTAGGCAACATAACATCTATTAATATTTTGTAGATGAATATGGCATAAACTATCAAGCAACACATCAAGAATGCTAATATCATAATACATGCAGGATTAGTAGAAATTTTCCTTTTTAGTTCTTTCAACTTCTCCGTTCTTTCTTCATCCATTATTTCCAAAAGTGTGTAGATATAAGGCTCACAGAGGTTTAGACAATTAGGAGTCCTTTATCAATTTTTTATTTCCTTATAGTTCCTTTGCATTTGTGGCCTCAGATTATATTGTGGTTCGTTGGTATGCACTGCTTGTGGTAAATCTGGTCTGTGTTCAGACTTTTCTTAACACATCAATGCAGGTGCCCTCTTCACATGAGAGGCATGTATCCAGTTTTTATAATTAATAAATTTTACTCCAGTATTGGTCACAAGCGAAATTTGTACCTGACCTTTCCACCTCTGCTGTAGACAGTTTGTTCTTGTTCTCTCTACTAGGACCCACTCACCAGGCTTGAGATCATGCCCCAGGGTCTGCAGAGGATCCAGAAAGACTTCCTTCACCCGCTGGTGCAAACGTTGTACTTGCTTAGTTGGGGCAATACAATAGTCTCTTAGCAATTCATTAGGCAAATGCAATGCTGCAACATGTTGGGTATGTCTGTCCAGGCAGACATCAGGCACCCTATGACGATTTTATGGGGGCTAAGTTTGTTTACTGAACCAGATGTATCATACACATTCATAAGTGTCAAGGTGTTTCAGCACATATTTTTGCTGTTTTGGTGTTCAGTATGCCATTTAATTTCTCCATTGCACCTGCAGCTTATGGATGATATACCCCATAGAACTTCTGCTTAATGGCTAAGTGTAGGAGGCTGGCCTGGTTTGTAGTGGGTACCTTGGGTATTTACACCTTATACCAGGTCCAGTTATCCCGTATTAGTGAAATGTAGTAGTGTTCTAGCAGCTTAGGCTGATAGAGGTAGCTAAAGCAGAGCTGTTTAGGCTGAACTAGGGGACATGCACAGCTCATGCAGTACCACTTATAGTTACACAGTACTTATACACAAGTAAAGACAATACTCAGTGTTACCAAAAATAAAGGTATTTATTTGGGTGACACAGTACCAAAAATATCTTAGAGACAATACTCCTTCTGGAGGTAAGTATCATACACAATATATACACTAGAACAATGCAAGCAATAGGAAATGCTATAGAATGCAATGGAAGAAAATAGGTCTAGGGGCAACACAAACCATATACTAAGAAAGTGGAATGCGAATCACAAATTCCCCCCTAGACAAGTGTGGTGTGTGCATAATCGCTGGGAGAGTAAGAATGCAGTAAAGGTAAGTAAATTACCCCACCCCAGAGCCCAGAAAAGCAGGAGTAAAGTACTGCAAGTTTCCTTAGGACACACTACGCCTCGTGATTGGGATTTGCAGCAGCCAACCAAGTCAGCAAAGAACAACTGTTGCATTCCTGGACCTGAAGACCTACAAAGGAAGGGGACCAAGTCCAGAAGTCGAAAGAAGGTCCAGGAAGGACAGGAGCCCGCCAACCCAGAAGAGGGTGCAAAAAGAAGAGTCCACGGTTAGTCAAAGACTGCAGAAATGTACCCTTGTGAAAATGCCAGCAGGTTCCTGCATGATGCATAGTATGTCCCACGATGTGAAGATCGTTGCAGATGTGATTTTGTGTTGGAAGTCGCCAACAAGCTTTGGCTATGACAAAAGTGAGTTTTGCGTCAAAATGGAATTGGATGGACCCAGGAGGGACCTGGGGGCCTCAACTCTGTGTGAGGAGGAAGAGGGGGCTCTCAGCACTTTAGAGAGCCCTCAGGATGCCAGCCAGCACCCTCAGAGGTCCCAGGACAAGGGACAAAGGAGGTGCAAAACGTGGTTGATGCAGCACAACAAAGGAAGGTCCCACACCGCCGTAGAACAACTCAGCGAGTTGAGCATCACAGGATGGAGTGCTGGGGACCTGGGCCAGGTAGTGCACAAACAAATTTTGCAAAGAGTGCACAGAGGCCTCAGGGGGTGAAGAAGACGCAGTACACAGGGGTACTGTCACTGTCTGGGAAGGCAAGGTCTTACCTCCTCCAAATTGTGCAGCAGGACCTCAGAACAGTCTATGTCGATGATTTCCACCCTCTGTGTCTTTAGGAGCATACCCGTCGTTGTGAGAGGAGTCCAAGGGTACCAATCGTCATCTTGGAAGGTGGCTGCTGGAGCACGGCAATGTCTCCGTCACCCCACGGGAGATTTCTTTGGTCCTTCTGGTGCAGGATGAAGACAGGGAGTCCTCAGAGCGTGCTCACTGTGGAAACTGTTGCAGTTGCTGACTTGGAGCTGAGGTTGCTGAAGAACAGTTTCTCTGGTGGATATTTTGTTGCAGTTACAGAGTTTCTTGGAGAAGGCTGCGGTTGATCCAAGGCCAGAGGAAGCTGAAGTTGTTGCAGAGGATTCCTGAAGGAAACTTGCAAGCAGAATCTGAGGAAAACCCACAGGAGAGTCCCTAAATAGCCCTAGGCTGCCCAGACCCCAGGAGGGCAGAACCCTGTCTGTGAGGTGGCAGAAGCTGTAGCTGCAGTGCAAGCCTCAGAGAGCTGGTTTGACAGTACTGGGGGTCCATGGTGGAGACCCCTGGATGCATGAAATAGGCTCCTCAATACCGGATGTGGAATGGGGGGACAATTCCGTGATCTTAGACATGTTACATGGCCATTTTCGGATTTACCATTGTGAAGCTACATATAGGTATTGACCTATATGTAGTGCACCCGTGTAATGGTGTCCCCGCACTCACAAAGTCTGGGGAAATGGCCCTGAACTATGTGGGGGGCACCTTTGCTAGTTCAAGGGTGCCCTCACACTTAGTACCTTTGCACCTAACCTTCAGCAAGTGAAGGTTAGACATATAGGTGACTTATAAGTTACTTAAGCGCAGTGAAAATGGCTGTGAAATAACATGTGTGTTATTTCACGCAGGCTGCAATGGCAGGCCTGTGCAAGGGTTTGGCTGAGTTCCCTATGGGTGGCAAAAGAAATGCTGCAGCTCATATGGATCTCCTGGAACCCCCAATGCCCAGGGTACCTGGGTACCATATACTAGGGACTTATAAGGGGGGTCCAGTGTACCAATTGAACTTGGTAAATGAAGTCACTAGCCTACAGTGACAAATGTAAAAGCAGAGGGAGCATACACACTGAGGTTCTGAATAGCAGAGCCTCAGTGACACAGTTAAGTACTACACACACAATAGGCCATAAACTATGAGCATTGGGGTCCTGGCCTGCAGGATCCCAGTGAGACAGGCACAAACATACTGACATACAGGCAAAAATGGGGTAACATGCCAAGGAAGATGGTACTTTCCTACACTAAGGCTTTTCTCACCCAGTTCATCACCTTGTTAAAAAAGATTGGGGCCCATTGTCGGACGATAATATTTTCAGCAGCCCAAACCTTAGAAATAATTCCTTCACCAAGTTCTTTGCAACATTCAAGGAATCATTCAACGTAGTGGGGTAGGCTTCTATCCAGCCTGAAAACATACAGCCTACCACCAGTACATACAGATATTTGTTTGTTGGAGGCATCTCAATACGGTCAATTTGCAAATATTCAAAAGGTATGTCATATGGTATAAAATGTACACTTTCTGTTGATATTCTTTCCAGCAAGATGCCGTCCACAAGTCATTCATGTTTGACATACAGCTTCAGCATATTTGTGAAAGTTCATGTTGTACCAAAACCGTGAGCAATGCCTACACATTGCATCCCACCCCAAATGGATCGATCTGTGTATGGTTAGTGCCATATTTTAAACCACTGCATTAGGTAATCATATTCTTCTCCCAGGTCCCAACCAATATCAGGCAATAATGTTCCTTCTTTTTGCCATTCTTGTACCTCCTGTGGGTTGCTGACTTCTGCAATTCTTGGGGACTTACGTGTAGAGGATCAATTGTCAATACAGTAACACAATGAGATATACAAATTAATGTATTCTCAGTCTGAGCAGTTTGTTTTGCGGTGTAGTCTGCAAATGCATTAACTTTACCAACATTATCAATGATTTTCTTATGAGCAAGCCATGTTTTATTTTCTCTCCCGTGGATGTGAGTAACCTTCTTTCTTGCCAAAGCTTTCCAAAGCTATGGGCTACTCCAAAGGCATGCTGACTATCAATGTACACATTTACTTTCAACCCCTTGCTTAGTTCACATGCAGTAATCAATGTGATGATCTCTGCTGCTGCTGCTTCTATGCATAATTATGCAATTCCACAGGTATCAACAACAGTTTTCACTGTGGTTAACAGCAAATGCAGCAATATGGGCAGGGCCTATCTACCCATAGATCCCATCTCTTTCCTGAAAGGGAATATCTGTTAGATCAATTTGGCCTTTAGTCTGCTCTTCAGTTACGAGGACTCAATCATGTGGTATAGCCTTTATTTCCTCAAACAGGGGCATAAATGTGGTTGTGTTAAAGGTGGTGCATCTGGTGCATCCATGCAGAATAACATTGGGGGCATACAACTGTAATTCATAATGTGGCAATTGAATATTAGTTAAATCCTATGTTTTTGTTTTGTTCAATATCAGATCAACAGCATGTGGAACATATACATGACATGTATTTCCTAATATCAAAGTTTCAGCCTGTTGCAATGATACTGCAGCCGCTGTAGCTCTCAAACAATTTGGAAGATCTCTAGCTGCAGGGTCTAACATCACAGAAAATTATGCACATGGGGCCAGATGTATGAAAAAAGCCTTTTGCGAATCGGAAATAGCGATTTTTAAGAAACCGCTATTTCTGATTCGCAAAATGCAATGTATCATATTTGCGATTCGGTAATAGCGATTTCTTAAAAATCGCAAATGCTATTACCGAATTGCAAATTGCGATACCGGCCCCCATTCGCATCGGCCCATATGTGCAAATATTTTGCATGTCCCAAATTGCGAATTCCTAACTGGAATTCACAATTTTGGGAAATGCAAAATCCAGGGTGCTGGGGGCCTAAGGCTGCTGCACCCCAAAACATTTTTTAACAACATGTAAGGTACACACATGCCAAAATGGCATTTGTGCTTTACATGTAAATTTTAAAAATGCAGTTTAAATGCATTTTTAAAATTTGCACATGGTTACCACCAAGTTTAACTTGGTGGTAATAGCGATTCCTTAATGCCCAATTCGCATTAAGGAATTGCTTCATACATGTGTTTAAGAAGTCGCAAATAAGGATTCCTTATTTGCGATTTCTTATTTAGAGAGTCGCAACTTGCGACTCTCTAAACAGGGTCGCAATTTTAAGGAATAGCTATTTTAGCTATTCCTTAAAATTGCATCCAGAATGCCTTTGATACATTCTGAAAGGGCTTTTTGCATTCACAAACGGGCATTCGCACCGTTTGCGAATGCAAAAAGCTTTGATACATCTGGCCCATGGTCTTTTGCGATCACCATGTTGCTGAGTAAGAACAGCAAAGGCATATCCTTCTTGTTCATATACCTACAAATGGAATTATTTTTCATCATCTGGAATACCCAAGGGTGTTACATCACATAACGCTTTTCTAATATGGTCGAATGCAATCTGATGTTCCTGTGACCATGGTGCACGACTGATGACATCTTTTCATGTCAACTGTTGAAGGGGTTTGAAAATTAGGGAAAAGTTTGAAATTGATTGTCTACAATAACCAGTCATGCCTCATAAGGATCTGATCTGTTGTATGTTGGAAAATTGGGTGTTCTATTATATGCTGAATTCTATCTTGTGCTATTTTCCTTTCAAGGATCCATGCCACTATCGCCCTCATTACAACCCTGGTGGTTGGTGTTAAAGTGGCAGTAATACCGCTAACAGGCTAGTGGTAACTACCGCCAAATTATGATCATGGCGGAAAGATCTCCGAAAGGCAGCAAATGTACCACACCGACCGCTAGGGTGGAAACAACAGCCACCATGGCAGTATCTGCCTACAGCCAGAAGGAAGTCAATGTTCCGCCCACCATATTAAGACCCTGGAAACCGCCACCTTTTCTGGGGTGGTACCAACGACATCAAAAGCCTGGTGGAAACTGAGCTCAGAAGGGAAAGGACTCACCATTGGAGACACAGGGAACAACTACGCCGCCATGGAACCTGAACTGCATGTCTTCCCCATGAACTTCTACGTTCTGCTCCACCCTGAACACCAACGCCGGCAAAGACGACAACAGGGAGTACAGCTGCCTAGCACACAAGGGAGGGAGTGAGGAAAACGAGAGGGACACACACAAACACACCCCCACACACACACCATACACACAATCAGCTAAATTACAAAAACAATTTAACCCCGGAACTCAAATGAATAATGCAAGGAAAAAACAATTTTGAAAAAGTGAATGTAATGATATCAACACAGCATGAAAAATAAGTTAGGCAAGATAATAGATATATATATATGTACAGAAAAAGGGACACAGCCCAGTACACAATGTTCGTAGGCCACATAACCACAGGCCAAAGTCCACGGCCACACATGTCACCTGCATCAACACGGAGAGAACACTGAAGGGGCATCAGCTGGTAATAAGGCAGGTACCCCAGGGGGCAGGGGTGGGGGGGCACCTCAGCCGGGAGATGTTACAAGTCCACTGGTTCTGGAGGGGGCAACATGCCCTGTGCTTGGTCCTGGGGAGTGCAAGGCCACAGTCTCTCGAGTGGGTTACTTGCCCACTGGTTCTGGAGGGGGCAACATGCCCTGTGCTCTTGATCCTGGGGAGTGTTAGGCATGTGGGTGTCTTACCCACTGGTTCTGGAGGGGGCCTTGTGCCCTATGCTCTTGATACTGGGGAGTGTTGGGCATGTGGGTGTCTTACCCACTGGTTCTGGAGAGGGCAACATGTCCTGTGCTTGGTCCTGCAGAGTGCAAGGACACAGTCTCTGGAGTGGGTGACTTGCCCACTGGTTCTGGAGGGGGCAACATGCCCTGTGCTTGGTCCTGGGGAGTGCAAGGCCACAGTCGCTTAAGTGGGTGACCTACCCACTGGTTCTGGACGGGGCAACATGCCCTGTGCTTGGTCCTGAGGAGTGCAAGGCCACAGTCTCTCGAGTGGGTGACTTGCCCACTGGTTCTGGAGGTGGCAACATGCCCTGTGTTTGGTCCTGGGGAGTGCAAGGTCACAGTCTCTCAGGTGGGTGTCATACCCACTGGTGCTGTAGTGGACAGGCCGCACAGCAGCCCATGGAGGCAGGATTATATACCGTCCGCCGGCGGTGCCGGCTGCTCTGTGGAGGTGGTGCTGCTGTTGCGGGGAGGCCCCTGCCCATCCCCTGCAACCTCGGACAGCTGCTCATTGGAGGTGGTGGTGCTGCTGGTGGGGGGAGGCTCCTGCACATCCCCTGCAACCTCAGATGGCTGCTCAGTAGATGTGATGGTGCTGCTGGGGGGGAGGCTCCTGCCCATCCCCTGCAACCTCGGATGGCTGCACAACCATGGTTGGTGCTGGGGGCTCCGTCACAGTTCCTGCCCCAGGCCCCTTGGTCTTCCTGTCTTCTGGTGCAGGCTCCTTGGTCTTCCTGGCAGTTAGGTAAGGCTCTCTTCCTTTTTTCCTGCTGGGGGCAGGCTCCTTGGTCTTCCTGGCAGCTGGGGCAGGCTCCTTTACCTTCTTGCCTGCTGGTGCATGCTCCTTGGTCTTTCTGGCAGCTGGGGCAGGCTCCCTTCCCTACTTGCCTGCTGGGGCAGGCTCCTTGCTCTTTCTGGCAGCTGGGGCAGGCTCCTTTCCCTTGAGGCTGCCTGGTGCAGCCTCCTTCACCTTCAGGACATGTGGCCTGGATCCTATTCCACCACGAGTAGGAGTGGTTGTTGGAAGTGTCTGCTGGTTTTGGGGGCAGGTGCATGGGCTTTATGCTGTTGTGAGGTGGATTGCTGTTGGGTGCCTGAGTGCTTGCGTTTATGTACTTTGGGGGGGGACAGACACAGTGGGAGAGGACACAGGGGACATGTGCATGGATGTTGTGGAGGTGTCTGCCAGTGAGGTGTGTGTTCTGCTTGGTGTGGTGATGATGCTGGTAGTGGAAGATGATGTAGTGCATGCAGGTGTGAGTGTAGATGGAACTGGGAGGGAGGTGGAGGAGGAGGGGGAGACAGTGGAAATAATGGATGTAGGTGTGTCTGCATCTGGATGGTGTTTGTGTGAGTGCCTGTGGGATGAAGTGTGGTGCTTGTGTTTGCCTGTACCACTCTTGTGTGCTGTCTTGTGTGCATGCTCATCTGCCTGTGTGCTTGGGATGGGTTGGGGTTGAGGAGAATGGGACTGGGCAGTGGAAGCTGGAGGGGGAGGGTAGAAACAGGGACAATGGCTGCCATCAGAGAGGAGGCCAGAGCCTCGATCAATCTCTGTTGGGCCACCAATCCAGTGTGAATGCCCTCCAGGAATGCATTTGTCTGTTGCATCTGGGCTGCCAGCCCCTTGATGGCATTCACAATGGTTGACTGCCCTACAGATGAGGGCCTGCTGGGAGGGTGGTGCTGTAGCTGGGGTGGTCACAGAAGTGTCCGCCACCACTAGGGAGCTTCCATCGGAGGAGGTATCTGTGTCAGGTTTATCCCCTCCAGTCTCCGCCGTGGTGCTCCCCTCGCCCTCCGTCCCACTGGTCCCCTCAGCGTCGGTGGACTCTGCCTCCCGGATCCTGTGGGATGCAGCTCCCTCCGTCGCCAGTGCCACTGCTCCTCCGCCAGTTGATGCTAATGCACATAAGGACAGGATGACAAAACAAAAAGGGTGGGGGAAGAGACAAAGGGTACACTGGGTCAATGGCTGCACCAACACCACTGTTGGCTTACACAGCACCCTCACACATAGGGAACAGCCCTACTCAATATGCTATAGCACTAGCAGAGAAATAGCTTGCGACCAAGGCCTGGGGAGGGGCACACACTGCCAAATGCAGACCCACGCAGCCCTGACCAGTAGTGGGTACCTACGAGCTAAGTAGCAGAATTATCCCTTCAGAACCCTAACCACCAGGGGACCTACGCTGCAATGTCAAGCCTGGCCTAGGGGCACCCACTGACACACATCCTCCCCCGGATACCACCCTACCACACGTAAGTTGTAATGCTGGGCACTGTACTCACCCCCTTGTGGCTGCTGTGATGCCCGCAAGCACCCATCCAGCTCAGGATATGCCACCACCAGTATGTGGGCCATCGGGGGTCAGGGTTCGATGGGCACCCCTTCCTCATTGGGAGGCCATCCTCAACTGGGCCTCTGCCGTCTTACGTGCCCAGCGTCTCAGGTCCTCCCATCGTTTGCAACAGTGGGTGCTCCCCCTGCCATAGACCCCCAGGGTCTGCACCTCCTTGGTGATGGAAAGCCATATACCCTTCTTTTGATGGGCGCTGACCTACAGAGGCAACACACACAGGGAAATAGAATTAGACAAACAGTCCTGCCTGTTAAACATATGGTTAAACATATGGTCCACCATACTCGTTTCCATCACCATTTACACACACATGGCCCAGCACACAACCTATATGCCGCCCAGAGGACATCCACTCACCCCCCTTACACGAGGCCTTCACACACACCACTCCATGCATTCCTGCCACATGCATCGATCCCACAGTGTACCCACCTGTTGGTCTGGAGGCCCATACAGCAGTCCGTACTGGTGTAGGACCCCATCGACCAGTCTCTCCACCTCCTCTGAACAGAAGGCTGGGGCCCTTTCCCCAGTCACACAGGCCATGGTAGGTTCCAGACACAGGTCACTGCAACACATGTAGTGTAGGTCCTCTCCTATGGAAGATCAGGTAGCAAGTGAGGGATCAGATAGAAAATGGCAGTCACATCTGTGGTGGTGCATACAATCACCACCAGCGTAGATCACCTTTGGCCACTGTAACCCATAAGGCCCAATGTTAACCAATGAGGAGTTGCACAGCGGTTCGCAGCGGCGCACAACGTCAGCGGAATTACCTCACTTCCACCTGTCCCTCCACACAGGACAGGCAGATGCCATTTCGGGGGGGCAGGCCCTGGAAAATGGCTGTGTCACTAGTGAAATTAGGAGATACTGGACAAATCACACTGACCCATTCCAAGTTAACAGCATGCAAAGTTCTGTTATGGCTCCATAGTTTAGTTTGTGACCAGCTCCTCACTCTTTTGCCCCATAGATACCTACCGCTGCGGATGAATAGGAGATGGAGACCTACCCCTGTGTACAGACCCCTGGTGGACTTGGCAACAATGGAGGACAGGCACATAATACTCACCTATAGACTTGACAGGGCCACAATCACAGAGCAGTGTGCCCAACTGGAGCCTGATCTGATATCTGCTATCCGTGATTCCACTGGGATCCCCCCTCTTGTGCAAGTTCCCTTAGTGCTCTATTTCCTGGCAAATGGTTCTTTCCAAGTGACAGTGGGCTTGGCAGCAGGAATGTCACAGCCAATGTTCTCAATAGCGCTGACAAGAGTGTTGTCTGCCCTGATTAAACATATTTGCAGCTACATCGTTTTCCCACAGGTAGAAGAATTGGCCACAGTGAAGGCCGAGTTCTATGCAATGGGACATATCCCTAACATACAACACATATTGCATTTGTCCGCCCCCAGTCAGAATGAACAGGTGTTCAGAAATCAGAAGAGTTTACACTCTATGAATGTACAGATGGTGTGTTTGGTGGACCAGTACGTCTCCCACGTCAATACTAAGTATCCAGGGTCGGTGTACGATGCCTTTGTCCTGAGGAATAGCAGCATCCCAAATGTGATGGCCCAACTACAGAGGCACAGGGTGTGGCTAGTAGGTGAGCCCTGGTTCCCACCCAGTATATGTTGGTGTATGGGAATGGTGTGGGCCATAAGGGACAGTGTGTGGCTAAATGTTGTCCCTCAATATTTGCAGGTGACTCTGGTTACCCAAACCTATCATGGCTTCTGACCCCTGTGAGGAATGCCAGGACAAGGGCAGAGGAATGTTATAATGAGGCACATGGGAGAACCAGAAGGATCATAGAGAGAACCTTTGGCATCCTGAAGGCCAGGTTACGGTGCCTCCATCTGACAGGTGGATCCCTGTGCTACTCACCTAAGATGGTTTGCCAGATAGTGGTGGCATGCTGCATGTTGCATAACCTAGTCCTCAGACGCCATGTCCCACTCCTGCAGGAGGAGGAGGCTGGAGATGCCCATGTGCCAGCAGTGGACCCTAGGGACAATGAGGATGAGGACAACAGAACATCAGTGATCAGACAATATTTTTAATGACACACAGGTAGGACAGTGTTACTTCATATTACATTTGTTTGAATTTCTGTGGCACTGGCATGCTGATATTTCCCACTTCTATGCCCACTTACTGTTCCCTCTGGCAATTCATTTTGTAGATGTTGGTGACCTCACATACACTCCTGGTGTGATCACTGCAGCCAGCTACAGGTCATTACTCATTTTCTCTACAGTTGAATTGCAATGTTTGTACCTATTTCAATGAATACATAATTGAAACACATGACATACTCAAAACTTCTTTTTTTTTCCAAGGGTATTTATTGAAGTGCCTAAATATAAAGGGGCAAGGGGATGGGGTGATGATGAAGGAAAGTCCAGGGCGTTTATTGCAGTCTGTTTGTAGCACAGGTGCACTGTCCAAAGGGACATAGGAAGGGGAGCAGTGACAGTTCAAGGTGAACAGGGTGACTGAGTGGCACACAAGGGTGACAATCAGGAGAGTCTAATTTCCTGGCGGGGGCCTTGGCAAGTGGTTCTTGCTCCTGTCTGGATCTCAAGGAATGTTTGTGGGGTGGTTCTTCTTCTGCAGGGGGAGGGGTGCTGGTGGCCTGTGAGTCCTGTGGCTGGGCCTCCTGGCCACTACTGGCAGCAGAGGTGGAAAGCTGTTCAGATGTCTGGCTAGCGGCAGGGGACCGCTTGTGTGAGACTGCCTCCCACATAATGTTGGCCATGTCTGCCAGCATCCTTGCAATGGAGATCAGTGTGTTGTTAATGGCCTGCAAGTCCTCCCTGATTCCCTGGTACTGTTCCTCCTGCAGCTGCCTGTTCTCCTGCACATTGTCCAGGATCTGGCCCATTGTGTCTTGGGAATGTTGGTAGGCTCCCAGGATCTCTGCAAGTGCCTACTGGAGAGTTGGTTCCCTGGACCTGTCCTCCCCCTGGCGCACAGCAGTCCTCCCAGTTTCCTTGTTGGCCTGTGTCTCTGTCCCCTGAACCATGTGCCCACTGCCACTGACCCCCAGGTCCCTGATTGACTTGGGTATGATGTGTGGCCTGGGGTCCCTGTAGAGGTGGACACACTGTTGGTTGAGTTGTCCTGGGAACAGAGGTGTAGGTACGCTGGGTGGGTGCTGTGGTGGTGTTTCCTGATGGGGGAGGCTCTGTGGTGGTGTGTGACTGCGCCTGGGTAACCGGCTGTCCAGAGGTCCCTGATGGGCCAGGTTGGTTATCAAGATCCTGAAGACCAGAGTTGCTGTCATCACTGTGGGCCTCTTCAGTTGGGGGACTGGATATTGCTGGCACCTCCTCACCGCTGACACTGGCTGGGATACCTGTGGGGATGTAAATGATGTGTTATGGTTTCTGTTTCTGGCATATTGTGCTTCTGTGGCTTCCCCTCTATGGTTGTATTTGCCCTGTCAGCTTTCACTTTTGTATGTTGGTGTATAGTGGGATTGTTAGTTCTCTATGTTACGCATGCTTTAGTGATGAGTATCCATGCAGGGCTGTGAGTGGTGTCCTTGCATTGGTAGAGCATGCAGGGCTTAGCATTGGGATGAGTAAGATGTGATGGTGGGGTGTGTGGGAAGTGGTGGAGTGATGGGAGTGAGGGTGGGGGTATGTGATGGCATGCAGGTAGGGGGGGTGATAGAAGTAGAGAGTTGATTTATCAGAGTCCAGTCCTCCTCCTACTCTGTCCAAGCCCTCAGGATGCAGGATTGCCAAGACTTGCTCTTCCCATGCTGTTATTTGTGGGGGAGGAGGTGGGGGTCCACCGCTAGTCCTCTGTACAGTGAGCTGGTGTCTTGCTGCAATGGAACGTACCTTCTCCCATAGATCATTCATCCTCTTCCTGATGTCAACCCTGGTTCTTGGGTGCTGTCCCATGGCGTTGACCCTGTCCACGATTCTCCGCCATAGCTCCATCTTCCTAGATATTGATAACTGCTGCACCTGTGCTCCAAACAGCTGTGGCTCTACCCTGATGATTTCCACCACCATGACCCTTGGGGAGACTGCCTCCCACATAATGTTGGCCATGTCTGCCAGCATCCTTGCAATGGAGATCAGTGTGTTGTTAATGGCCTGCAAGTCCTCCCTGATTCCCTGGTACTGTTCCTCCTGCAGCCGCCTGTTCTCCTGCACATTGTCCAGGATCTGGCCCATTGTGTCTTGGGAATGTTGATAGGCTCCCAGGATCTCTGCAAGTGCCTACTGGAGAGTTGGTTCCCTGGACCTGTCCTCCCCCTGGCGCACAGCAGTCCTCCCAGTTTCCTTGTTGGCCTGTGTCTCTGTCCCCTGAACCATGTGCCCACTGCCACTGACCCCCAGGTCCCTGATTGACTTGGGTATGATGTGTGGCCTGGGGTCCCTGTAGAGGTGGACACACTGTTGGTTGAGTTGTCCTGGGAACAGAGGTGTAGGTACGCTGAGTGGGTGCTGTGGTGGTGTTTCCTGATGGGGGAGGCTCTGTGGTGGTGTGTGACTGCGCCTGGGTAACCGGCTGTCCAGAGGTCCTTGATGGGCCAGGTTGGTTATCAAGATCCTGAAGACCAGAGTTGCTGTCATCACTGTGGGCCTCTTCAGTTGGGGGACTGGATATTGCTGGCACCTCCTCACCGCTGACACTGGCTGGGATACCTGTGGGGATGTAAATGATGTGTTATGGTTTCTGTTTCTGGCATATTGTGCTTCTGTGGCTTCCCCTCTATGGTTGTATTTGCCCTGTCAGCTTTCACTTTTGTATGTTGGTGTATAGTGGGATTGTTAGTTCTCTATGCTACGCATGCTTTAGTGATGAGTATCCATGCAGGGCTGTGAGTGGTGTCCTTGCATTGGTAGAGCATGCAGGGCTTAGCATTGGGATGAGTAAGATGTGATGGTGGGGTGTGTGGGAAGTGGTGGAGTGATGGGAGTGAGGGTGGGGGTATGTGATGGGATGCAGGTAGTGGGGGTGATAGAAGTAGAGAGTTGACTTATCAGAGTCCAGTCCTCCTCCTACTCTGTCCAAGCCCTCAGGATGCAGGATTGCAAAGACTTGCTCTTCCCATGCTGTTATTTGTGGGGGAGGAGGTGGGGGTCCACCGCCAGTCCTCTGTACAGTGAGCTGGTGTCTTGCTGCAATGGAACGTACCTTCTCCCATAGATTATTCATCCTCTTCCTGATGTCAACCCTGGTTCTTGGGTGCTGTCCCATGGCGTTGACCCTGTCCACGATTCTCCGCCATAGCTCCATCTTCCTAGCTATTGATAACTGCTGCACCTGTGCTCCAAACAGCTGTGGCTCTACCCTGATGATTTCCACCACCATGACCCTTAGCTCCTCCTCTGTGAAATGGGGATGTCTTTGTTGTGCCATGGGTGTTGTTTGAGGTGTGTAGATGAGGGTGTGTTGGGTGATGTGTTGGGATGTGTAAAGTGGAGTGTGTGAGTGGTGTATAGGTGTGTACAGTCTGTGACTTTGGTTGTGTCTGTGGTCTTGATGTCTCTCTACTGGCAATGGTTTGGAATGGTAAAGGGTTGTGGGTTAAAGTGTGTGTGTTTTATAGTGGTGTGGGTGTGTGGGTGTGGTGTGTGTACAGGTGTCAGGTGTGTGTTGTTTGAATGTGCCAATGTTGTGTTGTTTTGTATGTGTGTGTCCATTTTGAGTGCAGCGGTATGTACTGGCAATGGTTTACTGCCATTGAATGTCCGCCGTGGTGATTCGTGGGTCATAATTTGATGGGCGTTGTTCTGTTGACGTAACAGTGTGGGTTTTGATTCTGCCAGTTTATCACTGACCTTTGGTCTGGTGGATTTGTGTGTGTGGCTTAATACTGACAGATTGGTGTGTGTGTGTCATAATATAGTGAACCGATATCTGGTGCCGCGGCGGTAAGTTGGAGGCAGTCAACATGGCGGTAAGTGAGATTTACCGCCAATATCATAATGAGGGCCTATGTGCCAAAAACAACTTATGTATACAGGCATAATAGGCATGGGCTGTTTCATCCTTAGTCTGCTTCACTTGTGTTAGTATATTCCATTCTACTTTCTTTCTTGGCATAATCGTTTGTAAAAATGTTAAAATTAACGTTGGCAATGCCTGTATTTCATCATGTATGGTCCCATCATCCTTTCTCTCCTCTTTTAAATGTTGCATCATGCCATTTCTCTACCTGTTGGTCCTCTTTACACTTTTTCCATATCTCTGCTGGCAAGATGATGGAAAACATCTGATCTAATCCCTTATTGTCAACTTTTCTATCTTTAGTATCCTTCTTGTGTGGGTATACCATCCATTTATATTTTCCCTAATGTTTTGATAGTCTTTAGTGAAAGCTAATAGCTTTGTGCTTTGTCAAGGTGTGTGTACATGAGACACAGAATATGTAGCGTTAAACCCAGTAGCTTCTCACATTGAAATCAATACGTAATTGTTTTATCTTCTCAATTGTAGATACTAAATGCCTCAATAGAAGGTGCCTCTTCTTCCCAAACTTGAAGGTTCATAAGCTTAGTAATCAATATACTGCAGTTTTGTATCTCATTCTCATTTTAATTCCACTTTCTTGTCATGCCTTGAAATATGTGTTTCCACACATTCTAAAACGTGATTTTTTATGATAAAGGTAAATTCTCCAGGGAACTCTATTTTTTCAATGTCACCCCCAAAATGATAATGCGAGGCATATCACATTGTTTGTACAAGTAACAGCATTCGACAATACTGTACCTACTAATCTTTTAGACCTTTCAGTTTGGTTAGGAGATACAACCAGTATAATTAATGCTGAAGTTTTAGACTGTTCAGGTGATTCACTTCCATCTTTCTGTTTATCTATTTTAGGTTGTTCATATGGAGGGAGATGTATCGTTCCATTTAGTAACCCCTCTATAAAAAGGTCTCCCTCCACTGGCTTTGGTTCTGGCTCAGATGCTGCTATTAATTCATTCTGCCTACCTTGTTTTTTCTTTGTTCCTTTATTTACCTGGCCACTACTCCATCATTCTTATTCTTATCTCTTTTCTTCATGGCATGTTTTACCAATCGCTCTCCTACATAGTCACCCCATATAATATTTTAAATTGTGCTAATCTTATCTTTTTCTTACCTGGTGTGTATAGTGTTTCACTAAGGTAATCTAGTTTATCAAAAGCAAACATGCCTGTAGTTGGTAATGTAAGTCTACGTTTTATCCTAATATAGTAATTCTGTTTCACAAATAGTCCAGACTGAAGTCTCTTTTTCATCATTATTTGAAAAGCAGGTGAATATTGTGGCTGCTCTTGATCCATCTTGGTATGTGAATCAAATAGGTTACTCATTGTCTTACTTCTCAGGAACCCCAAAAACATGCACAGATTTAGCAAACTTTTCATAGGACAGTAATTTAACATCATTATTGAGAGAAGAAATAGGACACCTATTTTGTTAGAGATTCTAACCTCTATTAGTTTGTTATTTGTCTGGGGACTTTAACCCCTTCTTTTTCTTGAAGACTTTAACCCTTTCTTTTTCATTGGCGAATGTAATCCCTATTTTCTGTAGCAACTGTTGACTAATTAATACATTGTAACGTAGCAAATGAGAAACCTCTGAGATTTCAATCTTATCTAATCTCGATGTCTGCATATGCATTAGTTTGAAGAGAAAGCAAGCAATCAGTTTTGTGTCTCAGGATTATACAGTCAGTCCCTCGGTTGGTGCTGACTACCAGAAATGCAATCCCCTCTGGAGGTGTACACATCAGACCTAGGAGGAACAAAAACAGCCCCTGGACCGTGGAGTAGAGAATACAGCTGGACTGATTCTGTCAGTAGTGCCTCCAGATTGATCAAGTGTAAATAATGTCACTGCTCACAAAAGGACAGATGCAGACATGGAAAATATTATATTGTTTATTCATGTGCTGAAGCTAGCCTGGAACACTTCAGACCAGCAACTCAGCCAAATTAAATTTGCACACAACATAGATATGTTCAAGACACTATTTGTTATAATTGAAACAGATGAGTCAGCAAACAAAAATATCACAGTGTGTGCAACCATCCTTGAAAGGTAGTGGTCCATACAGGTTCCTGACATATTTACCACTTTTGGACTTCTTAATTTCGGACTTGTCACCTTTCTCACATTCGTTTCATACATAAATCAATTAAGGGCTAATCAGAGGCTTTCCAGGGTAAAAACATGTAACTCAGAAGAATTTCCTGCAGACTTCAGCTGACGTCAGCTGTAAAGGAACAAGCCTTGAGCTATTACAAGACAGAAAAGAATAATACTATTCAGCTGTTTCTGAGTGTCAGGAACATTTGGCGGTTAGTGGTATGCGAATAGATAAGCATTTCTAAGACATCGAACAACAGATAGATCAACTAGGAATAAATTAAACTTAATTGGCACAGAATAAAGGAGAACTTCATGAAACACATAAATTACACTTTCTCAACCCTATGTCTCTTAGGTCAAAGGAAGCATAACTAGGAGAGAATTTTTCATCTTTTTAAAGCATTCCTAATACTTCAACGTGGGACGTGCAGTGGTTGGTTTCTTGGCTGCATTTTATGTGGTCTAAAAGATTCAGGCACGTTATGTTGATTTTAAAATCTTTTTCAAAATATATCGCTGGCAGAGATATTTTCAAAGTATTATAATGCTTTCTTGAAAATAATGGTTGCATTTAGAGATAGATGGTAGTTGATTTCAGTGATGAAAAGGTGGTTGTTAACATGTGTGTTATTGCTTCATTTAAAGCGACACCCCCTATACTGTGATGATTTATCTGGTATAGGTTGCGGAACTGTGATTTTAGGGGTCATGACCCTGTGGAGGGATGAAATGTGATTACGGTATGTCACCAAATCAATTTCTATCTGCCTGAGGTATACATTTGTAAATTAAAGAATAGTATTTAGTACTGTGAATGTAATTAATGTACTTTTCATTTTTCAAAGAAAAAGCACTGACTAGACAACCAGTCTTTGAGGGCTATTATTAGTTCAGCAAATGGCGATTATTAGCCCACACCACGTCCCTGGCTGGGCCTTGGACTGCTCTGCTTCACTACTTTGAGTCAAGTGCTATACTGAGGTGCTTGGTTCCAAGTAGGGCAATTAAGGGGAAATTGTATTTCTATTACTTGCACAGGCCTAAAACCCGGAAGAACTTACAAACCAATTTCTTACAAACAACATTATAAACAGGCTTAATTCCATGGAGGAATGCAGCCTTGTGATACAAATTTAGGTTCAATTATTATTCTTTCATGTAAACATTACACATTATTCTGTCCTAACTCAAGAATGCTAGCATTTCTATTCTTATGGGATGTTAGATTTACTAAATCAAGCACATGCCAGTGACTCTCACAAAGTAATGACACTGTGAATGGACCCAACTTCATACATAAATACAATTTTATAAGACACATTGAAGTGCACATTCCAATTGTTAAGCAACTTTCATTTGCTCTGACAATACAGCATCACTTCATCATCCATCTTATTGACAGCACCTCCATATAATGTGTGCACATCATCTAATTTCCTCTATGTAATACACCTTGTTTACTGTAGTATGTGCATATCGCTCAACTGCCTCTGCTATACCCTTTGTTTTTTCCAAGCATGTTTTATCTCTCAGTGTATCAATTCTAGGTGAAACATTTAAAGACATTTTCTCCACATACCGAACTAGGATATCAAGTTCCCGTTATATGACATTGTAGACCATGCTGCACTCATTGGTATCTTCGGACAACAGTTATTCTGTAATGCTCCTTGTTGATTGTAATATGGGCATATTGTTTGATTTCCTCCATATATTACTCTTTGTCTTTTCAAAGCATGTTTTGTGGCTCATTGTAGCAACTCTATGCTGCACATTCAGAGACAAAGTGCCTATTTTCAGTTTGGCAGACGGGTTACTTCATGACCAACGTGACGGATATCCCTTCTCCTGTATTACGATCGCCATAGGCTATAATGGAATCATAATACGCGGTCGGTATATCCGTCATGTTTGTGACAGAGTACACCCATCTGCCAAACTCTAAATCAGGCCCATAAGTTCCACATACTGACCTCAGATTGGGGTCCTCATTTAAGGGGATTTGACGTAGGGCAGCGCAGCAAGTCACCTTGCTGCACTGCCCTATGCCACAGTGAAAAGGAAGGAATACAATGTATTTATGCAATACTGTGCATTCCTGTCCTTTCCCCCTGCACTGGCACAGTTTTGGCAGCCTAGAGTCAATGCATGTATCCTTGCAGCATCATGCAAGGGTGCCTTAGTTGTTGGCAGGATTGTTTTGCGCCGCAAGGGGCATCTCCCTGCACAGAAACAATCCATGGAGGCATTTTCCTCTTTACATGTGTGGAGCAGTATTCAGCACATATGCAGCACTCATGGAAAGAGGAAAAACAAGGAGAAATAACAATAATTCTCCTTGTTACACCTGCCCTGGGGAGGCATAAGGTTTTGGTGCTTCTCAAGGTTTAAAGTTTATCCTAAATCTGGGTATGTGACAAAATCCATGGGTGTTGCATGGGAAGAGCCACCGCAATGCCCAGGGAACCCCTCCCTGGCACAGAGTAAGGCACGCAGCAACTTGTGCTGCCTTGCCTTACTCCATATCTATAAGGCCATTCAAAGCCATGCAAAGTGGCTTTGTGTGGCCTCATAGAAATAAATTTGTAGTCTGTGCCACCGAAGCATAAAAAAGTGATATTCTGGCAGTGCACAGGGCTCCTAAATATGCCACCTAGTTTCCATTATTTGACATTGTATACTATGCTTTGCTCATGGGCAACTTTTGATTGCAGTCATTCTTTTATTGTATTCTTTCAATATAATTCCTGACAAATCTTGTTTTTTAGCACAATACTCCCAATTCATTAGTCTTTTGATTTAAGCAATAAATAAAAATATTGTTTATGCATCTTTCCTTTTCCCAACTTGCAACACTCAGTTTTTCACTTTTCATTTCTCACTTTAATTCTCCAAATATCTTGCTCTACTTGCAACTGAAGAGTCTCTTTTATGTCTATTTCCATGCACTGACAGGCAGCCATGTTTGACAGTTGGATGTTCCTCTGGTGTATCCTTAATTCACTGAACGGGACGCCGAATCCAAAGCTAATGTCTTGCTGCCCTTAAAGTAAACACAACCGCATATACAGATGGATGCTTTCAATAGTGTAAGAGGCCACCATTTACTGACATTAGTTTTCAAGTTAGGGATTCCAGACTATTCATTGGAACCCTGGTGCACAATCAGAGAATTTGCACACCACCCAAAGGGAGTAGGCGTAGGAAGGGTGTAGCCACCCTTAGACCCCTGTAACACCCCTAAATGAAGGATTTAAGGACTTCCCTGAACCTAGCTCACCAGATTCCAGGCGACCTCAAGACAAGAAGAGGAATGAGTGCTAAGCCGAACCCCCAGTATTGAATACTCCAGACGACAACTGACTTGGCCCCAGCCCTAACAGCCTGTCTGCAGCTTCAAGAACTTTGCTACCAACAGGCAACACTTCCAGCAGGACCAGAGACCTCTCTAAACCTCCAGAGGACTGCCTGCCCCCAGAGTACCAAGACCTCCTGGGCACAGCAGCCCTGACCAGAAGAAACCCTCCAAAAGGTCTCCAGAACTGACCTGGATCCGCAAATCATGCCCACTCTGCACCAGAAGCCCATGACCCATCTCCAGGTTAGTCCAGAGCAGAAACCCAGGCGATTCTGACCTTGTGTCTACCCTGGCTTGCCCCTCCTGGCCAACATGACAATGCCTGCAGCCTAAATCCGGAGGACCCCCTGACCGCATGAGAACTGGACTAATATTCCAGACGGCTAGAGGTACCTGTAAAGAAATGGCTCCCTGTTGCAGTTACCCCCCACTTTTTGCCTGATACTGATGCTGACTTGACTGAGAAGTGTGCTGGGACCCTGCTAACCAGGCCCCATTACCAGTGTTCTTTCACCTAAAATGTACCATTGTTTCCACAATTGGCACAACCCTGGCACCTAGGTAAGTCCCTTGTAACTGGTACCCCTGGTACCAAGGGCCCTGATGCCAGGGAAGGTCTCTAAGGGCTGCAGCATGTCTTATGCCACCCTAGGGACCCCTCACTCAGCACAGACACACTGCTTGCCAGCTTGTGTGTGCTGGTGGGGAGAAAATGACTAAGTCGACATGGCACTCCCCTCAGGGTGCCATGCCAACCTCCCACTGCCTGTGGCATAGGTAAGTCACCCCTCTAGTAGGCCTTACAGCCCTAAGGCAGGGTGCACTATACCACAGGTGAGGGCATATGTGCATGAGCACTATGCCCCTACAGTGTCTAAGCAAAACCTTAGACATTGTAAGTGCAGGGTAGCCATAAGAGTATATGGGCTGGGAGTCTGTCAAAAACGAACTCCACAGCTCCATAATGGCTACACTGAATACTGGGAAGTTTAGTATCAAACTTCTCAGAATAATAAACCCACACTGATGCCAGTGTTGGATTTATTAAAAAATGCACACAGAGGGCATCTTAGAGATACCCCCTGTATTTTACCCAATTGTTCAGTGCAGGACTGACTGGTCTCTGCCAGCCTGCTACTGAGAGACGAGTTTCTGACCCCATGCGGTGAGTGCCTTTGTGCTCTCTGAGGACAGAAACAAAGCCTGCTCTGGGTGGAGGTGCTTCACACCTCCCCCCTGCAGGAACTGTAACACCTAGCAGTGAGCTTCAAAGGCTCAAGCTTCGTGTTACAATGCCCCAGGGCACTCCAGCTAGTGGAGATGCCCGCCTCCTGGACCCAGCCCCCACTTTTGGCGGCAAGTCCAGGAGAGATAATGAGAAAAACAAGGAGGAGTCACTGGCCAGTCAGGACAGCCCCTAAGGTGTCCTGAGCTGAGGTGACTCTGACTTTTAGAAATCCTCCATCTTGTAGAAGGAGGATTCCCCCAATAGGGATAGGAATGTGACCCCCTCCCCTTGGGAGGAGGCACAAAGAGGGTGTTCCCACCCTCAGGACTAGTAGCCATTGGCTACTAACCCCCCAGACCTAAACACGCCCTTAAATTTAGTATTTAAGGGCTCCCCTGAACCTAAGAATTTAGATTCCTGCAACTTACAAGAAGAAGAGGACTGCTGAGCTGAAAGACCCCTGCAGAGGAAGAAAAGAAGACACCAACTGCTTTGGCCCCAGACCTACCGGCCTGTCTCCTGCCTTCCAAAGAAACCTGCTCCAGCGACGCTTTCCTAAGGACCAGCGACCTCTGAATCCTCAGAGGACTGCCCTGCTTCAAGAAAGACAAGAAACTCCCGAGGACAGTGGCACTGCTCCAAAAGAACTGCAACTTTGTTACAGAGGAGCAGATTTAAAGACCCCTGCAAATCCCAGCAAGAAGCGTGAGACTTGCAACACTGCACCCGGCGACCCCGACTCGACTGGTGGAGAACCAACACCTCAGGGAGGACCCTCCGGCGACTCCAAGACCGTGAGTAACCATACTTGTCCCCACTGAGCCCCCACAGCGACGCCTGCAGAGGGAATCCCGAGGCTCCCCCTGACCGCGACTGCCTGAACCTAAAGTCCCGACGGCTGGAAAAGACCCTGCACCCGCAGCCCCCAGCACCTGAAGGAACGGAACTTCTGTGCAGGAGTGACCCCCAGGAGGCCCTCTCCCGTGCCCAGGTGGTGGCTACCCCGAGGAGCCCCCCCTTGCCTGCCTGCACCGCTGAAGAGATCCCTTGGTCTCTCATTGAAAACCATTGAAAACCCGACGCGTGTTTGCACACTGCACCCGGCCGCCCCGCGCTGCTGAGGGTGTACTTTTTGTGCTGACTTGTGTCCCCCCCGGTGCCCTACAAAACCCCCCTGGTCTGCCCTCCGAAGACGCGGGTACTTACCTGCTGGCAGACTGGAACCGGGGCACCCCCTTCTCTCCATTGAAGCCTATATGTTTTGGGCACCTCTTTGACCTCTGCACCTGACCGGCCCTGAGCTGCTGGTGTGGTAACTTTGGGGTTGCTCTGAACCCCCAACGGTGGGCTACCTTGGACCCAAAACTGAAACCTGTAAGTGACTTACTTACCTGTGAAACCTAACAATACTTTACCTTCCCCAGGAACTGTGAAAATTGCACTGTGTCCACTTTTAAAACAGCTTATTGTGTTTTATGTAAAAAGTATATATGCTACTGTAATTATTCAAAGTTCCTAAAGTACTTACCTGCAATACCTTTCAAATGAGATATTACATGTAGAATTTGAACCTGTGGTTCTTAAAATAAACTAAGAAAAGATATTTTTCTATAACAAAACCTATTGGCTGGATTTGTCTCTGAGTGTGTGTTCCTCATTTATTGCCTGTGTGTATGTACAACAAATGCTTAACACTACTCCTTTGATAAGCCTACTGCTCGACCACACTACCACAAAATAGAGCATTAGTATTATCTCTTTTTGCCACTATCTTACCTCTAAGGGGAACCCTTGGACTCTGTGCATACTATTCCTTATTTTGAAATAGTGCATACAGAGCCAACTTCCTACATTGGTGGATCAGCGGTGGGGTACAAGACTTTGCATTTGCTGGACTACTCAGCCAATACCTGATCACACAACAAATTCCAAAAATTGTCATTAGAAATTGATTTTTGCAATTTGAGCTATTTTTCTAAATTCTTAAAAGTCCTGCTAGGGCCTTGTGTTAGTCCCTGTTTAGCATTTCTTTTAGAGTTTAAAAGTTTTGTGAAAGTTTGAATTAGAACCTAGAACTAGTTTTAGATTCTTAAAAAGTATTCCAACTTTTAGAAACATAATGCCTAGTACAGATGTGAATGTGGTGGAACTCGACACCACCCCTTACCTCCATCTTAAGATGAGGGAGCTAAGGTCACTCTGCAAAATAAAGAAAATCACAATTGGCTTAAGACCCTCCAAACAACAGCTCCAGGAGCTTTTGGCAGAGTTTGAAAAAGCCAACCCCTCTGAGGATGACAACCCAGAGGAGGATGTTAGTGACTTGGAGGAGAATTCCCCCCTTCCAGTCCTAACTAGGGAACCCAGGGACCCTCAATCCCTGATTCCAACTGTGATAGTCAGAGATGCTGCTTCCCTCACAGGAGGGGCCAGTACCTCTGAAATCACTGAGGATAGCCTCAGTGAAGAGGACATCCAGTTAGCCAGGATGGCCAAAAGATTGGCTTTGGAAAGACAGATCCTAGCCATAGAAAGGGAAAGACAAGAGATGGGCCTAGGTCCCATCAATGGTGGCAGTAACATAAATAGGGTCAGAGATTCTCCTGACATGTTGAAAATCCCTAAAGGGATTGTAACTAAATATGAAGATGGTGATGACATCACCAAATGGTTCACAGCTTTTGAGAGGGCTTGTGTAACCAGAAAAGTAAGCAGATCTCACTGGGGTGCTCTCCTTTGGGAAATGTTCACTGGAAAGTGTAGGGATAGACTCCTCACACTCTCTGGAAAAGATGCAGAATCTTATGACCTCATGAAGGGTACCCTGATTGAGGGCTTTGGATTCTCCACTGAGGAGTATAGGATTAGATTCAGGGGGGCTCAAAAATCCTTGAGCCAGGCCTGGGTTGATTTTGTAGACTACTCAGTGAAAACACTGGATGGTTGGGTAACTGGAAATGAAGTGCATGACTATGTTGGGCTTTATAATTTGTTTATGAAAGAACACATTTTAAGTAACTGCTTCAATGAAAAGTTGCATCAGTATCTGGTAGACCTAGGACCAATTTCTCCCCAAGAATTGGGAAAGAAGGCGGACCATTGGGTCAAGACTAGGGTAACCAAAACTTCCACTGGGGGTGACCAAAAGAAAGGGGTTACAAAACCTCCTCAGGAGAAAGTGGGTGACACTAGAAATAAAGAAAAAGAGTCCTCTGTAGGCCCCCAAAAACCAGACCAGGTGGGTGGGCCCAGAGACACAACCCAAAACAAAGGTGGGTACCAGGGTAAGAACTGGGATGCCACTAAGGCATGGTGCCATAACTGTAGACAGACAGGGCAGCACACCAAGGACACTTCTTGTCCCAAAACCAAACCCCCTAGCAAAATCCCAGGGGTGACCACTGTAGCCATTGGGGATGACTCCTCAGATGAGGAGGTCTTCATAGCCTTCAACTGGAAAAAGGGCCCAACAGGTGAGTTGGAGATTCCAGAGGGAAGTAGACACTTCCACCACCTACTGGTGAATGGAATCCCAGCCACTGCCCTGAGAGACACTTGTGCCAGTCACACCATTGTGCATGACAGGCTGGTGTTCTCAAACCAGTACATCCCAGGTGAGACTGCCAGAGTAAGAGTTAGCCCAGACAGGGTCACTGATAGGCCTGTGGCTTATGTGCCCATAGAAGCGGGAGGGACTTTTAGCTGGAGAAGGGTGGTAGTCAGTACAGACCTCCCCCTTGATTGTCTCCTTGGAAATGACTACCCAGAGGTTAGTCAGAGCCCAAAAGAGGAACTGGTCCAGTGCCAGTCCTCTCCCAAGGATTCTGGAGGTGCTGCCTCTGCAGTAACTGCAAGTAGGCCCCAGAAGAAAAAGAAAAGAAAACAGAGTAGGAAAGGTGGACAACCTTTAGCCAAGGTTCCAGCAAGCCAAGGAGATTCTGCTCCAGTAGGGGAGAACTCCAAATGTGGCACTGGTAAAGTCCAACCTGACCAACAAGAAGTCCTGGCTAGTCAGGCAACTGTTAAACCTGAGTGGGTGGCTCCTCAGTTAACAGAAGAAAGAGTGGAAGAAGGGTGTTTGCTACAAGAGGTAGTAACCCCCCACTCTAATACAGCAGACAGGCACCCTGAACCCAAAGAAGCCTGTAACTTAGCCCCTTCCCTTGTAGGTGAAGAGCTCAAGGTATGGTTCTGGGCACTGACAGCTGTCAGTGGCTTCTGGTGGGTGTTAGTCTTTATGGCTGCACTATCCTTGGCGTGGTGGTCTGACCCCATGCCAAATAGCAAGTTAGGCCCCCTGACCTTGTTGGTCATGGTGGGGTTACTCCAGCTCTGGGTAACCTCTTTGGGTAAGCTAGGGGTGACCCTGGCTAAGATAAGATTGGCAGAGGTGGATACCTCTAACCCCAAAATAGAGAGAATGGGTGGAGACATTAAAGATACAGACAAGAGGCAATTCAGACTAGGTCCTATCACTGTGGAAGTGGGTCAGTTCCCCAGAGGGAATGACCTGAACAGGAGGATGTAAGGCAGAGTAGGCCCTGCAACAAACCAGCCTATTTCCTCTACTCTTCCTCGCCTGACAGACTAGGAAGACTCTCCCAGCTTTGGCTGAGTCTCCTGGCCTGTGGGCTGGGGGGGGGGCTTGTGTAAAGAAATGGCTCCCTGTTGCAGTTACCCCCCACTTTTTGCCTGATACTGATGCTGACTTGACTGAGAAGTGTGCTGGGACCCTGCTAACCAGGCCCCATCACCAGTGTTCTTTCACCTAAAATGTACCATTGTTTCCACAATTGGCACAACCCTGGCACCTAGGTAAGTCCCTTGTAACTGGTACCCCTGGTACCAAGGGCCCTGATGCCAGGGAAGGTCTCTAAGGGCTGCAGCATGTCTTATGCCACCCTAGGGACCCCTCACTCAGCACAGACACACTGCTTGCCAGCTTGTGTGTGCTGGTGGGGAGAAAATGACTAAGTCGACATGGCACTCCCCTCAGGGTGCCATGCCAACCTCCCACTGCCTGTGGCATAGGTAAGTCACCCCTCTAGTAGGCCTTACAGCCCTAAGGCAGGGTGCACTATACCACAGGTGAGGGCATATGTGCATGAGCACTATGCCCCTACAGTGTCTAAGCAAAACCTTAGACATTGTAAGTGCAGGGTAGCCATAAGAGTATATGGGCTGGGAGTCTGTCAAAAACGAACTCCACAGCTCCATAATGGCTACACTGAATACTGGGAAGTTTAGTATCAAACTTCTCAGAATAATAAACCCACACTGATGCCAGTGTTGGATTTATTAAAAAATGCACACAGAGGGCATCTTAGAGATACCCCCTGTATTTTACCCAATTGTTCAGTGCAGGACTGACTGGTCCCTGCCAGCCTGCTACTGAGAGACGAGTTTCTGACCCCATGCGGTGAGAGCCTTTGTGCTCTCTGAGGACAGAAGCAAAGCCTGCTCTGGGTGGAGGTGCTTCACACCTCCCCCCTGCAGGAACTGTAACACCTAGCAGTGAGCTTCAAAGGCTCAAGCTTCGTGTTACAATGCCCCAGGGCACTCCAGCTAGTGGAGATGCCCGCCTCCTGGACCCAGCCCCCACTTTTGGCGGCAAGTCCAGGAGAGATAATGAGAAAAACAAGGAGGAGTCACTGGCCAGTCAGGACAGCCCCTAAGGTGTCCTGAGCTGAGGTGACTCTGACTTTTAGAAATCCTCCATCTTGTAGAAGGAGGATTCCCCCAATAGGGATAGGAATGTGACCCCCTCCCCTTGGGAGGAGGCACAAAGAGGGTGTACCCACCCTCAGGGCTAGTAGCCATTGGCTACTAACCCCCCAGACCTAAACACGCCCTTAAATTTAGTATTTAAGGGCTCCCCTGAACCTAAGAATTTAGATTCCTGCAACTTACAAGAAGAAGAGGACTGCTGAGCTGAAAGACCCCTGCAGAGGAAGAAAAGAAGAAACCAACTGCTTTGGCCCCAGACCTACCGGCCTGTCTCCTGCCTTCCAAAGAAACCTGCTCCAGCAAAGCTTTCCTAAGGACCAGCGACCTCTGAATCCTCAGAGGACTGCCCTGCGGCGACTCCAAGACCGTGAGTAACCAAAGTTGTTCCCCCTGAGCCCCCACAGCGACGCCTGCAGAGGGAATCCCGAGGCTCCCCCTGACCGCGACTGCCTGAACCTAAAGTCCCGACGGCTGGAAAAGACCATGCACCCGCAGCCCCCAGCACCTGAAGGAACGGAACTTCTGTGCAGGAGTGACCCCCAGGAGGCCCTCTCCCGTGCCCAGGTGGTGGCTACCCCGAGATCCCTTGGTCTCTCATTGAAAACCATTGAAAACCCGACGCATGTTTGCACACTGCACCCGGCCGCCCCGCGCTGCTGAGGGTGTGCTGAGGGTGTACTTTTTGTGCTGACTTGTGTCCCCCCCGGTGCCCTACAAAACCCCCCTGGTCTGCCCTCCGAAGACGCGGGTACTTACCTGCTGGCAGACTGGAACCGGGGCACCCCCTTCTCTCCATTGAAGCCTATGTGTTTTGGGCACCTCTTTGACCTCTGCACCTGACCGGCCCTGAGCTGCTGGTGTGGTAATATGGGCTTGCTCTGAACCCCCAACGGTGGGCTACCTTGGACCCAAAACTGAAACCTGTAAGTGACTTACTTACCTGTGAAACCTAACAATACTTTACCTCCCCCAGGAACTGTGAAAATTGCACTGTGTCCACTTTTAAAACAGCTTATTGTGTTTTATGTAAAAAGTATATATGCTACTGTAATTATTCAAAGTTCCTAAAGTACTTACCTGCAATACCTTTCAAATGAGATATTACATGTAGAATGTGAACCTGTGGTTCTTAAAATAAACTAAGAAAATATATTTTTCTATAACAAAACCTATTGGCTGGATTTGTCTCTGAGTGTGTGTTCCTCATTTATTGCCTGTGTGTATGTACAACAAATGCTTAACACTACTCCTTTGATAAGCCTACTGCTCGACCACACTACCACAAAATAGAGCATTAGTATTATCTCTTTTTGCCACTATCTTACCTCTAAGGGGAACCCTTGGACTCTGTGCATACTATTCCTTACTTTGAAATAGTGCATACAGAGCCAACTTCCTACAGTACCCCTGCACACAAAGCCCCCTGGCCTTGGTGAATCTGACCACCAGTCTAGAAATGTTCAGCAGGTGGCCCTCCTCTTGTCCAGCCTGTGGTTTCTCGGAACCAACCCCCTGGACCCAGCCTGCAGCATCTTTGTGAACCCCGGGGTCCCCCTATTGAAAAGCAATGGGAGACAAACACTGGGTTTGCACCCTGCACCCAGCCGCCCCATGCCGCAGGGGGGTTGTTTATTGCTGACCTGTGGCACCCCCACAGGTCTGCCCTCTGAATTTGCGGGTACTTACCTGCTAGCAGATCTGTTTCCAAGTGCAGCCAGTTTCCATAAGATCCCATTTTAAATCTAACAACAACTCCTCTGCACCCGGGCGGCCCCGTGGTGCTGGTGGTGTAAGTTTGGGGCCATCTTGAACATTGATCAGTGGACATCCTAACCCACGGAGACTGGAACTGTAAGTTGAGTACTTACCTCAAAACTGCACTAACACTCCCCGCCAGGACTGTTCTGAAAATTGCACTGTGAATTTTTTAATGTAAAAAGTGTTACTTGCCAGTAAACTGTTTTATTTGCCAAACTCAAACAAAGTGCAATTGATTCATATGTTTGATAACTTGCAAAAGTACTTACCTGTAACAAGATCCTTTTGGTTCTACAAATAAAATAACAAAGTATATTTTTTCCAATATAAATGCATTAGCCTGGAGTTAGTAATTGAGTGTGTGCCTCATTTCTTGACTGTGTGTGTGCAACTAATGCTTTGCACTACCCTCTGATAAGCCTAACTGCTCCACCACACTGCCAGAAAAAGACAGCATTAGTATTATCTACTTTAGCATCTGTTAAGCCTCTGGGAAACCCCTGGACTCTGTGCACACTATACCTTGTTTTGATATGGTCTATACAGAGCCAGCTTCCTACACCCTTTTTTGGGCACTAACCATCTCCTTCAACAAAACTATGAAAGATTAATACCAAGTAATGTATCTTTTTACTTCCAGATGTTCTTTTGCTCTTGCATCAGAAGGGTGCTGACCCTCTAATCAACATGGGATCGAAACACCTTCAACAACAAGCGCACAGGGGCGTGGCTAGCGGCTGATGGAGCCGCACGCTTAGGGAAGAGCTCTGGGGCTGCAAACGGGGCCCGGCCAGCTTAAAACCCCTGATTGACGCCTGAAAACCGAAGCTGGCCGCAGGCAATAGTACCACAGAGCAGCGGGAGCGCAAAGAAACTCTCATGGACTCGGATCGTGCCTTAAACGCAGCGCAGAACGATTTTTCACACAGCGACCGCCCGAGTCAAAATGGCGGCCGCAACTAACTGAATGAGCAGTGATCCTGTGGCGGGGAGCGGAGAGGCCGGGGCAAGTACTACAGGACCCGGAGGACTGAGATCGGCCTAGCAGGACCATCGAACTTGGACGATCCTCCGGCTGGGCAGAAGTGAAACCGGTAGGTGGGAGGGGCAGCAGTCCAGGGGGCTGCGGCATCCCCACCTGGTCGCGAACCACGATCGGGCCCTGCACCCTTGAGGTCTCACGAGACGCTGTGAGTGGAGGGGAGTCGCGCTCCCCGGGGGAACCAAGACCGGCAGCCGGGTGGCTCGGGGGGCCGGAGACAATCAACTATCAACCCCCCTGCCAATCGACAATGCCGGCGTGACACCTATCCCACAACGCTGTAATCAAAGAGAGGAAGAGCCCAGAAATCGGGGTCTGCAAGCTAGCGAAGGTTGTGCAGAGGCATAGGAAGATAAGCCCATCCCCATAACGACTACCTGCCAATCTGGATCTTGAGAGGGGGGACCCCCGGCGCCGATGACCCCTGAGCTGGCTAGGAGAGGAAAAGTTACTGGGGGTGCCCCTGGCTCTGCTCCTATCCTCCGTTCTTTTTGCGGCCCCGGCTTCCCCGCCGAAAAAAATCAACAAATACTAAAGACTCTGAAGAATCCCCCTGAAAGTAACTTCCCTACTACCAACATAACACTCCAACATCTGATCTAACGACTCCTTTAACCATGGGGAAAACCCCAAAACGCGAAGAACAGAGCCAGGGCAAGGCCGCAAGCACTAAACCCACTACCCACCCCACAAAATCGCACTCCACAGACGATCTGTCACTACATGAAACTACTCTGGACACGGTTCTCCTGGCCATTAGAGAGTCCCGCTAAGCACTGGAGAAGAAAATAGATAACTTAGCAACGGACCTCACTCTACTGAGAGATGACCATCGCAAATTGAAGGAGAGAGTAGGAACCATCGAAACATCGCTTGCAGCAGTGACTTTAACACAGAAAGCAACAACTGCAGAACTCACAGCTCTCACCTCCAGCATCAAAACCTTAGAAACCAGAGCAGAAGACGCTGAAAATCACGATCGCAGAAGTAACCTTAGGCTGGTTGGGATCCCTGAGCAAACCAAAACATCTGCAGACAGTATGGAGTCCTTCTTAGAAAACTGGATCAAGACCACAGTGGCCCCGGAGGGCCTCTCAGCTTTCTTCGCAATAGAAAGAGCACATAGAGTACCTAACAGGATCCCACCCCCAGGAGCTAGACCACGTCCAATAGTGGCTAAATTACTACACCACAGAGACAGAGACTATATTCTCTCACAAACACGTCAACTCGGAGAGATCACTTGCAACAACCAAGGGATCATGATCTTTCCAGATTTCACCAGGGAAAGGCAAGCACAAAGGGCCTCCTTTAATGTCCCCAAACGCGCATTGCGCGAGAACGGCATCAAATATGCAAAGCTCTTCCCAGCTAAACTCAGGGTGGAACATGATGGTAAAACGTACTTCTTCACCTCGCCGCAACTGGTTTGGGAGTGGCTGGAAGCTCGGAATATGTCCACTTTGATCCACTCCACTGGGACCCCACGCAAACCGGGTGGGAAACTCAGCAGATCCTCCAAACGAACCACGATGGCGGCCCCTCCCAGACACCAATCCCTCCGTGAGATGAGGAACGCGGTGGAAACAGCAGCAACCCAAGCGGGGGAACGAGCCCTCGCACGCAATCCCTGGAAAATACATCGGATCTTGATTCGGACTGTGGGAGCTCCTCATTGTCGCATGACACCTTAACAAGCCTGCTGAAAATCACACCAGGCACTGCTGAGGAGATTATCTAATCACTAGCTCCAAAGATCATGCCCTGTATGCATACTGGCACGACCCTTACCGTCTTCAGGTAGAGACCCCTCCGACCCTGTCACTAGGCTAGGTTTACAAAGTACATTCTTTTGGGTCCTAGATATGACAAAGCAGGGCCCCGGGAGCGACTCGGGACGGAAGCTCTCGGCCCCTGCCACGCCACCCACCTATAGGACTTTAAACTAAGAATGTTCATGGTTTGGACGGGGAAAATATTGGTTACCGGTCCTGGGGTATGGGAGTTGGGGTTTAAATTTGTTCTTATAGTTAAAGGGGTCCAGGTCGCATTAATCATCCACGAACCTAACAACTCTCGTCATCACTCCTCAACAAACTCACATAACAGAAGACCTGTCCAGCGGTCCATTCCCGCACATAGTCAACAATTTACAATTCATAACACAGGGGTGTAACCTACAAAATGATAACATGGAACGTCGGAGGCTTAAATACCATGTCCAAACGATATAAAGTACACAGCTTCCTTAAACGTAGAGGAGCGCATATAGCCCTGCTCCAAGAAACACACCTACTAGAGCAGGAAGTCGCAGCGCTCAAAAAAAGACGGAGAGGCCAAATATTTGCCACTAACTGCTCCGCTTATGCCAGGGGGTACTAATATGGATCCGCCCTGGGGTCCCATTCAAGGCACTACTAACATCGATAGATAAGGAAGGGAGATATGTGGTAATCAGGGGAAGGCTGGATGGAAAAGAAGTGACAATAGGAGGCCTCTATGCGCAGAACTCAGACCACAAAAATTTCCTAGATAAGTTATCACAAGACTTAGGACCGACCCTTACAGGCCCAAAAATTCTCGGTGGGGACTTCAACTGCATAACCAACACACACTTAGATAGATCACCCCCCCTTACAACACACGCAAACTCAAAAAACTGCCAAATACTTTGCGGAATGTCAACAACACTGCAACTTGAAGATTGTTGGAGACAACACAATCCACAAGGCAGAGATTACTCCTATTATTCGACAACACACGATCTACACGTTAGACTAGATACCTTCCTGGTCTCCCAGGATCTGCAACATATTGTAACAACAGCCAAATACCTAAGCCGCACTATATCGGACCATAATCCCCTGATGATTTCACTGGCATGGGCCGGGGAGAAACCAGCAATCCCCACTTGGTGTCTGAGAACTGAGGCACTCGAAGACGAGGCGTTCAAACACACCCTACACCAAAGCATCGAGGAATTTTTCTTTCTAAACGCAGGGTCAACTCCTTCTAGAACCCTGGAGTGGGAAACCTTCAAGGTAGTAACAAGGGGTAACTGCATTGGCGAGAGCACTGGCGTTCGAAAAGCTATCGAAACTGAACTCAAAAACCTAAAGGACTCCCTCAGAGAAACCGAGCGAAAACTCCCAACACATCCCGAACTGATGTCCCGCCTGAACAAAACGAAAACTAAAATAATCGAAGCTGGCTCAAGATTGTCCCGCTTTGACTACAAACAGCACCTAAACAGACAACATACAGAGGGCGATAAAGCAGGAGCCCTGCTAGCTTGGCTTGCCAGGCCTCATAAACAACAAACCCCCATAGTTGAGATCAAAACACTCTCAAGGGGCAGTATACACGGTCAAAAGGAAATAAACACATGCTTCCTCGAATACTACTCAACCCTCTACGCCCCCCCAGCGGTTACTATCTGTAATATCCAGATCCAGGAATTAGATGCACTTACCCTCCCAACATTAGGCGCAGAGGACAGTCAGGCACTAGCTGCGCCTATCTCAATCACAGAGATTAAAGCAGCTATACAGGGTATGGCTAGGGGAAAAGTCCCTGGAACAGATGGACTCCCAATGGAGTTTCATCTGTTGTACCAAGACCTGTTAGTTCCAAGACTATGGTGGTCATTACAACCCTGGCGGACGGTGTTAAAGCTGCAGTAATACCGCAAACAGGCCGGCGGACAAAAAAAGTGAATTACGACCCTGGCGGAAACCGCCAACTAAGACAGCCACTTTAACACATCGCCCGCCACCGCGGTACAGACAAACAGCGCGGCGGTCACCGCCAACAGACAGGCGGAAGACAATGTACCGCCCACACTATCACAACACACCAATCCGCCACCTTTTCCGGGGCGGATTCACAGTGGATAAAAACACGGCGGAAACAGCTTGTGCTATGGGAAAACGCTCACCTCAACACATCCCACGAGGAACAAGGACACCATGGAGCCGGAACTACAAATCTTACCTGCCCTTGCATTCCTGCTCATCTACGACCAACAGCGACGTAGGCGCAGAACATACCGGTGAGTACAGCACCTACGACACAGGGCAGGGGGGAGGCAAAAGTTACAGGGACACCCACCAAACACCCCCAACCTCGCATATTACAACATACACACCAATGCATTCACAAAAATCACAGTAACAACCCACAATCCCCCCGGAAGAATGCAAAGACAAAGCGACTAGCGGTCAAACTTTGTATTGTGCCAATATACTACTCATTAAAAAATATACAGATATATATATCAGGAAATCTGTCAAAAATAAATGTACAATACAAGAAGTAGTGCAGAGATGTACACAACAATGTACGTGCACCAACAGTCCAAAAATGCATGGGCGACGCCCACAATAGATACCTGACCAAAATCCGAGAGAACACTCCTGGGGCATCAGATAGAAACAATACAGGCACCTCAGGGGGAAGGGAAGGGGGGGCACCTCAGCCAGATGAATGCGAAGCCAGATCCACGACGGGGCTCCATGCCCATTGATGTATCCTGGGGAGTGCAAAGCCACAGTCTCTCAAGTCTCTACAGTGGGTGGCTTGCCCACTGTTACATCCTGGGGAGTGCAAAGACACATCTTCGCAAGTAGATGCAGTTCTCTACTGGTACTGGGTGGGACTGGTGCCCAGACTGGATGAGTCTCCCCGTGAAAGTACATGTCCTGTCACAGTCCCAGCTGCACATGGGAGAACGATGCCTGATGTGCCGGACTATTCATACCCACACGATCTTTGCCCTGTTCAGCAGTCTTCACCATGGCGGTCTTTGCCCTGTTCAGCGGTGCTTAGCCATGGCGGTCTTTGCCCTGTTCAGCGGTCTTCACCATGGCGGTCTTTGCCCTGTTCAGCGGTCTTCACCATGGCGGTCTTTGCCCTGTTCAGCGGTCTTCACCATGGCAGTCTTGGCCTTGTTCAGCGGTGCTTAGCCATGGCGGTCTTTGCCCTGTTCAGCGGTTTTCACCATGGCGGTCTTTGCCCTGTTCAGCGGTTCTGGTACGGATATTGGTGTGTGGCATTACGATCTCCACACTGGACATTGGTGTGTGGCATGACGAACTCCACACTGGACATTGGTGTGTGGCATGACGAACTCCACACTGGACATTGGTGTGTGGCATGATGAACTCCATACTGGACATTGGCGTGTGGCATGACGAACTCCACACTGGACGTTGGTGTGTGGCTTGACGTTCCATCATTGCCCAGCGGGGCTGTGGGATTCTGGACCCTCATGGGCTGTGACTCCGGCGGTGTCGGTGGTCTCCTGACCAGTAACGATACTTGGGCCCTCCTGGGCTGTGACTCTGGCGGTGGTCTCCTGACCAGTTACGATACTTGAGCCCTCCTGGGCTGTGACTCCGGCGGTGGCGGTGGTCTCCTGACCAGTTACGATACTTGAGCCCTCCTGGGCTGTGACTTCAGCGGTGGCGTGGTCTCCTGACCAGTAACGATACTTGAGCCCTCCTGGGCTATGACTCTGGCGGTGTTCTCTGGACCAGTTACGATACTTGAGCCCTCCTGGGCTATGACTCTGGCGGTGGTCTCCGGACCAGCTACGATACTTGAGCCCTCCTGGGCTGTGACTCCGGCGGTGGCCTCCTGACCAGTAACGATACTTGAGGCCTCCTGGGCTATGACTCTGGCGGTGGTCTCTGGACCAGTTACGATACTTGAGCCCTCCTGGGCTATGACTCTGGCGGTGGTCTCCGGACCAGTTACGATACTTGAGCCCTCCTGGGCTATGACTCTGGTGGTGGTCTCCGGACCAGTTACGATACTTGAGCCCTCCTGGGCTATGACTCTGGCGGTGGTCTCCGGACCAGTGACGATACTTGAGCCCTCCTGGGCTATGACTCTGGCGGTGGTCTCCGGACCAGTAACGACGGTGCTGGCGGTTGTGTCTTGACCGCCGGAAATGATGGCGCACTTCTCCGCCGTGACACTCACAACAGGTTGGGGAGACTTCCTCAGGACCTTCCCCACCTTCTTTTGAGTAACAGATGACTCACCAATCGCCTTGGATCCCATTTCACTGTTTGTCCCACCAGGAGTCTTGACACGGACCCGTCGTCCACTCTCCAATTTCGGAGCCTTTACAGGGGGTGGGCTGACAGTGCCTTGGCTCCGGGTCCTACTGCCTGCCCTGGTGGACGGGGCACTCCAAAAACCTGGTACACGCACCACTGGTACTGGAGGCTTTTTGGCTGAGGCGCTACGACGGGACTGATGAATTGGAGGGGGGGTGGGGGCAAAAAGGTCAATTTGACATAGGGACAGTTTCTGACGTACACTGGGATGGGTAGCTGGAGGGGCTCTGGGAGTGGAGGAAGAGGAGGTGGTTGTAGGAGGTGTCACTTTAGCTGTTTTGGGTGTAGGTGCAGGTACTGGAGGCTGTCGTGAGGTGGATGGATGTTGGGTGAGTGATTGCCGGCGTTTGTGTACTTTGGGAGGGGGCGTCACAGACACACTGGGAGAGGACACAGGTGACATGTAAATGGCAGTGGAGGTGGTGAGTGCAGGTGAGCGGCTTGTGGTGCTGGGTGTCCTGGTGCGAGTCCTAGTGCCTGTAGATGTGGTGCATGCAGGTGTGTGTGTAGACGAGACTGGGAGGGAGGAGGGAGAAGAGGAGGAGGGGGACACAGTGGAGACAGTGGATGTTGCTGTGTCTGTATGGGTCTGATGCTTGTGTAAGTGCCCGTGGTGTGTGTGGTGCCTATGTTTGCTTGAGCTACTTGTGTGTGTTGACTTGTGTGCATGCTGGTCTGTAGGTGTGCTTGGGATGGGCTGGGGTGCAGGGGATTGGGTCTGGGTGGAGGAAGTTGGAGGGGGGAGGCTGGACACAGGGACAATGGCTGCCATCAGTGCTGAGGCCAGAGATTGCAGGGTTCGCTGAAGGACAGCCTGACCAGAATGAATGCCTTCCAGGAATGCATTACAGTGTTTCAACTCTCGTTCTACACCCTGGATGGCATTCACAATGGTAGACTGCCATACAGTGAGTGACCTGAGGAGGTCAATGGCCTCCTCACTGAGGGCAGCTGGGGTGACTGGGGCAGGGCCTGAGGTGCCTGGGGCGAAGGTGATGCCCACCCTCCTGGGTGAGCGGGCACGGGGCGAACGCTGAGGGGCTGCTGGGAGGGCGGTGCTGGTAGGGGAGGTGGCGGCTGTACCTGTAGAAGTGGGGCGCACAGATGGTGCCGCCACCACAGGGGAGCTCCCATCGGCAGACGAGTCCGTGTCGCTGTTTGTTGATCCTGTGGCCGACGTGAAGCTCCCCTCGCCCTCCGTCCCACTGGTGAATTCAGAGTCTGTGGTGTGGCCCTCCATGGCCATGTGGGATGCAGCTCCCTCGTGCTCCGGTGCCACTGTACCTCCGCCTGTTGATGCTGATGTACAGAAGGACAGGGAGAGCAGAAAAAGGGTGGAGACAGAAGAAAGAGAGTTTTAGTGCATGGCATACCGCTACCGTTGGCGGACAAGACAAATGCAGCAGCCCCCTGCATTACGCCGTGCTCCTGCCCTCTGCACATGCAATTTCTGGGATATGGCCTACATGGCAATGATAGAAATCTGCCCACATGGATGGCAAAGGGGCAACTATACATCAATTTGGCTTTTTTTTTAGCTGGGGTAGAGTGCCACATGGCCTACATAACGGAGGGGCCTTGCCTACCTAACTCGCCCTGGCCTAGGGACACCCACAGCCCACCACCCCCACCCAGACAGCTCCACTGCACGCAAAGTCCATAGGATGAGGTTGTACTCACCCCCTTGTGTCTGCTGTGATGTCCTTAAGCGCCCATCCAACTCCGGGTAGGCCACCGCCAGGATCCGGAACATCAGGGGGGTCATGGTGCGACGGGCACCCCTCCCACATTGGGAGGCCATCCCCAGCTGAGCCTCCGCCGTCTTCTTGCTGCAGCGGCGAATGTCCTCCCATCTCTTCCGGCAGTGGGTGCCCCGTCTCTGGTGGGCCCCCAGGGTCCGGACTTCCTTGGCGATGGCACGCCAAATGTCCCTCTTCTGGTGGGCGCTGACCTACATGACATGCACAAGGAAAGAGGAACAGTCATTACCTACAGCACCGTCGTTGTAATTGGCCCCCTCCCAACTCTATCCCTGTGGCCCATTCATCCCCATGCATGACTGTTCTATGTACTCTGCCCCCTTCCCTCATCCACCCAGCCATCTCCACCCAGGCCTAGCCCATACAACGTGCTCCCTGTGTACTAACCTGTTGGTCTGGAGGACCGTAGAGTAGCGTATACTGGGGGAGGACCCCATCCACAAGTTTCTCCAACTCCTGTGCAGTGAAGGCAGGGGCCCTGTCCCCAGATGCAGCAGCCATCGTCGCTTCCAGACCGAGGTCACAGCAGCACTAGCAGTGTAGGTCCTCTCCTGTCGAAGGTCAGGTATCTAGTGATTGAACAGATAGAAAATGGTGGTGACATCCGCGGCGGTGACGTCCGCGGCGGTGCGCATCATCACCGCCAGTGCACCTGTTCATTGGCTCCTAGGACCCATAGGGTCCAATGTTAACCAATGCAGCATTGCGCCGCGCTCTACGACCGCCTACCGCGACGGTGTCCAACGCCAGCGCAGTTACCCCACAATTCCAATGTCCCAGTTTAGAGGTCAGGCAGCCGCCATTTCAGGGGCCCACATGGCTTCAATTACTACTGCGTCACACATACTGAGGCCTACACTCAAAACCTTTCCCGGATGGGTTGTCTGTTGTAGTCTTGTGTGTGACTGTGGGTACATACCTGGAGGAATGCTGACAGTTTCTTCGCTGTTGTCCTTCTTAGGCACCGTCAGTTGGGACATATTGGAAGATGACAGAATCCGCCGGTGTACCGACCGCTGGTGGACCTGTTGACAATGGAAGAGCGACATGTCATTGTGACCTACCGGTTTGACCGTGCCACAATCCAGGAACTATGTACCCAGTTGGAGCCAGACCTGATATCACCAATCCGCCATCCGACTGGAATCCCCCCTGACGTGCAGGTGCTGTCAGAGCTCCATTTCCCTGCAAGTGGGTCTTTTCAGACAACAGTGGCCATGGCATCAGCAATGTCCCAGCCTATGTTTTCCAACGTGTTGTCCAGAGTGTTGTCTGCCCTGCTGAAACACGTAAGGAGATACATCATTTTCCCTGAGGTGGAGGATTTGCCTACAGTGAAAGGTGACTTCTATGCCCTTGGACATATCCCCAACGTCATAGGTGCCATTGATGGGACCCATGTAGCTCTGGTCCCCCCCGCAGGAATGAGCAGGTGTACAGGAACAGGAAGAGTTATCATTCCATGAATGTCCAGATGGTCTGTTTGGCAGACCAGTACATCTCGCAGGTAAATGCAATGTTCCCTGGCTCAGTGCATGACGCCTACATCCTGCGGAATAGCAGCATCCCTGATATGATGGGTGAACTCCAGAGGCACCGTGTATGGCTATTGGGGGACTCTGGTTACCCCAACCTGTCCTGGCTACTGACCCCAGTGAGGAATCCCAGGACCAGGGCAGAGGAACGGTACAATGAGGGCCATGGGGGGACTAGGAGGGTTATCGAACGCACCTTCGGCCTCCTTAAGGCCAGGTTCAGGTGCCTCCATATGACAGGTGGGTCCCTATTCTACTCATCAAAGAAGGTGTGCGACATCATCATCGCCTGCTCCATGCTCCATAACTTGGCATTGCGACGCCAGGTACCTTTTCTGCAGGAGGATGATCCAGATGACGGTGTTGTTGCAGCGGTTGAGCCTGTGGAGCCTGTGGACAGTGATGAGGATGAAGCTGATGAAGATGAAAACGACAACAAGGAGTCATACAGCAATATTTTCAATGAGACACAGGTGAGTACAATTTCATGTTTCATATTATATTACATTTCACACGTCTACCTCTATCCTGTACCTACATTTCACTCCCTATTTGGTAACTGAGTTGTCCCCTTACATTTCAGTTTCAGTAATGTGGTAACCTACGTGTCAACAGCTTGCACCCTTGAAAGGCTTGTGATGTGTGACATTGGTATGTTGACCTTCCAATGGGTAACCATTTTTAACACTGTAATTGACAATACAAAGTTCACAATCATTGACTGACTCCAATATTATTGAGGTTTCAAGGGTGTTTATTGAAGTGCATAAAAATGTAGGGGGGTTGTGAAATGGGGAGAGGTCATGGTGGAAGTATGTCCATGGCAGAGTCCAGTCTATTAGTCTCACAGGTACATTGCACATCTGGCCATTGGAAGTGGAGCTTGGGCAGTTCCAAGCTGGACAGGGTAACAAAGTGGGACAGTGGGGGGACAATCAGGGTGGTCTTATTTCCTGGCGGGGGTCTTGCCATCTTGCTCTGTCCTGTTCCTGGATCTCAGGGCCCGCTTTCGTGGCGGTTGTCCGTCTGCAGGGGGTGGGGTGCTGGTGTGTTGGTCCTGTGGTGGGGCGTCCTGTCCACTAGCGCCGGCGGAGGTAGTGGGCATTTCATCGTCCTGGCTAGTGTCAGGGGCCCCTTGGAGTGCCACGGTGTCCCTCAAGGTCTTTTGAATGTCCGTCAGAACCCCTACGATGGTGCCCAGGGTGGAGCCGATGGTCCTGAGCTCCTCCCTGAACGCCAAATACTGCTCCTCCTGCAGATGCAGGGTCTCCTGCAACTTGTCCAGGACCGTTGCCATCGTCTGCTGGGAGTGGTGGTATGCTCCCATGATGGAGGAGAGGGCCTCGTTGAGAGTAGGTTCCCTTGGCCTGTCCTCCCTCTGTTGCACAGCAGCCCTCCCAGTTCCCCGGTGTTCCTGTGCCTCCGTCCCCTGGACCGTGTGCCCACTACCACTGCCCCCAGGGTCCCTGTTGTTGTTGGGGTTGTGGGTTACCCTGGGTGCCCTGTAGTGGTGGACACACCGCTGATTGACCTGTCCTGGGTAGGGAGGTATGGGCCCGCTGGGTGGGTGCTGTGCTGGGGTTACCAGAGGGTGTAAGCTCGGTGTTGGGCTGTGGCTGGGCAATGGGAACCGACTGTCCTGAGGCCCACGATGGTCAGGGCTAGTCATCAAGATCCAGTTGGGCAGAGCTGCTGTCGTCACTGTGGGCCTCTTCTGGGGGTGGAGTGGTGTTGTCTGGACCCTCTGGTGTGGTGACGTTCCTTCGGGTTCCTGCGGGGGTATAAGTACATGATTATTGCATGTGTGTGTTTCATGGTGTGCAATGGTTGGGTGTGCATGAACCCCAGTGCAGGCATTCCTGTGTGGGGGCTTGTGTGGTGATATTTGGGGGGTGTTGTGGGTATGTGCAGTGGGCATGCTTTAGTGATGGGTGTCCATGCTTAGTTGTGTCATGCAGGCCTTGGGGTTGGGATGGGTGGTTGGTGTTATGGGTAGATTAGTGAGGAGTTAGGGTGATAGGGGAGGGTATGAGGGTGGGGGTGTGTGATAGCATGCAGGTAGGGTGGGGGATATGATAGTGAAGATTTGACTTACCAGTGTCCGTTCCTCCAACGACTCCTGCGAGGCCTTCAGGATGCAGGATGGACAAGACTTGCTCTTCCCATGTTGTTAGTTGTGGGGGAGGAGGTGGGGGTCCGCCGCCAGTCTGCTGTACTGCGATGTGGTGCCTGGATACAGTGGAACGCACCTTCCCCCGTAGGTCGTTCCACCTCTTCCTGATGTCCTCCCTATTTCTTGGGTGCTGTCCCACAGAGTTGACCCTGTCGACTATTCTTTGCCATAGCTCCATCTTCCTGGCTATGGATGTCTACTGTACCTGTGAGTCAAATAGCTGTGGCTCTACCCTGATGATTTCCTCGACCATGACCCTGAGCTCCTCCTCGGAGAAGCGGGGGTGTCTTTGGCGTGACATGGGGTGGTGTGTGTGATGTGTGGGGTGGTGTATGTGTTGATGAGTGTGGTGAGTGTAGTGGTATGTGGTGTTTTGTGCGTGGATGTTGTGTGGGTGATGGTGTAGTGTGCCTCTGTGTGATGGTGTTATCTATTCTGTGCTGTCTCTCTCTGGCCTTCGTCTCTAATTTGTGGTCGTAGGGGTTTGTGGGTGATGTGGGTGTGTGTTTTATATTGTGTTGGGTGTGTGGGAGTGGTGTGTGTATGTGTATCAGGTGTGTGTATTTGTAATTGTCCAATGTGGCGGTGTTTTGGAGGTGTGTGTGTATTTTGAGCGCGGCGGTGTGTACCGCCAATGGGATCCCGCGGTTGAAAGACCACCGCGTGGATTCGTGGGTCGTAATAGCATGGGCGTGTTTCTGTTGGCGTGGAGGTGGAGGATTTGTTTCCGCATATTTATCGCTGACCTTTGGTGTGGCGGACTTGTGTGGGTGTCTGAATTTTGGCGGAATCCGTGATGTGTGTCATAATAGCTGTGGCGGTCTCCCGCCGCGGTGTATTGGCGGTCTTCTGCACGGCGGTAAGCGGCTTTTACCGCCAATGTTGTAATGACCCCCTATGTGAACTATACGCAGAAGCCTGGCATAACAACAAACTGCCCCAATCAACCAATGAGGCCGTAATGAACCCCTACTAAAACCCGATAAACCTCCCACAGAAGTTCACTCATACCGTCCACTTTCTATGTTAAACCTAGATTATAAAATATTAAGCAGAATACTGGCAAATAGACTATTACCCCACATGACGTCCCTAATGCATCAAGACCAGGCAGGATTCATACCCCAACGCAGCACAGCGCAAAATATTAGATGCTTAGTTTCAATATTACACGCCATGCCATCAACTAATACGCCACCCCAAGCAGCGATAATCTCAATAGACATAGAAAAAGCCTTTGATAGCCTACGGTGGGACTACCTGGAACTGGTTATGCTAAAACTAGGGCTTGGAGAGGGCTTTGCGCGCTGGACAAGGCTACTCTATACCAACCCCACAGCGAGAGTACGCACAGGTGGCATTATTTCCGACTCTTTCCCGGTGGGCAGGGGGACCAGACAGGGCTGCCCACTGTCTCCCCTCCTGTTCACCATGGCAGTGGAACCCCTTGCACAAACAGCGAGATCAGAGAGGTACTTTGAGGGTATATCGATCAACAATCAAACACACCACATAGCACTATATGCAGACGACATGCTATTGTTTCTCAAAAAGCTGGACACTGGCCTACCAGGGACAATAGACATGCTCGAAAATTTCGGTAGGGCTTCTGGTCTCAGAATCAACCGGAGAAAGTCCACCATCTTTCCACTTACTGCAGACACTCCCGAGCCTGCAGATACTAGAGGTCTTCCCTGGTCCCCGAATACATTTAAATACTTGGGGATCAATGTATACCATAAAATAGAAGACCTTCTAGAAGGAAACATACAGAGAGCTATTAATGGACTCAAAACTAATATGCAATTCTGGAATACACTCCCCCTGACTGTCTTTGGGAGGGTTGCCCTGACAAAAATGATAGCACTGCCTAGACTACTATACTATTTCTCCACCATCCCTCTTATAATCCCAAAAAGAGTATTCAAAAACATAGACTCCCTAATTGTGAATTTTATATGGGGAGCGAACAGACGCAGAATCGCGCTTAATACACTCCAGAGGCCTACCTCAGAGGGAGGATTAGCTGCACCAAACCTAGAGATTTACTATTGGGCAGGGCAACTACAATGGATAGCAAGGATAAGCAGCGAGTTCCTAAACAATAGCAACCCACGGATCTCTTTAAACTGTCCTCTAGAAAACATTTTAAACATCTTACTGAACCCCAAAAAACCATCACAACAGCTCCCATTAGAATTGGAGGCGCCTAGATATTGTTGGGACCAATTCCTAAAACGCACGCGCACAAGAACCCCCTATTCACCTGAGATCCCCCTAACAGCTCTAAACCTCACCCGAAGGGACACATCATAGTGCACGCTAACAAAATGATAAAGTATAACATCATGAAAATAGGAGACTTGTTTAACAATGGTAAACTTTGCAAATATATAGAATTACAAGAACGGTTCAACCTACCCTCGGGCTTATTCCTCACCCACTCTGCCTTAATAAATACTATCCAAAAACTATGGGGCACAAAATCAATTGAACCTGACATACACGAAAGTTGGCACCTCCTCTGCACAACGGAAGACCAGAGGGGGGTAGTATCGAGAATATATAAGTCCCTACAAAACACCACCTGTCTCCCACTGAACAAACTTCGATCCAAATGGCAGACCGACCTAGATTGTACCCTAGAGGATACCCAATGGGCCAGAATCACCTCCCACATTTACTCTGTATCCAGGAACGCAAGGTTCAAATTGATAAGCTTATACATTTATCATAGAGCTTACCTGACTCCACAATTACTAACCAAATTTTTTAACACGAATAATTCTAAATGCCCCAGATGCGAAGAACTATCAGCGGACCTTCTGCACATGCTATGGAACTGCCCAAGAATAAACTTGTTCTGGACAGAAGTGTTCAGGAAACTAGCCTCCAGCACAGAAAGAACAATCTCGCCCACGCCATTGGTTGCTCTACTGGGAGATTTCCCTCGCCCCTCAGCAAAGAAAATATCCAACAGGTTCATAGATCTGGCACTAATACTCGCCAAGAGGGAAATTACTTCCCACTGGAAACCCAGGAGGTCCTCTGGTGGACAGATGGCAAAATGCACTAGTGAAGTGGGCCGAAATCGAAAGCACAGCACTACTGAAAGAAGCGCTGCAAGGTCAAAGACCTAGAGACAGCGCCAAACACTGGGACACACTGCTGGACAATCTAAAGGCGATGGACGCCTCCACATCAGAGTATAGCACATCTGACTCGGAATCGGACCCTGCACAGTCAACAACTACTACGACATAACATACAATAAGCATCACCGACTAATATTCTGGCAGCAAGGAGAGTTGTAATTAGAATAATAGATGATGGACAAAATGTGAGATGGGGGGAGGGGGGTCGGAATACACAGTTGGGAATAACTTAGTATCTGTATTTGTTATGAGACATAATCATTTGTTAAAAGCAATAAAAGATGGTAAAAAAAACAACAACAAAAACAACAAGCGCACTGTAAACTAAATATGTTGATTAACTGTCAGTGTTCCTGAATCATAATACCCCAACATTTGGAGAGAAATGTATTGAACTGTTTCATTCTTCCGTTGTCTAATATATTACATTACATATACTATTGCACCATTCTTCTATAACTTACAGTGTGTTCACCTGAGCACTAAGCACCTTACCTTTTTAAATTATAACAGGCATAATTTTGAATGATATCTACAAGTTTTCTTTTTTTTTTGATAGCTTATTAATTTTCTTCTGTTGAATGATGATTGTATATCCCTTTCTTTGATTCAACTGTTTTATGTGGAACCATTGTTGTACATATGTGAACTTTACATAAGACACCAATTACCAAATATTGAATTCTAGAACTCCCTTCAATTAAAAGCCAGACTGTCTAAGTTAGGGAAACTAATTTACCAATCTACTTAACAAATTAAACAAGCTGCATTGCCTAGCATTGAGAAGATAGAAAATGATTATCTCAAACAACATCAAAATCCCACTCCTAGGTAAGTGGAATAACAAATAACTGAATTTAAACAGAATGCCTTTAACCAAGTAGGCACGGACAAACAACCATGCTAATAGCTGTCGAAATAAAATAATATTAACACTATGCCAATACAAACCCTTCTCACTTTAGCAAATGTTCTGGACACCTGCTAAACTGGCCAGACTTGGTCTATTCACATCTGATGCACGTGAGACCTGCACAGGAAACACAAGCAACATGGAACACACTCCCTTTATTTGAAAGCTTGTAAACCATCTCTGGAAGTCCATAAGTACATTCCTCCAAGACATATTCCAGGCATACAGCAACCTTGATTTCGTCATATGTGCATATCAGCACTTTGGATAGAAGCTGTCCGAGGTGCCTAAATTACCTGCTTCACAACTTGCTCTAATAAACCTCATGCTAACTACTCTTGGGGAGGGCAACCAATACAATGTATTATTTCAATCCTCTAAAGAGCATGGAAAATATCTCATTTAATTAGATGGTTGTATATCCCAATTCATCGTCTAGTGTCTGCAGATTCATCAAACTTAAAAAAGAAGTAATCTCCACATCCTGCAAGGTATTTTTCAAATTTTATTTCCAATTTTCAAACTGAGGTAGACCAACCAAGGTGTTTCATCTCAGAACAGAGACTCCATCAGGGCCTACAGAACATATATACAAAACTCCAATCATCCCCTGTTACATTAAAAAATATAAAACATTTTTTTAATTTGTTTGTGATTTTTCAGAAAGAAAATACACATACCATCATTGTGTATATATGTTGAAATATATTTGCCCAGCACCCTTATCACCCAAATGTATTATTTTCAATCAATTTGTTATGTAAGACCACCTAAACACCCTGCTATTAACCATGTGTACTACTTCATCTTTATTAAAACTCAAGTTAAATAACAAATTGTATACCATAAATTCTGAATTCTCATATTCAACTTCAAGTTCTCAATTACGCACATCAATTAATTTCCCAATCACTGTTAAAAGAAGAAAACAACCTTAGTCCCACATTCCCTTTACAATCATAAGTCTGTAATTAGCTTTGATCAAAATCCCCCATAAAATAAAATACTATATAATATAATTTATGAATTTATGGATTAAGGAAAATATTGGATCATCTTGATAAGGCATAGTGATTGCAATGGGTATCTTGGGACATGCATTTATGAATTATGTATACAATTTGTTATTTAAATTGAATTTTATCGATGAACTAGTACATGTGGTCAATAAGAGGGTTTTTAGGTGATCTTACATAAGAAATGGATTGAAAATAATGAATTCGGGTGATATAGGTGTTGGGTAAATATGTTTCAGCCATATACACACCATGATGGTATGTATATTTTGTATGGAAATTCAGAAAAAATTGATGAAAAAAGTTTTAAGTTTTATAGTTTTTAATGTAACAGATGATTATTGGAATTGTTTGTATATGTTTTGTGGGACCTGATGAAGTCTCTGTTGTGAGACGAAACTCATTGGTTGCTTACCTAAATTTGAAAATTGGAAACAAAATTTGAAAAATACCTTGAAAGATGTGGAGACTACTTTTCTTTGAGGTTTGATGAACCTGCAGACACTGGATGATGAACTGGGATATACAACCACCTAACTAACAGATATTTTTGCATGCTCCGGGGAGGATTGCAATAGTATAATATATTGGTTACACTCCCCAAGAGTGGCTTTTATCAAAGGGAGTTTTGTGGGCAGTCAAAACAGTGGGACTGAGTAGCCAGAGGTGAAACAGATCTGTGCAGTCATTTGGACACTACTACCAGTGTTTTAGGTAGACCTAATGCTAAAAATAGCGAATAACTTCATTCGCTCAGAAAGGAAATCCTCAGAGCATATATTCTGACATGCATGGTGGGAGTGCCTCATGTAACTAAGAAGTGTTCAGTTACCTATGCACAAAAGGTTAATCACCCCACATTTCCAGCACGAGTATCACATATAGATCTTCCTTGGCCCTTTTTTGCTCATCATTCCATTCAGGAATGCACCACATGAGAGCACCTGTTATATCCAGACCAACTATCACCAGGACTACGACTCTGCTCTGCTCTGTACCTCTCCATTCTGCTCTCACATTCCCTGTGTCTTTATGTTGGCGCCTAATCTTCTCATCAGACCTTATTGTTGATCCACATTTCTCACCTGAACATTAAACCGCAAAATCTCTACCCATTTGTCTATGACTGCAGTGGACTGTAATAAACTAACTACTGACTTCTACATAGAAATAACAGTTATGACAGTCACATCACCCATCTTCATTGTGTTAATACATTATGACTACTTGCGATTTCAGATCACACATGATGCTGATAATCTCTATTATATTTGAAATGTGCAATTGCATTGTACACAACTCTTGTATCACTTGTTGACTTCATGCTTGAGGTCAGACTAGGTCTACATTATACATTCAGCTATGTGTTCTTGAAAGTAGAATTTGTGTTGATGTTTATGTTCTTCTTATAAATGCAAAAACACATTTTGAACAAAAAGAAACATAATATATTTTCTTAACAGTATACAAATAGAGTACGCACCTTGAAGTAAACTGGCATTAGGGTTTGTATCACAACCACAGCAAAATGTTTGGGTGAGTAAACTTGTCAAACTTGTTTGGGCCCTGCCTGCAAATGTTTCTACGCCTAATCCTTTTAAGGAGTGCTGCTACTGTAGGTTACTGAGCTATGAAATGTTCACACAAATACAGAAAGCAATGTGCCAAAAAATAATAGACAATGCAACTAGAGAGAAACTTTAGGACTGTGTCAAATAACAATACAAACAGAAAGCTAATATCTGCCTTGTTGGGAAGTCATTCTGAGACTCATTCTAGGGTGCACACAAAAGAGAAATGCTTGTAATTCAGAGCACATATGGGTATAATTCATAATACATTTTATTGAAATTTTTATTTAAATGAGGTAGCCCATGCTGGAGTTGGCTTCAGCTGATAATGTGAGTAGTTTTCTGCACTATAGATCCAGACATTGCTCAGGGAAAACTATGGCCCTCATTATGACATTGGTGGTAAATTCCACTTACTGCCACACTGACAGCCGCCAACATAACACCGCTGAGGCGGATAACCGCCAACCATATTATGACACACACATACCAATCCATCATTATTCAGCCACACACACAAGTCCAACAGCCTAGAGGTCAGTGATAAACTGGTGGTATCCTAACCCACATTGTTATGCCAACAGAACTACGTCCATCACATTATGACCCATGAATCACTGCAGCAGATATTCAATGGCGGTAAATCATTGGCGGTACATACCGCTGCACTCAAAATACACACACTTAAACAAAACCACATTGGACAATTCAAATAACACACACCTGACACACATACACACACCACACCCACACCACTATAAAACACACACCCACATTACCCACTAACCTTTACGATTACTAACCACTGCCAACAGAGAGAGAGACAGCAAGAACACCCACACAACCAAAGCCACATGCCACCATCATCTATACACCACCCACACACCTTACATCACACACCCCAACACATCACCCCACACACCCTCACGCATACCACTGACACAACACCCGTGGCACCACAACGACACCCCAGGTTCTCAGAGGAGGAGCTAAGGGTCATGGTGAAGAAAATCATCCGGGTAGATCCACAGCTTTTTGGATCACAGGTGCAGCAGACATCCATTGCTAGGAAGATGGAGCTATGGCGGAGAATCGTGGGCAGGGTCAGTGCCGTGGGACAGCACCCCAGAACAAGGGATGACATCAGGAAGAGGTGGATCGACCTACAGGGAAGGTGCGTTCCGTGGCAGCAAGACACCAGCTCGCAGTACAGAGGACTGGCGGTGGACACCCACCTCCTCCCCCACAACCTACAACATGGGAGGAACAAGTCTTGGCAATCATGCATCCTGAGGGCCTGGCAGGAGTAGGAAGAGGACTGGACTGTGGTAAGTCAAATCTCTATTACTATCGCCCCCGCTACCTGTATGTCATCACAAACCCCCACACTTACTCTCACTCCCATCACTCCACCACCTCCCACATACCCCACCATCACAACCCACTCATCCCAATACCAAGCACTGCATGCAACACCAATGCATGGACACCCCTCACAGACCTGCATGGACACTTATCACCACTGCAGGCACACTGGAGAGAATCACCTAGCCCACCAAATAACAACTTGCACAAGGCAAAGCTGCCAAGGCAAAAAGAACCACAGAGGGCAACACACCCATGCACAATATGTCACACACAGAAACAATAACACCGCATTTACATCCCCACAGGTACCTCAACCAATGTCACCAGAGAAGAGGTACCAGCAACATCCAGTCCCCCCACAGAAGAGGCCAACAGTGATGACAGCAGCTCTGGTTGCCTGGATCTGGATGACCAACCTGGCCCATCAGGGATCTCCGGACAGTCGGTTACCTAGTCACAGTCTCACACCACCACAGAGCCTCTCACCTTAGGAAACACCACCACAGCACCCACCCAGCGGGCACATACCTCTGTCCCTGGGACACATCAATCAGCAGTGTGTCCACCACTACAGGGACCCCAGGGCACACCACAAACAGAGGACGATAAGGAACCTGGGATCAGTGGCAGTGGCAGTGGGCACACGGTTCAGGGGACAGAGGCACAGGACAACAGGGAAGCTGGAAGGACTGCTGTGCGACAGGGGGAGGACAGGCCCAGGGAACCAAATCTCCAGGAGGCACTCACCAACATTCCCAGGATGTGCTGGGCCAGATACTGGACAAGTTGCAGGAGAACATGCGGCTGCAAGAGGGATAGTACCTGGGAACAGGGAGGACTTGAAGGACATCAACACCACCCTAGTCTCCATTGCAGGGGTGCTGGCAGACATGGCCAACACAATGAGGGAGGCAGTGGCGCACCACCGAGCCCCTGACACTAGCTAAACTGATGAACAGCCATCCACCTCCACTACCGCTAGTGGACAGGAGGCCCCGCCACAGGACCAACAGGCCACCAGCACCCTTCCCCCTGCAGAAGGAGAACCACCCCGCAAACATTCCCTGCAATCCAGGCAGAAGCCAGAGACTATTGCCAAGACCCCCGCCAGGAAATGAGGTTCTCCTGCTTGTCACCCTTGTCTCCCACTCTGTCACCCTGTCCACCTTGAACTGCCATTGCTCCTCTTCCTATGCCCCCTTGGACAATGCACCTGTGATACAAATAGACTGACTCTAACCTGAACTTTCCTCCATCATCACCCCAGCCGATTGCACTTCCCCCTCTACTTCTTATCACTTAAATAAACACCCTTAGAAAAAATACAAGTATGGAGTATGTCAAATGATGTAAGTATGTATTCGATTATCAAGGTTTAAACGTTGCAATTCAACTGTAGAGTAATGTATACATAGGAAAGACCTGTAGTTGGTTGCAGTGAACACGCCAGGAGCGATAGTGGGGCACCAATATCTGCAAAGAGAGATGCCAAAGGATACAGTGAGTGGCCATTGAAGTGGGAAAAACAGCCTGCCAGTGACAATGTCAAACACAAAACTGTCAATTAAATGTGAAGTTACACTGTCTTACTCTTGTGTCATTGGAAGTATTGACGAATAATTGCACTTCTGTTGTCCTCATCCTCATCCTCTGCCTCCTCATCTTCACTGTCCACAGGGTCCACTGCTGCCACACAGCCATCTCCAGCCTCCTCCTCTTGCAGAAAAGGCACCTGGTGATGCAAGGCAAGGTTGTGCAACATACAGCATGCCACGATGATCTGGCAGACCTTCTTGGGTGAGTAGCACAGGGATCCACCTATTACATGGTGCAACAAAACCTGGCCTTCAGGAGACCGAAGGTCCTCTCTATTATTCTTCTTGTTCGCTCATGTGCCTCATTGTAACACTCCTCTGCCCTTGTCCTGGGATTCCTCACAGGGGTCAGTAGCCATAAGAGGTTGGGGTAACCAGAGTCACCTGCAAACATCGAGGGACAAGTTTTAGCCATACACTAACCCTTAGGGCCCCCACCATACCCATACACCAACAAATACTGGGTGGGAACCAGGGCTCACCTATTAGCCACACCCTGTGCCTCTGGAGTTGAGTCATCACATTTGGGATGCTGCTATTCTTCAGCATAAAGGCATCATGCACAGACCCAGGATACTTTGCATTGACGTGGGAGATGTACTGGTCTGGCAAACACACCATCTACACATTCATAAAGTGAAAGTTCTTTCGATTTCTGAACACCTGTTCTTTTCGCCAGGGGGGTGGGGGACAAATGCAATATGTGTTCCATCAATAGCCCCAATAATGTCGGGGATATGTCTCATTGCAAAGAAATCAGCTTTCACTGTGGCCAAATCCTTCACCTGGGTGAAAACGATGTAGTAAACATGTGTTTAATCAGGGCAGACAACACTCTGGTCAGCACTATTGAGAACACTGGCTGAGACACTCCTGCTGCCAAGCCCATTGTCACTTGGAAGGAGCTAGTTGCCAGGAAATGGAGCACTGATATCCCTTGCACAAAAGGGGGGATCCCGGTGGGGTGAAGGATAGCAGAGATTAGGTCAGGCTCCAATTGGGCACACAGCTCCGTGATTGTGGCCCTGTCAAGTCTATAGGTGAAGATAATGAGCCTGTCCTCCATTGTTGCCAAGTCCAGCAGGGTTCTGTACACGGGGTGATGTCTCCATCTCCTATTCATCTGCAGCAGTTGCAAACTATAGGGTAAAACAGTGAGCAGCTGGTCATTATCTCTTAATTCCAACCACTACAGTTCAATGCATGTTGTGATTGTAACACTATTTGGTGGAGATGTCCAAATGGTGCATTTGTGTACTGTGACGCAGTTAGGATCCATGGCCTGCCCTCACCCCCTTGAAATGGTGTCCGCCTGTCCTGTATGGAGGGACAGGTAGAAATGAGGTAATTCCGCTGAAGTTGTGCGCCATTTCGGGAGTCGGTCGAGAACCACCATGCAACTCCTCATTGGTTAACATTGGGCCCTATGGGGTACAGTGGCCAATGGTAATGTACGCCGGCGGTGACGGTATGCAACGCTGCGGACATCACCGCCATTTTCGATCTAATTCCTCACTTGCTACCTGATCTTTAACAGGAGAGGACCTACACTGCATGTGCTGCTGTGACCTGTGTCTGGAACTGACCATGGCTCGTGTGACTGGAGAAATGATCCCTGTCTTCACCTTGGCGGAGTTGGAGTGACTGGTGGATGGGGGTCCTACCCCAGTACCGAATGCTGTATGGACCTCCAGACCAACAGGTGAGTACACCGTGAGTACGATGCATGGGGCGTGAATGCATGGAGTGGTGTGTGTGAAGGCCTCATGTAGGGGGTGGATGGGCCCTGGGCAGCGTGCAGCATGTATGGTCGGCAATGTCTGTGCTAATGGGAATGGGAAGGGGCATGGTGGGCCATGAGTGTAACAGGCAGGCTGGTCGAACTTAACCCCAGACCTTAGAATGTGGGGTTGCTGGGAATCTTGTTCCACACTCAGATTAGAGGCTGGAAGTGCAATGTTTGTGCCTTGCAAATGTTCTGAATACATACAATGTTACAATTTTGGGCCTTATTTAGATCTTTATGGTGTTACCCCCAAGCCGTGTCGGTGGTGGACCCAAAATGACCGTCAAGCCAGATGGGGTCCGCCCACTGCATTTAGATGTTACATCTCTGCAAGTGGTGGACTGGTGACAGATTCCTGACGTAGGGAGACGGTGGCAGAACCCAATGGACACACTGTTCCTTAGCCATATGTGTACCTCTGCACTACACAACGCACCACATTCACGCTATCATCCATTACAATTCCAACACAACCCGTACATGCTGAAAATACACATTGACATACGTCCATGCACAACACCACTGACACTGCCCAGAGACGATACAACCACAACCAACACAACTACACATTAAGATACACATATACCCTCACACACAAGTACAACTACACAAATCACAACAACGTCCCCCACACAACAACACCCACCTGAATGGGTCACACCGCAACACAACATACACATCGGTCTCACATGCAAGTGACGCACATACAGACACCACCACACCACTCACTTCAGCTCCCTCCTTCTCAGTCAATCCACACACACACATACACAAACACGTACTGACTCACATACACAACAGATAGCAGAAACGTATGCCTACAGGTCCCCTTGCAATGGGCAAACATGGCCACATTGTCCAGTGTGAGTGTACCATCATAGTGGTGTCAGCATTCATTTTGCAATGAATGATGACACCACAACAGTTGTGTATGTGTGCCATGTAAGTGTTGTGCCAGTATGTCCCCTGCCAGGTGTGACACAATTTTCTCCCCGACATTTGCATGTCACAGTGATCTATAAAAATTACTGTAACATGTATATGCCTGCAGTGGTCCTGACCTGCAGTGCCCACCCAATATACCCTGGAAATGTGGCGTCCCTACCTTTGAATCCGGTGATAGGTGTGTCATGTTTTCTCTGTGGTCTGGTGGCTGCAGTAACAGCAGGTGTTGTCCAGTAGTTTCCAGCCGAAGACAGAGGTGAAATAGGGAAAAAGGTGGGGTTTCACCCATTTACCCCCCAGTCAGCCAACTGAGAAGTAGAGGTCGGACTGCCTCTTTTTTCTTGGTGGTAAGGCGCATCCAAATCTGCACAGTGGGAGGCGTGCCTGGGTTCCCGCTGGCATCCACTTTTCCCTCTCCCTCCATTGACGAGAACAGTGTTTCTTGGCAGAGACAGCAGTTCTAATGGCCACTTTTAGCTATGGGACCGCAACCATCTAAATACAGTGGGTGGGCCGTCACAGCAGATGATGGGTGTTCTGTCGAAAAGTTGACGGTGGGACTGTTACCGCCAAGACCTAAATCAGGCCCTTTGACATTGTTCACTGCTTTGGAATGGCAACATCCCATGAAAGTGCCATGGAAGCATCATTTCTCTTCACAAGCTAAAAGATTCATAAAGACAGAATCCAAGAATTATGATTTTATGGATAAGGATTTGATATTTCTGAGACAGATCATTTTGCACATGTTGAAGATGGACATGCCACAATGATGCCAGATCCAGGAGAGCAATACCCGCCTGTTTCAGCCACGAGACTCACTGGATCCTTCTAGCTTTGAGATCTCTATACTATGTTCCTGTTCCAGGGCTACCAGGTAACTTTATGTCACCAAGAATGCAGTGCTCGTCTTCTGGGTTTATATCAAGAAAGTAATATGTTCTCAAGTTGTAGTAACGGTTGCCTCCGAAATCACGCACTAACAACATTTGGGCACCAGTAGTGCAATACCTGGGCTAGGCCTATGGGATGATGGAGACCGAACAGACTAACACGCGAGCCACACAGAGAAGCGAAGAGCAACCTTGTTTAAGAAACCAATATGTATGAAATATATATTATTTGTGAACATGCCCTCTTTAAGGCACTTACTTTTAATGTTCAGACTATAGTATTTAATTTACAGAAATGTGTTTTGCTTTCATTTGGTGTACTTAATACTTTGATGATTAACAATCAAATCAAATTTGAAAAAGTGAAGGTTCACTTTAGTTGATTGAAATGAACAAACACACTGATTTATAAGAAAGAAAATTTGTGCACTCGAGTACTGCATTCTGCATTCTTGGTGACATGGATTCATCTGGAAATCTTACGCCCATCTCACTGTTGTGGGCATATTGACCAGTAGGCCAAACTGTGCTTGAGCTGCTTTTATGCAGACAGGATAATTTTGTGTAGCTCAACACCTTGATGTACTGAACTCTTAACTTGAAAAAGTGAACATTGCTTCTCTACAAGGATGGAATGGGATGGAAGCCATGGAAGGATAGGAAGGATGCTACAGTGATGGAATCCATTAGAAGGATGGAAGCCATTAGCTTAAGTGCCCAGTCTCTCCAATGCCAAAGTGACATCAGCCAGGCTACAAAGAGAATGAACAGAATCAGATAAGGTAAGCTTGCTACCACTAACTGTAGGCCAAAATCTCATAGACGAGTATGAGCCAGACTGAGGAGCTCAATTCTGCCCCAACTGCTGCAACATCTCCACTAACACACAAGCTTTTAGATTGTAGAAATAAGACTGGTCTACCGTTTTAAAGGACTGAAGCCCAAGCATTTGCTGCAAACATTCTTGTGCTGAACAGATCGGACTGTAAGACACTCTGCACTACTCTAAACAAGATATATTTCTAATCTGAACGATAGCCTATTCTGGTACACAAGCTACACATTACTGTAGTACTGCCAGTATACACGCTGCTTAATACCACTTCACTGTGCTGCAATCTTGTCTGGGCTCAACTGTATCAATAACTTGTAGGATGACATAGTAGTCGAGCACTACATCTTGGGAAAGACAGACCAGATGACTGTTGAAGTTCCCCACAGCACACAAGTCTGTGTCTTGAGCATTGTTTACTTCTTGAACTAATTCATGTGTTACTGGGACTGAGTTGATATTGCATTGGTATATATAAATCTTTTTTATTGAGATACAGAACACACAACAGGTACAAGAATCAAGTAATAAATGCTGCAAACTGATCAAACAGTCCTTCTGTGGTACTTCAACTAGTAACTGTTCAGTAAAAATTTGCAACTACACCCTCTAAAAGGAACTCCAATTTCCAAATGAAGAGGGCAAGACAGAAACATAACATTAGTCTGAACATCCACATGAAAGAGTGTTAACACTCTAAACCAAAAAATCAAAGAAACTCAGTATCACCGCAGAAGGGTCTATTCACAAAGCTTCAGTTTAGTATGTGTGTTTAACAGTACTACAATACTACTACAAATGTACTACAAGATGCACAAGCATACGTGCAGAGGTTTCGCCTCTGCATGCCCTATCTTTTTCTGTGTGGAGACCTCCGCCCTGATTACTGTGTCTCTGCACACGTAAATATATGTTTTCGTGGTAAACATGGGAGGGACAGGAGAGTGGGTTGAAAATAGGGAATACTTAGTACTAAAAGGGAGATGTTTAGTATGGATAAAGGTGGGGTTAAGAGACAGTTTGCTCAGGACTTCAGAAGGGACGTGTACCCACACACAAAAGAGTAACCCTCCAGCCCTTCACAAAATGCTCTGCCAAAATTCCTAAAGCCAAAAGAGACCCAAAATGGTAATATAATACTCTATCTCAGAGCTGAAGTAAGCTCAGCAATACACATGGCCAACCACTGGTGCTGCAACACCCTTCCATTGAAATAAATGGAGGAAAGGATTAAAAATAAAAGCCTGTAGTGAACCATGCTGAAATAATTCAAATCATTTAAAATAGTTTTAGAAATATAAATATAAATATGATTTAATATAAACAAATATGCAAAAAATAATATTTATAAATTATAAAATATCTTAAGAACTTATTTGCATAAAAGAATTACTGTTAGATAACATTTTACAAAATCTTAATTAAATTACTGTG